>NW_026963297.1:1879001-2192168 GCF_036588685.1 Mytilus trossulus
ATGCAGCCTGTGACGTCAAGTGTGATTCGCCGTGATTCGACGCGAAAAAGAAGTTCCTTTGTTATTTTCTCTATTATTGTAGTGATTTTTTTTGTTTTTAAATTACCGATAAACAGAATAAAGGACTTTTTGTTTTTGATACTGACTTTATCACAGAAAATATCAGGCTCGCCCGTCGGGCTCACCTGATATTTTACTGTGATAAAGTCAGTATCAAAAACAAAAAGTCCTTTATTCTATATATATATTCAAAGTTATGATTACTAGTTTGTATGCATTATTTCTAGCATTTTAGCTGTTGCTTACCTCATGCTTTCATTATTTGTTCAGGTTCAGAAAAACATCATCTACCGTTTTAATGGGTTATATGACACTGTTAATTATAAATGTTAAAAGCAAACGAGGGCCAAGCTAACTATTGTCTGTAATGTGCAAAAGTGCACTTTCTTTTTAACAAATCAAAGAATGAGATGTTATATATACGTGTATTTCAACACCATATAATTGCTAGACACATATTATTGGGTGGTATTGGATCACGGAAACGTCGTTACAATTTTGAAATTAAACTGAAGGTGATATGATTTGTTTGCATTGCATAATTTAAGATCTTGCATCAAAGTAAGCATGACTTAAACGATTGAAAATTTAAATGAAACTCAAATATCATTTAGTTTTGTCATCCATCACTTCACTTGGATTTCAAACCAGTGTAAACATTTCAAATTGTTGACGTTATACGTTCCTTATTAACTAATTCGAATGAACGATGGCTAGACTGCGGGTCCTTTCAACGTCACATATTGATTGTTTTCGTTTAATTTAAAAGTTGGAGTCCTAAGGACGTAATGATTAAAAATGAACAAAGATAAAGCCATAACTAACAACGGACGTATCTAAGTTGTAATGTTTTATTGAGTTTACATGTATATTACGAGAATAACGATATGTCGTTGTAAAAAACATTATGATAGATTCCTTCACTGGACTTAAGCTGGCAGCCTCTTTAAGCAGCCAATCAAGTAAGCAGCCACTTTTTTTCTAGCAGGCAATTTTAATGATATTCCAACAAAAATATAAAAACAAATATATCAAACTCAAACGTTCGTAAAATCTCAAAATCTTACTTGAATATACATGTAATAGCACGTCCTTTGACAGCAGAATTCGACATTTTTACGGCTTGTCGTGATCCTCAAAAGTCGTTTTATATACGAATGATGCTAGCAACCACTTATTTTTTTTAGTACACTCTTTGTTAATTAAAACATGGTACAATTTAAAATCGTTTTTTTCTATTTTTTTTCTCGTTTTTTGATTCCTTATGATTGTGAGCTAAACAAACAATTTACATGTAGTAATAAACTACCATTCTTAGGCCGTGTTCACACCAAATGCCGTGTACAGTAAACATGTTTACATTTGGTTTAATGTAATCTACACTAGTTTCACATTAAATTTGTTCACATCTATACACTTTGTTTAGCTACCTGTACATAAGATTTGTTCACACTTGTAAACTATATGTCATTTAAATGTTCATTACGTAGAACCGAATTCAAATTTTCAAACAACGTTTCTAGCAGTAAGGGAACGACCATTTGACTGTAAAAAAAAAGGGGGGATGGATTTTCCACAATTTGATTTAAAAAAAAATCGGGCCATACAGATGATAAGAATTAACAATTATTCTGAATCCAAAGATTCCCCATACATTATAGTGTTAAATATTGAATTGGTACCATCGAGCAAAAAAACTAAATATAAACTTTCGCGCGAGAAAAAATTCTGACTAGGAACCCCTCCCCCCCCCCCCCCCTCACTTTAAAAAAAGTAAAGTGGTTGCTCCTTTAAGAAAGTCATATTGGATGATTTGCCGTAGTTCACAGATGTATCGATTACGTATTAAAAACGAAGGCTGCATCAGCTTGCTTACAGACCAGACGAAGAAAAGGAATTGCGATGTTAAGGATCAATACATTTCTATCATTTCTGTTTGTTTCAAATGGTATTTTTTCTCCAATGAGTATTTGGCAAAGGGAGGGGGTTATGTTTTTTTTTATTATTTCTAATTGAATCTTAACGGATCTGAGATACTACACAAACAAACAATTAACCTCACCCTTTTTCAGTAATGCATTTATGAGTGAATCGTTGTTTGAGTAAATACCAGTGTCAAATATTTCTGTCAGTGTTGTGTAGGTCCAGTCGATTCGGAAAGACCTTTTCAAATTAATTATGTGTTCGGCAGTGATGATGGTTGAGTCTTGATAAGAGGTTAATAAAGCTATGAAGAGCGTTTTTATAACAAATAAATATATCAAGTTTAGACAAATATTTCTGTAAAGAACTTTATTAATAAGTGTTATAAGTATCAATTTTATATAAAAATTGTTTCTTTTTCAAATATAAATGGGAAAATTAAAGTTCTGAATGCCTAGTTTTGTGTACACTTAACCTACACAAGGCCTACATCGACTATCGACTGCATGTAGACAAAACATGATTTACACTACATGTAAACATTGAGTTTTATCAATGGGAACGTAATTATGTTTAGTTTATGTGTGAGTAACACTAACACAACACCGAGTTTAGTTCAATGTGAACACGGCCTTAATAATATTGGTTTTAAGTAAGATGTGTGGAATCGTGTCATATTTCCAGGAACTGAATAAAAAATTTGCAATGTACGACCAAAAGTTACAGACATACTTTCCATACAGTAGGCATCCTTAAATATCAAATTTGTCAGTCGAATTTTGTATCAATGTCTATTCCTGTACATATGAAATGAAAAAAAAATCGATATACACGTATTGTTAATCTCTCTGCAACAAGCGCAAAGAGAAGCTGTGTAGCTGTGGTCTACTTGAGAAAACACACAGTGTGTTCTACGGCTTAGTTTATTGTTTTTTAAGTAGGTTCAAAGATTGAGTCGGACAGTCTTATTACCTTACAGTCTACCTTACAGAAAAGTTAATATAAAATGTTCTACGGCAAAACTTGTGTCTCCACTAGGTGCAAAGGGAAGCTGGGTAGCTGAGATGTACTGGAGAAGAAGCTCGAGATGTTCTTCGGCACAGTTTTTTTTCAACGTAGGTCTAAATTTAGGGTCAGACACCCCACCCCGCTACCTTACAGAAAAAATAATAAAAAATGTTTTATGGAAATACTTCTGTCCGCACTAGGTGCAAAGAAAGGCCGGGTAGCTGTGGTTTACTTGAGACAAAACACAGGGTGTTCTTCGGCTTATTATTTTTTTTTTGAAAGAAAGTGCAAAATTGGTGTCGGACACCCTACCCCATCACCTTACAGAAAAATAAATAAGTAGCTGTGGTCTCCTTGAGAAAAAAAACAGTGTGTTCCACGGCATAGTTTATTGTTTTTTAAGTAGGTTCAAAGATTGAGTCGGACATTCTTATTACCTTACAGTCTACCTTACACTTACAGAAAAGTTAAAACAAAATGTTCTGCGGCAATACTTGTGTCTGCACTAGTTTCAAAGGGAAGCTGGGTAGCTGATGTGTACTGGAGAAGAAACCCAAGGTGTTCTTCGACACAGTTTTTTTAACGTAGGTCCAAATTTAGGGTCAGACATCCAACCCCGCTACCTTACAGAAAAGTTAATAACAAACATTTTACGGCAATACTTTTGTCCGCACTAGGTGCAAAGGAAGGTCGGGTAGCTGTGCTTTACTGGAGAAGAAACCCAAGGTGTTCTTCGGCACAGTTTGTTTTAAAGTAGGTCCAAATTTAGGGTCAGACACCCAACCCCGCTACCTTACAGAAAGATTAATATAAAAAATATTGTACGGCAATACTTCTGTCTGGACTAAGTGCAAATAAAGGTCGGGTTGCTATGGATTACTTGAGAACACACACAGGGTGTTCTTCGGCTTCGTTTATATTTTTGAAAGAAAGTGCAAAGTTGGGGCCGGACACAGTACCCGATTACTTTACAGAAAAAAAAGAAAAAAAAATGTTCTTTGTCAAATCATTGTCCACAATAGGCGCAAAGGGAAGCTGGGTAGCTGTGGTCTACTTGAGAAAAAAACACAGTGTGTTCTTTGGCTTAGTTTATTGTTTTTCATGTAGGTTCAAGGATTGAATCGGACAGTCTTCTCACCTTAAAGTCTTCCATGCAGAACAGTTAATAAAAAATGTTCTACGGCAAAACTGTTGTCTGCACTAGGTGCAAAGGGAAGCTGGGTAGCTGGGGTACACTGGAGAAGAAACCCAAGGTGTTCTTCCGCACAGTGTTTTTGGAACGTAGGTCCAAATTTATGAGCAGACACCTAACCCCGCTACCTTACAGAAAAGTTAATAAACAATAGTGTACGGTAATACTTTTGTCAGCACTAGGTGTAAAGAAAGATCGTGTAGCTGTGGTTTACTTAAGAAAAAACACAGGGTGTTCTTCAGTTTAGTTTTTTTTTTTAAAGAAAGTGCAAAATTTGTGTCGGACACCCTACCCCATCACCTTACAGAAAAATTATTAAAAAACATATTGACGTCAAATAATTGTCCGCCATAGGCACAAAGGGAAGCTGTGTAGCTGTGGTCTACTTCAGAAAAAATACAGTGTGTTCTACGGCTTAGTTTATTGTTTTTTAAGTAGGTTCAAAGATTGAGTCGGACAGTAATATTACCTTACAATCTACCTTACACTTACAGAAAAGTTAATAAAAAATGTTCTACGGCAAAAATTGTGTCTGCACTAGATGCAAAGGGAAGCTGGGTAGCTGAAGTGTACTGGAGAAGACACCCAAGGTGGTCTTCCGCACAGTTTTTTTTAACAGAGGTCAAAATTTAGGGTCAGGCACCCAACCCCGCTACCTTACAGAAAAGTTAATAAAAAATATTGTACGGCAATGCTTCTGTCTGAACTAGGTGCAAAGAAAGGCCGGGTTGCAATGGTTTACTTGAGAAAAAACACAGGGTGTTCTTCGAATTAGTTTATTCTTTTTAAAAGAAAGTGCAACGTTGGGGCAGGACACCCTACCCCACTACTTTACAGAAAAAAAAGTAATAATACAAAATGTTCTATGTCAAATCATTGTCCACAATAGTTGCAAAGGGGAGCTGGGTAAATGTGGTCTACTTGAGAAAAAACACAGCTTGTTCTTCGGCTTAATTTATTGTTTTTCATGTAGGTTCAAGAATTGAGTCGGACAGTCTTCTCACCTTAAAGTCTTCCATGCAGAAAAAGTTAATAAAAAATGTGCTACGGCAAAACTTTTGTCTGCACCAGGTGCAAAAGGAAGCTGGGTAGCTGGGGTATACTGGACAAGAAACCCAAGATGTTCTGCCGCACAGTTTTTTTGGAACGTAGGTCCAAATTTAGAAACAGACACCCAACCCCACTACCTTATAGAAAAGTTAATGAAAAATATTGTACGGCAATACTTTTGTCCGCACAAGGTGCAAAGGAAGGTCGGGTAGCTGTGGTTTACTTGAGAAAAACACAGGGTGTTCTTCGGCTTAGTTTATTTTTTTGAAAGAAAGTGCAAAATTGATGTCGGACACCCTACCCCACTACCTTACAGAAAAATTAATAAAAAAAATATTGACGTCACAAAATTGTCCACAATAGGCACAAATGGAAGCTGTGTAGCTGTGGTCTACTTTAGAATAAACAAAGTTTGTTTTACGGCTTAGTTTATTGTTTTTTAAGTAGGTTCAAAGATTGAGTCGGACAATCGTATTACCTTACAGTCGACCTTACAGAAAAGTTTCAATGTTGTATGGCAATACTTATGTCTCCACTAGGTACAAAGGGAAGCTGAATAGCTGGGTATACCGGAGAAGATACTCACCCAACTCCGCTACCTTACAGAAAAGTTAATAACAAATATTGTACCGCAATACTTCTGTCCGCACTAGGTGCAAAGAAAGGTCGGGTAACTGTGGTTTACTTGAGAAAAAACACAATGTGTTCTTCGGCTTAGTTTATTCTTTTTAAAAGAAAGTGCAAAGTTGGGGCCGGACACCCTACCCCACTACTTTAAAGAAAAAAAATTAATGAAAAATCTTCTATGTCAAATCATTGTCCACAATAGGCGCAAAGGGGAGCTGGGTAACTGTGGTCTACTTCAGAAAAAACACAGTGGGCTCTACGGCTTAGTTTAATGTTTTTTTAAGTAGTTTCAAAGATTGAGTCGGACAGTCTTCTTACCTTACAATATACCATACAGAAAAATTAATAAAAAAAGATTCTACGGCAAATCTTGTGTCTGCACTAGGTGCAAAGGGAAGCTAGGTAGCTGAGGTATACTGGAGAAGGAACCCAAAGTGTTCTTCCGCACAGTTGTTTTGTAACGTAGGTCCAAATTTAGGATCAGACACCCAACCTCACTACCTTACATAGAAGTTAATAATAAATGTTGTGCGGCAATGATTTTGTCCGCACTAGGTGCAAAGGAAAGGTCGGTTAGCTGTGGTTTACTTTTTTTTTTTAAACCACAGAGTGTTCTTCGGCTTAGTTTATTTTTTTGAAAGAAAGTACAAAGTTGGTGTCGGACACCCTGCCCCATCACCTTACAGAAATATTAATAAAAACACTATTGACGTCAAATAATTGTCCGCAATAGGAACAAAGGGAAGCTGTGCAGCTGTGGTCTACTTGAGAAAATACACGGTGTGTTCTACGGCTTAGTTTATTGTTTTTTTTTGTAGGTTCAAAGATTGAGTCGGACAGTCTTATAACCTTACAGTTTACCTTACAGAAAATTAATAAAAAATGTTCTACGGCAAAACTTGTGTCTGCACTAGGTGCAAAGGGAAGCTGGGTAGCTGAGGTGTACTGGAGAAGAAACTCAAGGTGTTCTTCGGCACAGTTTGTTTTTAACGTAGGTACAAATTTAGGGTCAGACACCTTACCCCGCTGCTTTACAGAAAAGTTAATAAAAATTGTTGTACGACAATACATCTGTCCGCACTAGGTGCAAAGGAAGGTCGGGTAGCTGCGGTTTACTTGAGAAAAAACACAGGGTGTTATTCGGCTTATTTTATTTTTTTGAAAGAAAGTACAAAGTTGGTGTCGGACACCCTGCCCCATCACCTTACAGAAATATTAATAAAAAAACTATTGACGTCAAATAATTGTCCGCAATAGGCACAAAGGGAAGCTGTGTAGCTGTGGTCTACTTGAGAAAACACACGATGTGTTCTACGGCTTAGTTTATTGTTTTTTTGTGTAGGTTCAAAGATTGAGTCGGACAGTCTTATAACCTTACAATTTACCTTACAGAAAATTAATAAAAAATGTTCTACGGCAAAACTTGTGTCTGCACTAGGTGCAAAGGGAAGCTGGGTAGCTGAGGTGTACTGGAGAAGAAACTCAAGGTGTTCTTCGGCACAGTTTGTTTTTAACGTAGGTACAAATTTAGGGTCAGACACCTTACCCCGCTGCTTTACAGAAAAGTTAATAAAAATTGTTGTACGACAATACATCTGTCCGCACTAGGTGCAAAGGATGGTCGGGTAGCTGCGGTTTACTTGAGAAAAAACACAGGGTGTTATTCGGCTTATTTTATTTTTTTGAAAGAAAATGCAAAATTGGTGTCGGACACCCTACCCCAACACCTTACAGAAAAATTAATAAAAAAAATATTTACGTCAAATAATTGTCTGCAATAGGCACAAAGGGAAGCTGTGTAGCTGTGGTCTACTTCAGAAAAAACACAGTGTGTTCTACGGCTTAGTTTATTGTTTTTTTGTGTAGGTTCAAAGATTGAGTCTGACAGTTTTATTACCTTACAGTCTACCTTACAGAAAAGTTAATAAAAAATGTTCTACGGCAATACATGTGTCTGCACTAAGTGCAAAGGGAAGCTGGGTAGCTGAGGTGTACTGGAGAAAAAACTTAAGGTGTTCTTCGGCACAGTTTGTTTTTAACGTACGTTCAAATTTAGTGTCAGACACCCAACACCGCTACCATACAGAAAAGTTAATAAAAAATGTTCTACGGCAATACTTGTGTCTGCACTAGGTGCAACAGGAAGCTGGGTCGCTGAGGTGTACTCTTTTCATCATCCATTACATTGTGGAATTCTTTGGACAGAAGTGTTAGACCTATTGATTAATTGTTTTGTTTAAACGAAAGTTGCATAAACTATATTATAGAAACAAAAAAATCTCGGAAGACCATTTGTGTTTTTACAACAGATGAAGCGTTCTGCATTCTGACTTTATCAAATCAAATTTGATACAAAATATTAATTGTTCCTGTGTTTTAATCAATGAAAATGTCGACCACTATTTAATGTATTGTATTAATTTTTCCTCACCTAGAAATCTATTGTCAAATAAAATTACAAGTGTTTTTAATGTCGATATTACAATCGATTCACTATATTGTCTGGGTGATGCGTTGAGTACTGAAGAAAGTTATGTTAAGTGTCTGTCTTTTCAAAAGTATATAAACATACCGAACGTTTTTCTGTGCGTTGATAACGGAAATTCCCTGTAAACAATACATGCGATTAAAATATTTCTATATAAGGGCTATAACCGAATGATCATGAATACAATTACTATCATATTATGTTACCAATAACAATTCATTGAATGTTAATGGAAGAATACGAATTAATTAATAGTTACCGCTGTTTCGTGTATATCCTTTCCAAAAAACGTGTATATTACATTTTTTTTTTTTCTTTCAAATTGAGAAAAAATAATATAATCCATTAATAAGGTTTCTTGATAACATTTATAGTCTGTACATGGATAACGATCATGTCCGTTTTGTAATGTTGAATGCTGATTAACCGGATGACAAAGTAGAAAAATGTTTTCTTTCCTCGACAACGACATCTTGTCAAACAGTGCAAAACTAAAAAGTGCAAAGGGGGTTTGTCTTCATACTGTCATTATGTCATTTAAATGTATCATGTTACACAGGTAATACTGGTCGTTATTGAAGTAAAACAAAATCTATTAAATGAAGTCCTAGCATGTTGGATTTAAACCTTTGCAGTAAGTTTATTGATTTGTATTATGATTTCTTAAATGGTTAATTGTAGAAATTCTTGATTTATTTGTTTTGAAATTTGAAGAACAGTTCTGTCCTTGCCAATGCTTGCCAAAGGTTACATTTGATTCAAATATGAAATGTATTATATTGAACGTTATTTCTCCCTTTTTTAAAAAGCTTTTCTCATTGATGTTCCAAAATGAACCTGGATTTGTTTATCAAGTAGACCTAGGTTACCCGGCTTCCCTTTGCATCTAGTACGGACAAAAGTATTGCCGTAAACTTTTTTTTATTACCTTTTATGCAAAGGTGGGGTAGGGTGTCCGACCCCAACTTTGGACCTACCTTAAAAGAAAAAGAAAAAATAAGCCGAACAACACCCTGGATTGACCTCAGCTACCCAGCTTCCCTTTGCACCTAGTGCGGACAAAAGTATTCCGTAGAACATTTTTTATTAAATTTTCGGTAAGTGTGCGGTAGGGTTAGCGAACCCATCTTTTTACCTACCTTAAAAGAAAAAACTAAGCCGAACAACACCCTGGATTTTTTCTCATGTAGACCTCAGCTTCCCAGCTCCATTTGCACCAAGTGCGGACGAAAACATTGCCGTAGAACATTTTTTTATTAACTTTTCTGAAAAGGTGGTAAGGGTGTCTGATCTGAACTTTGGATATACTTTAAAAAAAACTATGCCAAACAAAACCCTGGATTTTTTCTCAAGTAGACTTCAGCTACTCAGCTTCCCTTTGGTCCTAGTGCGGCAAACGCTTTACCGTAGATCATTTTTTATTAACTTTTCTGTCAAAAAAAGTTAGGTTGGGTAGGGTGTCCGACCCCAACTTTGGACCTTCTTAAAAAAAGTAAGCCGAAGAACACCCTATATTTATTCTCAAGTAGACCTCATCTACACAGCTTCACTTTGCACCTAGTGTAGACAAAAGTATTACCGTAGAACATTTTTTATCAACTTTTCTGTGTGGGTGGGGTAGGGTGTCCGACCCCAACTTTGGACCTACTTTAAAAGAAAAAAACTAAGCCGAACAACACCCTAGATCTTTTATCATGTTGACCTCAGCAACCCAAGTCCATTTCCACCTAATGCGGACAAATGTTTTGCCGTAGGGCATATTTTTATTAACTTTTCGGTAAGGTTGGGATGGGTTGTTTGAACCAAACTCTGGACCTACTTAAAAACAAAACTAATCCGAAAAACACCCTGGATTTTTTTTCAGGTAGACCTCAGCTATCCAGCTGACCTTTGCACCTAGTGTGGACAAAAGTCTTGCCGTAGAACATTGTTTTTTTTTTACTTTTCTGTAAGGTTGGGGTAGGGTGTCCGACCCCAGCTGTGGACCTACTTAAAAACAAAGCTAAGCCGAAAAACACCCTGAATTTTATATCAAGCAGATCTCAGGTACCCAGCTTCCTTTTGCACCTAGTGCAGACAAAAGTATTGCCGTAGAACTTTTTTTTATTAACTTTTCTGTAAGGTTGGGGAGGGGTGTCCGATTCCATCTGTGGACCTACTTAAAAACAATACTAAGACAAAAAACACCCTGTATTTTTTCTCATGTAGATCTTAGCTAACCAGCTTCTCTTTGCACCTAGTACAGACAAATGTATTGCCGTAGAACATTTTATATTAACTTTTCGGTAAGGTTGGGATAGGTTGTCCGAAGCAAACTCTGGACCTACTTAAAAACAAAACTAATCCGAAAAACACCCTGGATTTTTTTTTTTCAGGTAGACCTCAGCTACCCAGCTTCCCTTTGCACCTAGTAGAGACACAAGTTTTGCCGTAAAACATTAATAATAAACTTTTTAGTAAGGGTTGGGTAGGGTGTCCGACCCCAACGTTGGACCTAGTTTGAAAAATAAGATTAAGCCGAACAACACCCTGGATTTTTTATCAGGTAGACATCAGCAACCCAGCTTCCCTTTGCACCTAGTGCGGGTAAACGTATTGCCGTAGAACATTTTTATTAACTTTTCTGTAAGGGTGGGAAAGATTGTCCGACCCCAACTTTGAACCTACTTAAAAAAAATATTAAGACGAGCAACACCCTGGATTTTTTATCAAGTAGACATCAGCTACCCAGCTTCCCTTTGCACCTAGTGCAGACAAAAGTATAGCCGTAGAAATTTTTTGTTTATTAAGGTATTCTGTAAGGTGGGGGTAGGGTGTCCGACCCCAGCTGTGGACCTACTTTAAAAAAACAAAAGTAAGCCGAAAAACACTCTGGATTTTTTCTCATATAGACCTCAGCTACCAAGCTTCCCTTTGCACCTATAGCAGACAAATGTAATGCAGTATAACATTTTGTTTTTTTAACTTTTCTGTAAGGTTGGGGTTGGGATCAGAGGGTTGGGAGTCCGACTCCAACTGTGGACCTACTTAAAACAAAACTAAGCCGAAAAACACCCTGGATTTTTTTATCAAGTAGACCTCAGCTACTCAGCTTCCCTTTGCACCTAGTGCAAACACAAGTTTTACCGTTCAACATTATAAATATTTTTTTTAGTAAGGGTAGTGTAGGGTGTCCAACCCCAACTTTGGACCTAGTTAAAAAAAAAATTAAGCTGAACAACACCATGGATTTTTTATCAAGTAGACATCAGCAACCCATCTTCCCTTTGCACCTAGTGCGGACAAAAGTATTGCCAATGAATATTTTTTTTATTAACTTTTCTGTAAGGTTGGGGAAGGGTGTCCGACCCCAACTGTGGACCTACTTAAAAACAAAACTAAGCCGCAAAACACCCTGGATTTTTTTATCAAGTAGACATCAGCTACCCAGCTTCTCTTTGCACCTAGTGCAGACAAAATTATTGCCGTAGAATAATTTTAATGAACTTTTCTGTAAGGGTGGGGTAGGGTGTCCGACCCCAACATTGGACCTAGTTAATAAAAAAAATAAATAAGCCAAAAAACACCCTGGATTTTTTATCAAATCGACATCAGCTACCTAGCTTTCTTTTGCACCCAGTGCGGACAAAATATTGCCGTAGAACATTTTAAATTAACTTTTCTGTAAAGAAAGGTAAGGGAGTCCGACCACAACTTTGGACATACTTAAAAACAAAACTAAGACGAACAACACCCTGGATTTTTTCTCAAGTAGACTTCAGCACCTTAGCTTCTCTTTGCACCTAGTGCAGACAAAATTATTGCCGTAGAACAATTTTTATAAAATTTTCTGTAAGGTTGGGGAAGGGTACCCGACCCCAACTTTGGACCTAGTTAATAAAAATATAAAAAAGCCGAAAAATCACCCTGGCTTTTTTATCAAGTAGACACCAGCTACCTAGCTTTCCTTTGCACCTAGTTCGGACACATGTATTGCCTTAGGACATTTTTAATTAACTTTTGTCTAAGGGTTTGGTAGGGTGTCCGACCCCAACTTCGGACCTAGTTAATAAAAAAATAAATAAGCCGAAAAACACCCTGGATTTTTTATCAAGTAGACATCAGCTACCAAGCTTCCCTTTGCACCTAGTTCGGACAAAAGAATGGCTTTATAATATTTTTTATTATCTTTTCTGTATTGGTGGGATAGGATGTCCGACCCCAACTTTGGACCTACTTTAAAAAAAAACAAAAAACAAGCCGAACAACACCCTGGATTTTTTATCAAGTAGACATTAGCTACCCAGCTTCACCTTGCACCTATTGCACACAAGATTATTGCCGTAGGGCAATTTTTATTAACTTTTCTGTAAGGGTGGGGTAGGTTGTCCGACCTCAACTTTGGATCTACATTAAAAAAAACTAACCCGAACAACACCCTGGATTTTTTCTCAAGTAGACCTCAGCTACCCAGCTTCCCTTTGCACCTAGTGCAGACAAAATATTTGCCGTAGAACATTTTTTATTATTTTTTCTGTAAGGGTGGCGTAGGGTGTCCGATCCCAACTGTGGACCTTCTTAAAAACTACACTAATCCGAAAAACACCCTGGATTTTTTCTCAAGTAAACCTCAGCTACCCAGCTTCCCTTTGCACCTAGTGCATGCAGACAAAATAATTGCCGTAGAACATTTGTTATTAACTTTTCTGTAAGGATGGGGTAGGGTGTCCGACCCAAAATTTGGACCTAGTTAAAAAAAAATAAGCCGAACAACACCCTGGATTTGTTATCAAGTAGACAACAGCTACCCAGCTTCCCTTTGCACCTAGTGCAGACACAAGTTCTTCCGTAGAACATTTTTAATTAACTTTTTAGTAAGGGTTGGGTAGGTTGTGCGACCCGAACTTTGGACCTAGTTAAAAAAAAAATAAGCCGAACAACACCCTGGATTTTTTATCGAGAAGACATCAGCTGCTAAGCTTCCCTTTGCACCTAATGCAGACGAAAGTATTGCCGTACAACATATTTTTATTAACTTTTCTTAAAGGGTGGGATAGGGTGTCCGACCCCAACTTTGGACCCACTTCAAAACAAAACTCGGCCGAACATCACCCTGGATTTTTTTATCAAGTAGACATAAGCTACACATCTTCCCTTTGGACCTTGTGCAGACAAAAGTATTGCCGTAGAATATTATTTATTAACTTTTCTGTAAGGATGGGGTAGGGTGTCCGACCCGAACTTTGGACCTAGTTAAAAATAAATAAAAAATAAGCGGAACAACACCCTGGATTTTTTCTCAAGTAGACCTCAGCTTCCCTTTGCACCTAGTGCATACAAAAGCATTGCCGTAGAACATTTTTTATTAACTTTTTTGTAAGAGTGGGTAGGGTGTCCGACCCAAATTTTGGACCTACATTAAAAGAATTTTTTTTCATCATGTTGACCTCAGCTATCCAGCTCCATTTCCACCTAGTGAGGACAAAAGTTTTGCCGTACAACATATATTCATTAACTTTTCTTAATAGGAAGGGTAGGGTGTCTGACCCAAACTTTGGACTTACTTTTTAATAAAAAAATAAATAAGCCGAAAAACACCCTGGATTTTTTATCAAGTAGATCTCAGCTACCCAGTTTCCCTTTGCTACTAGTGCAGACAAAAGTATTGCCGTAGAACATATATTTATTAACTTTTCGTATTGGATGGAGTAGGGTGTCCGACCTCAACTGTGGACCTACTTAAAAACAAAACTAAGCCGAAAAACAACCTGGATTTTTTATCAAGTAGACCTCAGCTACCCAGCATCCCTTTGCACCTAGTGTAAACACAAGTTTTACCGTAAAACATTAATAATAAACTGTTTAGTAAGGGTGGGTAGGGTGTCCGACCCCAACTTTGGACCTAGTTAAAAAAAGATATTTATTAAGCCGAACAACACCCTGGTTTTTTTATCAAGTAGACATCAGCAACCTAGCTTCCCTTTGCGCCCAGTGCGGACGAAAGTATTGCCGTAGAACATTTTTTTATTAACTGTTATGTAAGGGTGGAGTAGGTTGTCCGACCTCAACTTTGGACCTTCTTAAAAACAAAACTAATCCGAAAAACATTTGTTATTAACTTTTCTGTAAGGATTGGGTAGGGTGTCCGACCCCAACTTTGGACCTAGTTTAAAAAAAAAAACTAAGCCGAACAACACCCTGGATTTTTTTATCAAGTAGATAACAGCTAACCAGCTTCCCTCTGCTCCTAGTGCGGACAAAAGTAATACCGTAGAACATTTTTTATTAACTTGTCTGTAAAGATGGGATAGGGTGTCCGACCCCAACTTTGGACCCAGTTAAAAAAGAAATAATTATGTCGAACAACACCCTGGATTTTTTGTCAAGTAGACATCAGCAACCCAGCTTCCCATTGCACCTAGTGCGGACAAAAGTATTGCCAATGAACATTTTTTATTAACTTTTTTGTAAGGGTGAAATAGGATGACCGACCTCAACTTTGAACCTAGTTAAAAAAAATGAAGTCGAACAACACCCTGGATTTTTTATCAAGTAGACCTCAGCTACCCAGATTCCCTTTGCATCTAGTGCAGACAAATGTATTGCCGTAGAAAATTTAGTTTTATTATTTTTTTCTGTAAGATTGCACTACGATTGGACGAAAAAACAACTGTCCATACCAGTAACAGTCGTTTTACGACTGTCTTAGTCTGTAAAAGACAAGTAATGACTGTCAAATCTGTCATATTTCGTTGCAACAGTTCATTTATGTCTGTCCCAACTTTTCTACGGGTTGTGAAAGTAAAAAAATACTACCATCAGTCATTTCAGAACTGTTGCAGTGGTTTACGGTGTTGTCACAGTCAAAATCTATGTATTACAGTCTTTCTAATAGTTGTGGCAGTTGCATAATGTCCGTCCCAACCTTTTAATAGTTGGGACCGTTAAAATTTGTTTGTGTCAACTTTTCAGACGTTGATGCAGTCAAAAAATGTTTGTCACAACGTTTTTAGAGTTGGGACAGTCGTTAAATGTTTGTTACAACTTTCTAAAGGTTGGCACAGTCATTAAATGTTTATTACAACTTATAAAAGGTTGACACAGTCGTTAAATGTTTAAAACAAACACTTCATAGGTTGATACAGTCGGTAAATGTTTTAATACAAATATTTTAGCGTAACGGTAGTCCATCAGTGTAAAAAAAATCACGTCTCAATCGGCTCTCAAGATTTGATTTTGTTGTGAAATAGTCCATTACTTATACTATTATCGTCTATCGTGCGATTGTAAACTTGTTTTGCTGTTTATTCATTTATTTTACGATCGTTGTTTGTCTTTTGTCGTTTTCCATTTATTGCCGTAGCATTGTCCGTTCATTTTTGACAGTCATGTGCGTTTGACTTTAAATAATCCTTTTGATATCCTTACTTTTTATTTTATAATATCTGTTTTATAACATTTTCGTTCATAACTGGTTTTAAAAACCAGAATCTTTCGTTTAAAATAGTTTTAATATTATTGCAGAAGAATGAGAAGATGATAATGGATTCATTCAAATTCATATTTGATAAATTCTGCGCAATAAAAAAATGTACAAAGGTGTACCTGAAATAAATTTAAAGATTATTACTAAGTTACCAATATTGTACAGCATAATAAAACAGTTTTAATTCGAATTACACCAAGAGGGACATTTCCGATGATTAAAAAAATAATTAGTAAAATCTGTCAAGTTTCATTAAAAACGGAAAACAATTCTTCACCGTAAACGATTTATCCACTTTAATTTTTTGTCGGCAAAAAAACCAAAAAAACCTGGACCTCAGGTCGGCAAACTAATATATTTTTACACAGGTAACTTCAGATGTTAGACCACATGAGCTGGAAAATACAATCGCTGAGTAGAAATTAACAATATTTTAAAGCAAGTCTATAGAATAATCATGGATTCATAATTTTGAAGGGAAAATGTGCACATTTGTCGGCTTACAGACCTTACATTGTGTTCTCATTGGCGGATCCAAAAGGGGGGGGGGGGGGGTTCCAAGGGTTCGATCCTCCTTTGTTTTGGCCGCTCAATGCATTTAAATGGGGGACATATAGTTGGACCCCCCCCTGTTTCGTTCTGGGTTGACCCCCCCCCCTTTTTAGAATGGCTGGATCCGCCACTGATCCTACGGAATCTATATTGAGATACTCCGATAGGCTATATATAGCTATAAACGTTCTGTATTACCATACTCGTGCATAGTTGCATGTTCCAGGGAAAATATAAGCTTTGAGCCACCTTTGAGCTTCAATGTTAAAGTTGTGCATCATAATAAATCATTGAAAGTCATAAAGGACACCGTTCCCCTCCCCCTATTATCATGTGTATGTCATTTATTCCCTTAATTATTTTGCATACATCACCCTGAGTGGAATACATAAAAGGTTACTCTATATCTTCCCCTTTTTTGTGGGAATAATTTGGTCGATTATATAGGGAATCACTCAAGCATGACTGGATCAGTGCCCCTAAGGGCAGTCAGGGGCCCTGTCCCTTATGAAAAGTTCTGGATCTGCCACTGACCTATACATCATGTAGTGTACATATTGTATGTTAATGTATTGCTAACTCGGGTCATAAATTTGCATGAAATACTTGTCACTGGACATTTTATAACCAACAACCAACCGATCTTTACATGTACGTATCCATATAAATGTGTTTCTTATCATGCTTATGCTGGATTACTAGTATTTCCCTGGTTTTGCTTTATCAGCTCTATTAAGAATGCATTGTGACGTCACGATTTCCATAAAAAAAACATGCATAGTACAAACGCATATGATTTGATCATAAAATGTTAAGAAAATTATTAACTTTAAGATTAAATAGTGACTTATTTAGCAAGTGTGTCCACTTTCATTTAGATTTTAAATAATTCTCAAATCATGGAGAACAAAACATTAATATATTTGATAATAGCAGGCATTGAAAGTGAATAAATATTTTAAAAATGGTTTAAAATAATCATCAAAATAAAACAATATTATTAAATTAATGTTCCTGAAACAAGGCACAGAGTCATAAACAGTTGCCATTTAAACACAGTTGATTAAACAAATTGTGCTAATTCAATTAGTAATTGTTTTATCATGTACTACATTGTTTAAAAAACACATATTAAAAGAGCAAAGCTAGCATCATAATTTTATTCTTTGACTTTTTAGATTTAACATAGAATTTATATTAAATCACTATAATTTGTTAATACTTTGAACCCAAACTATATATTTTCATGTGAAATTTTTATATAAATTGTGCCCTGTTAGCATTGTTTTTCAAAATTCATTTGTGCCATACATGTTATCTAACTTACAAGTAGTAACATTCAATGGTCATTATATTTATTCCGCATGATTAAGGACCTTCTAATCATAAGTCATATATATTTTTCGACACGCATTCAATTGTGTTTTGGTTACTTTATTGTTGCCTAACTGTTGGGTTCATGCATCATTGATATATCCCACATCTCCTTTGATCATGTGCATTCACATACGACTGCAGATTTTTTAATTTTTTTTACATAATCATGATAATTATTTTATGTTAACATTCAATATGTCAGGAAAACATAACAAAACAATCTATCTGTATGCATATTTTTTTATGTTAACATGGTATAAACTTTTTTAAAGTATTTTATGAAGCTCAAAATATGTTTTATAGATATAGTTTTATCCAGTAAGTTCTCATAAAATTTACTGTGTTAACTGCATTGTATGTGTTGTATCTACAAATGTAGTCTAAAACAATTTTTTTCAATTCAAATTCAAAATCAACAATTAAAATATTTGTATTTACTGAATATGACCATGCAAATGTGACATTAAAATAGGTAATAATCAGGATGTTAACACTGGATATGCGATAGGTAATAATCAGAAATGTTTATATACATGATGTAGCTAATATACAAATTAAGACACAATAGTTTATTGCCCTGAGGGGTGATATTTAATTTGTCATTGGTATAATGATACGATTTTATAATAATGTTCACAAATTATCATGATTAGAATTGTCCTCTTCAAAATTTTGATAACTTTTTCAAAACAAGTTATAATTTAAGAAAAATATGAAACAGCAGGATATATATTATTTTGGATATTAAAATGCAAATTTTAAAAGTAATCTGAATATTGATTTATTAAAATAAAATTGGGTAAATAACTAAATTAAATAAAAAAAGTGAGCTGCAAAGCATTATTTAATGCAAGCTGTTATAACAAATGAATAAGTAAAAAGTATTCAGGGTAACACAAAAGAAGTAAAAATTATTAAACTCAAGGATTTAAAACATTAACTGGGATGGTTAAGTCTTGGAACAATATTTTTACATCACAAAGGTTTATTCATTAAATGCACTGGACAAAGGTTAAAGGAGACGTGACACAATTTTTTTTTTTTTTTTTTTTTATTAATTAATAAGTATTGGTAAACAAATATATTGTAATAATTTTTTCTTGTAAAAACATCATTTAGCGGTCTTTAAATGGTCAAAGAATCCAGCGCTTGTCGTAATCTTTGATTTTTAATGAGATACCGGTCACGTGATCGTGATGACGTCAGTGGATACAAGCCGAGAAAATGTATCAATGAGGACGAAGTCGATCATATTTCTGCATAATTAAACAATGGACAGTGTTAGCATCAGTTTTCAAGGCAACTCTCTAACTTTAGATATTCGACCGTATCATTTTGAGCCGTTACTTGTAGAAAAAAATCAAGTAGAAGATATAAATTCGTCATCCGACATTGACGATCTTTCAAGCAATGTCGATATAATATAAAAATACTATATCAATAATTAATTTCACCAAAAATAAAGATACATTTCTTAAAAATGTTTGAGTGAAATTTAATTACGTTTAATAAGAGAAAAGGATAGGTCTTAAAGAATGTAGGACAGAAAGTCACAGTCAAAAAGTCACGGACAAATCGTCATGTACATAAAGTCACAATTTATTTTCGAAATTATTTTTCTAATAACAAGAAAAAAATAATTTAGGAAAATACAAAATTTTTGATTTATTATATATGAAGTAACTTTGTTACTCAAAATTATTCAATAGATATCAATAATCAAATAATTGTTATAAAAATAACATGTCAAAGGGGCTTGATATCTATAAATGGCTTCATTTTGGCGTCAGATCAAGGATTTGAACAATACAAATCCTTGGTCAGATATATCCTTTGCATGATAAAATTTTATTTTTTTTCATTAATGAAGCTTCATGAAAAATTTCTTAAACAAGCAAATGAATAAAAATAATAGAATAACTATCACCTTACCAAGTATGACGGGTGTAAAATTTGAATCACTAAAGCTGTCACCAATAAATGTGTTATAAGTATGACATAACAGGGGTTTTTTTTTGGGGGGGGGGGGGGGTATTAAAAGAAATATTTTAAGAAGTTGTAAAACAGTAAAATAAATCCATATGTCTCTTCTCCTCCATAATAATCCCATTGAAAATGTTCTATGAGTACTGTCTTATTTTTTTTAAATATTTTTTCTGTGTGGTATATCTTCAGTCTTTAAATTGTTTTGTATTTTGTGACTTCTATCTAACTTCGACAAAGTTTGGCATAGGGGCCGTATAATATGTAAAATGAAAGCTTACAGTATTGTCGGAAACTTATTGAATTGGTTTCAGGACTATCTTCACGACAGAAAACAGAGAGCAGTAATGCATAACAGAAATTTGAAAAAAAACACGATAAACGATTATATAAAATTGAAACGTTTCATTTGTTCGGCCTAATAACGCAATTGAGATGTTCCCATTCATTTATAACAGTGATCTATTTAGAGCTAATATTATAAATGATCCTTCTTGTCATTGTGGGTCAGATATTGAGGATGTCTACCATTACTTCTTTGTTTGTCCAAAATACACATCATGCAGAAAAACCTTATTCAATAATCTTAACTGGCTATCTGAAAGCATTGTTTTAGATACAAAACTATTAATTTGCGAACACATTGAACTTTCGAATGAACAAAATATTCAAATTTTCAAACATGTTCAAAATTTCATACAATGGTCAAACAGCTTTTGTTAAGCCTTGATATTCTATGATAGAGCGTTACTGTTACTTGCACGGAACATCATGATCGGTATCATAAGTACACACGTCATTGTCACATTATCATATGACTTTTCAAACTTTCCTTTTCTCTTTTTTACGAATGAAAGGTAGTATTATTCTATAAACTGTTTGCCTTATATGTATGTCCATTATATCATACTAGTATAATTGTAATTTTATATTGTCCATGTTGTATGATTTACTTGTATCTAATCCAATTTGCTTTAATTCGGCAAATAAAATAATGTTTCAACTAACTCAGTCTATACTTATACATAATCTACTACTCCCAGGTCTGTATCAATTG
Source organism: Mytilus trossulus (assembly GCF_036588685.1). Lineage (NCBI taxonomy): Eukaryota > Metazoa > Mollusca > Bivalvia > Mytilida > Mytilidae > Mytilus > Mytilus trossulus. The sequence continues at coordinate 1,899,784 of NW_026963297.1, forward strand.
GATGTATTTGCATTATTTAAGTTAAAACTGTGTAATGCAGCTTGATGGTAATGCAGCTTGGTGTCTTATGCAATATAAAGACTTGCATACATTCACTAGCCAACATATTCGTTGCACATTCAAATCACCTTTTGCGTATAGTTTTTCACCGCAAAAAACTTGCATCAATGGTCTGTCATTTTAAAAGCATCACTTGGCATCTCTTCATGATTATTTTTTATTAAGAAATAAAATGATTATTAATTAAAGAATAAAATAATAAGGGTAAGTACTAATAACTTATTGCAATACACCTTTCATATCTGCCTTATTTCTATTAGAAAACTCATCGAAATTTATGTACCAACTACAGGTTATGTATTAGTTATGGGGACTGACAGGCTTTTTTTTAAATTATTTTTTTACTTTAGAAGCATTACTTCTTAATTCTCTATTTATTATGCTTATTTAATTATTGTTATCGTACTCCATTGTTTACAAAGTAAATTCACAAACCCAATATTTTCGATCCGCCCCTTTTCAATAGCTGCACTGTCCAGTCCTTTTTTCTTTATTTTGTAATACCCCATATCCGACAGTTAGGTATTGTCTATTGTTTATTTAAGCAGGTTAAACAGATATGCATTACGTAACTTATATCCGTAACAATTGCCAACCTCACCTGTGAACCCAGTAGGTGAGCCCATGGATGTACACAGATTCGGCGCATGTTACGCAATAGACCACTTTCGAGTTCATCCGTCACCGGAAAAAACTCGTCAATTATACGCGCCTTTATCACCGTCATCTGTGCGTTTAGGGGCGTCGTCACTTACAATGTTGAGCGAGTGGTTGGAAAATTATAATTCTATATTGTACGAATTATTCGGCTAATTGAATTCTGAAAATAGCCAATCAACACTGCTGTCATTAGGGAATTGTCAGTGAGTACCTACAGAGCAACCATTACTTCTAGTTTATCCTGCACAAAAACGATCACTTAAACGCTTGATGAACGTAAATAGTGCAGGGATACAGGCGAGCCCCTCTATCTGGTAAATGACGTCATAAAGGCGTGCATAATTGACGAGTTTTTGCCGGTGACGGATGAACTCGAAAGTGGTCTATAGCGCGTATTGCCGATGTCTTACATATCACCACCCGGGCCATGACACCTGTAGCTTTCAACTTCAAAGGTAAATCAAGCGTTGTAGAGAACGTGTGCCGATACCTGTAACTTCTGATCAATGTTGATGACTTTTAATTTATTATGTCCAATTTCAGTGTACACACCTGCACACGTGAACAGGTAGTAAGGTACACACAGGAGTTACAAAATACCAATTTTTAATATTGAGATATATTTGGCTATACAATTATACACAAATATGACTAAACTATATAAAAAAAATTATAAGGTGAACTAAAAAATATTTGCGAAGAAAAAAAATATTTTCTTCAGCCTTTCCCTGCGTATAGGTATAGGTGGACTGGGCTCAGCTGTTGTTGGTTGTTTCAATGGAATATCAGGTACTGCATTTGGAGTTTTGGCTTCATGGTAGGACATCCCTCGAGATTCTTCTGGGTCACGATCGTAACAAACATGTGTAAAGTGGGCGGAACAAAGTCTATGACTAGTGCTTGGTAGGAAGTCCGTTCTCTTCCAGGGTTAGATGATGATCTACTCGGAAAACGAAAAAAAAAATTCAAACTGTTTTATGCCTTCTGTTGCATCCACTGGCAGCACACAGAACCATTTTAATCACTGTCATGCTTTTTTTTTTTAAAGATATTCGAAAATGAAATTGCGCTAATTATGCCTTTACACCCGTCAGTCAAATATGATTGATGTAACCACTGACGTCACAGCCTCGTTCTGAGTGACTTCCGGGATTGAAATATGCATAATTAGTAGGTCGACATATCGATACATTTAGATTCATTATTTATCCATTTAAACGATAATTATATTGCTTTCGATGTTTTTTGGGGGGTAATTATGTATAAATAAATATTTATTTACCAAAAAAAAAAAAATATCAAAAAATCATGTCACATCTCCTTTAAGTCAATATCATCTACATGTATATAGTAACAGGGCATTTATTTATTTTATTTTTTCGTTTCTTAAACTTTTCTTTGTCATGTTTGTAGTATCAATATATATTTCATATTAAATGATAAACATAATTAAAATGAACAAAAGAAATAACCTGTTGTGTTTTAGAGAGGAATTACTATGTCCATGATGTCTGACTTTAAAGAATTGATGAAATAAAGTATGGTGTGAGCCTCAATGAGACAGTAACCCTTCAATGAAAGTACACAATCACACTTAACAAATCATTAATGCAGGAAAAAAGACAACACTATATAGAATTTAGACCCCCTTAAAAGATTTATTTTTCTTGTTAATAGGGACTTGAAAATAGAATTGTATTAGTGCTAGAATTTTTTGGTCAATCAAATGAGAATTGCTAGTTTTATCTAGGTAAATACAGTTATTGTAATTAACTTTCTTATTATTGCACAATGTATATACATGTAGTATTATATATTTATTATTAGTTAAACATTTACTGTACTTGAGTCTAAATGTATATTTTATTTTGTAGAATCATACTGAATATGTATTGGTTTGACCATGATTCCCACTTAGAATATGACACCTGCTAGTACATGTGCACTTTGATGCATAGAAAATATAGATGTCACTGAGTCGCTCGTATAGCTGCAAATTGTGAAACAATGCATTAATTCATTATTTAATGCTAGTTATCTATTGTTTTTGGAAATTATGAATATGGCGTGCAGCATTATTCCATGATGATAATGTGATGTTCTGATTAAATTGGACAAGAAGAAAATTGTGCCTTGTACAAATAGGAAAATTACAAATTGTATTAAAGGAGGACCACATTACTGGAGAACTAATTACCTTGGATTATCATGATCAATTGTGAATTTGGAATAACAAAATTTCGTAGTTGCAGTGAATATTAATAGTGCAATCATACATGTACACTATTTCTGAATTCCATGAATACCCAGGATAACTATTCATTTGAAATAGCAATTTGGAATAATGAAAATGCATAGTTTCAGTGAATACTACTAATAATAGTGCATCATATCTAAATTCATGAATACTTTTAATTAGTGGATAATCAGTCATTTTAATATAATAACAATATGGATACTGTGAATTTCTAGTTTCAGTGAAATTTACAAAACAGTACATGTATATCACATCTGAAGTTTATGTTGGCATTGCAATTGTTAACTACCGCCAGCATGTCCAGGGTTTGTAAAAAGATCTTAACCAACTATGAGGGTCTCGTGCAGTCTGTGTCAATTGTTTAGAGTCAAATGACTGCTTACTGTACTTAAATTATTAAAGTCTGAATTAGAATAAAATAAAAATCTTAATTAGCATGATTAGTCATGTTAGTGGCCAAGTATTCATGGTTTTTGAAACAAATAAACCATGCACGTACATTAAAGTATAATTTTATTATCCCTCCTGCAACAAAAGTTGGTGTACATGCATGCAAGACAAGAAATATGTATTAAAATCTGGCAGTGGCTACAGCGTACCGTTTTGTACATGTATTTAAGCTTCACCAGATACATTTTAGAAGCTGAAATGCCTGGTTACTTCCTTATGTTATGAAGTTTCTGTTATTGATTGGTTCATTGCACTTCACCTAGTTTTCATGGTACACTACATGTAGGTAAACGGACAGAAAGTCACAAGACAAAAAGTCACAGGACATAAAGTCACAAATTTGATAGGACAAAAAGTCACAGGACAAAAAGTCACAAACAGTTTTTTTACAATTGTTGGAATATTTCAGAGAAACATCTTTAAATATTTACTTTTTAATTCATATATTCATATTAAAGTTAATGAAATTTATCATTTTACTTAAAAAATGAAGATTTATTTTATTTTAATCATGCAAAAGACATATTTCTTGGCACTATGAAGCCATTTAAGTGCCAATCTACTTTGACATTTTGTTTTCTTAACAATAATTTGATCATCTTTTATATTTTTTTTATAAATTTTGCTTACAAAATTGGGTAATATACAATACTTCAAGAAAAATGCAAAAATGTTTTTTTTTAAAATAAGCATTTGTTATTCAAAGAAAATAATCAGAAAAAATGAATTGTGACTTTTTGTCCTGTGACTTTTTGTCCGTGACTTTTTGTCTGTGACTTTTTGTCCTGTGACTTTCTGTCCTACATTCTACATGTACATGTAACTGTTTACAAAAAAATATTACTGTTTGAACAGTCACAGTGAAATGCACTCGAAGTCTTAAATGTATAACATATGTATATTAATTGAGTTACTGGATTAATTGTTATGGTATCTTGAAAGGTGTACATGTCCCAGTGTCTGTCAGGCTGGGTTAGCTTGATCCTGACTTCATTTCATGGATCAGTGATTAAGGTTACTTCAGTTACATGTAATTTGTCAAGTTTGTTTCTCACACAAGTTTAAAAATACTTTAAGCAGTAGGAAAAGTAGGTCAACTATATTTGGTTTATGAAATGAGTGTAAGGTGAATATGTCTAATTGCAAGACTTACATCAGACTTTGACTCCAATGAAAATGTCATGGTTCATTGAGCAATGCTTAGTTTTTGTGGTTTGATCTATTTCCAAATGTTTCTCAGATGCTACAGTATAAACTACATGTACATGCATGACATGTATAGGATCACTATTTTTGGCATATTATTGGATATTCATAAGTCAGTTTTCATGGTTTGGATGTTAAGAATGTTAAGTCTATTTCACAGACAGTATAAATCACTAAATTTTGGGTATCATGGGTATGGAATGTCAGTTTGTAGGGTGTACATCATCTGTCTGGCATGGTTAATTTGACTGCAACTTCATTTTCAAAGGTTAATGAAAATTGAAAGTTTGTGTGATACTTGTACATGTAGTAAAACCTTCATTCAGGTACATTGTAGGCGAAGCAGAGATGACATTTCAGCATTTGCACAGTCACTCTTGTTTACATCTGACACCAATGATCATGTCTACATCTTGATTATACACATGAAGCTGCTTTTTGATAACAAAAGTCTGACAACTATTAACAATTATTATAATTCATTTGATAATACTAGGTATTTTAGTCTTGTATAACATATAAAAAAGAAGATGTGCTATGATTGCCAATGAGACAACTATCCACAAAAGACCAAAATGACACAAACATTAACAATTATAGGTAACCGTACGGCCTTCAACAATGAGCAAAGCCCATACCACATAGCCAGCTATAAAAGGCCCTGATAAGACAATGTAAAACAATTCAAACGAGAAAATTAACGGCCTTATTTATGTAAAAAAAATGAACGAAAAACAAATATGTAACACATAAACAAACGACAACCACTGAATTACAGGCTACTGACTTGGGACAGGCACATACATAAATAATGTGGCGGGTTTTAACATGTTAGCGAGTTCCCAACCCTCCCCCTAACCTGGGACATTGGTATAACATGTATACTGTATGATAACCAGAATAAGGAGATTTGGTATGAATTTCAATAAGACAACCATCAACCGTAAACCAAGACAGGGATCTCCATGGATGAAAATTGAACGATGGAGGAACTTCAAGTGAAGTGATGTAATTGTTAGTAACTGTACATCCTTCAACAATGAGCAAAATCAGTTCCCCATAAGTGTGATAATGAAAAACCTATAACAGGCCTAGCTATATTGGATAATGTAACACGATGTAAACAAGTTCAGATGAGAAACCCAAGTTGGATTTTTATACCATGTATACAAAAGCAACATTGATTGATACGTCAGTGATGACAAATATATAGTGGTTAATCAAAGACTTGTACTATAATAGTTGATCATCTACCCTTATTCATGTTTTTCTACAAATCAATTCTATCTGCTTTTGAATAAATGCCTTCTAAATATATATCCCAAGATGTTAAGCAACATTTTCCCATTGTTTTCCATAAACACATTCAGCATTACAAAGTCATACATGTATAACGCACTAAACCATTTTAGGTCAATGTATGGCCTCAGGCGCGGATCCAGGGGCGGGGGGGGGGGGGGGGGGGGGGTCCGGGGTTTGAACCCCCCTTTGTTGGACGATCAAGGCATTTGAATGGGTACATGTAATTGGAAACCCCCTTTGTCCTGGGTTAGTAACAACCCCTTTTTAAAATGGCTGGATCCGCTCCTTGGCCTTCAACATGGAGCCTCGGCTCACACCGAACAAAAAAATATATAAAGGGACCCAAAATATTGTCTGTACATAATTATCTATCTATCTATCTAGTAACATTGTTAGTTTTCTTTACTGATTGAATACTATGTCATTATTGTACAAGCATTTATGGGATTAAATAATTTGAATTTGATCAATTGAAATGGGAAAATATTTTGGATAAACGTTAGTACATCTGATCAACTGAAACCACATAAGAGAATCCGATGTCATTCTTTAGAATTTAATAAGACCGGAGTCTAAAGAATAAATCAAGTTCTAAAAAGTGATGTGAAAAAAATAAAAGAATTAAGATTTGATTTCCCTGTCTTAAACAATGCGAGTTTTCATGTTTTGAACATTTGAACTTTCACTGGCGCTAGTTATTTTGTCGGGTCTTGAACAGTACGTCCATCTACTAGTATTTACATATGTATGGTAAATTCTTTGCGAAAAATCCGGTGAAAATATGAATTTTTCTCGCGAGTGATAATATTTTTTTACCTCAATCATGAATGCTGACGTGCTATTTACCTGTATCATGTGTATCAATTACAATTGAACTTCAAATAGACCATTCCGTACAATGTACAATACAAAGTCGAGTTAATATTGAACTATTCAAAAATAAAATACGGTAAAATAAAATAAACTAAATTCAGATAGATTTAAGATTTGTTTTCCATAGCTGCAAAAGATGTGTTAAATGTCTGATATTTTTTACATGTATAGAAATCAAAATGATTATACGGCAATATTTATAATTTTACAAGAAAAAAATGTAGCCCTCCAAAAATTAGTGTGTGAAATAAGCCCTCAAGAAAATATAAAGCAGTTTTATATGGGGATAAGTTTGACAAGTGTGTGTATTAGGAGTTCCCCGCTAGGTTTAGAGTATATCATGTATATTCAGCGTTATTATGCAGTGATGTGATTCGTAAAACTACGGGTATTGAAAACAACCGTGTATGCATGAATGATTTTACATCTAACTAATTTAATATAAAAAATAATTAAATTGTTATTTAGAAGATATAAAAATTGTCAACTTTTAATTCAGTTATAAAGATACATTTGGTAACAAATAGAATAGAATAGAATAGAATAGAATATTTTTATTTCCCAAATTACAGGGCCCATAAAGGGCATAAAATCAGATACATATACAAATATATTGGGTAACGTTTTTCGATTTTTCTGTTAGTAGTTATCTTTTATCTAGTGAAATTGCAAGTCTCTAGTGCTGGTTCCGATTTTATTGGTTCGAAGAGATAAGGGCGAGGAAGTGTTAAAAAAATATATAAATTCAGCACATTCACTAAATAACCGAGGAATAGAAAAATGTGCTCATTGGCAAATGTTTCAAAATACTTTTTTAAATCAATATCTATCTAAAATTAATGTATTACATTGGAGTGATAGTTGTTTCTGTTTTGTCACAACCTTATTTTTCACACAGTATTTTTTTTTTACAAATAATTGAACCTATATCCCTGACTGTTAGACATTTTGTATCCGTGACTTTTAAGTGTTTGGAAGTTGCTACGCTTATAAATTAGCTATGCCTATACAATGGTTGAAGCTATTATATTTTAACTGTTACAACAACTTTTTCTGCGTTTAAACAGTTTGTTTATGACTGTTTGAACGTTTTCCGTGTTGGTAGAGTAATTAAATGACTGTTACAACTTTCAAATGGTTGCATCAGTTTTATTACGACTGTGACAACCCTTTAGGCGTTTAATCAGTTTATTTATGACTGTTGCAACGTTTTTCGAGTTGGGACAGTTGTAAATCAACTGTTACAACTTTGAAATAGTTGTATCAGTCCTTTAATAACTGTGACAGTTATTTCTTGCGTTGCTACAGTCGATTTATGTTGTAGACAAACACTTTTAAAGTTGGGACAGTTACAAAAAAACTGCAACATTGAAATTTAACAACTGTTACAACTTTAACAAACATTATCAGTCTAAGAACGACTGTTACTGGTATGGACAGACGTTTTTTCGTCCAGTAGTTTCGACCCCAACTGTGGACCTACTTAAAAACATAACTAAGCCGAAAAACAACCTGGATTTTTAATCAAGTAAACCTCAGCTACCCAGCTTCCCTTTGCACCTAGTGCAAACACAAGTTTTACCGTAAAACATTAATAATGAACTTTTTAGTAAGGGTGGGTACGGTGTCTGACCCCAACTTTGGACCTAGTTCAAAACATAATTAAGTCGAACAACACCCTGGATTTTTTATCAAGTAGACATCAGCAACCCAGCTTACCTTTGCACCTAGTGCAGACAAAAGTATTGCCGTAGAACATTTTTTTATTATCTTTTCTGTAAGGGTGAGATAGGATGTCCGACCTCAACTTTGAAACTACATTAAAAAAAACTAACCCGAACAACACCCTGGATTTTTTGTCAAGTAGACCTCAGCTACCCAGCTTCCCTTTGCACCTAGTGCAGACAAAATAATTGCCGTAGAACATTTTTAATTAATTTTTCTGTAAGGGTGTGGTAGGGTGTCCGATCCCAACCGTGGACCTTCTTAAAAACAAAACTAATCCGAAAAACACCCTGGATTTTTTCTCAAGTAGACCTCAGCAACCCAGCTTCCCTTTGCACCTAGTGCAGACAAAATAATTGCCGTACAACATTTGTTAGTAACTTTTCTGTAAGGATTGGGTAGGGTGTCCGACCCAAACTTTGGACCTAGTTAAACAAAAATAAGCCGAACAACACCCTGGTTTTTTTATCATGTTGACCTCAGCTACCCAGCTCCATTTCCACCTAATGCGGACAAAATTATTGCCGTAGAACATCTTTTTATTAACTTTTCTGTAAGGGAGGGATAGAATGTCCGAACTCAACTTTATACCTACATTAAAAAAAAATAACCCGAACAGCACCCTGGATTTTTTCTCAAGTAGACCTCAGCTACCCAGCTTCCCTTTGCACATAGTGCAGACACAAGTTTTACCGTAAAACATTAATAATCAACTTTTTAGTAAGGTTGGGTAGGGTGTCCGACCCCAACTTTGGACCTAATTAAAAAAAAAATTAATTAAGCCAAACAACACCCTGGATTTTTTATCAAGTAGACATCAGCAACCCAGCTTCGCTTTGCACCTAGTGCGGACAAAAGTTTTGCCGTACAACATATTTTAATTAACTTTTCTTAATGGGTGCAGTAGGGTGTCCGACAAAAACGTTTGACCTTCTTTAAAAAAAAATTAAGCCGAAGAACACCCTGGATTTTTTATCAAGTAGATCTCAGCTACCCAGTTTCCCTTTGCTACTAGTGCAGACAAAAGTATTGCCGTAGAACATTTTTTTTATTAACTTTTATGTAAGGTTGGGGTAGGGCGTCCGACCCCAGCTGTGGACTTACGTAAAAACAAAACTAAGCCGAAAAACACCCTGGATTTTTTATCAAGTAGACACCAGCTACACATCTTCCCTTTGGACCTAGTGCAGACAAATGTATTGCCGTAGAACATTTTTTATTAACTTTTCTTTAAGGATGGGATAGGGTGTCCGACCCGAACTTTGGACCTAGTTAAAAATAAATAAAAAATAAGCCGAACAACACCCTGGATTTTTTCTCAAGTAGACCTCAGCTTCCCTTTGCAGCTAGTGCAGACAAAAGTATTGCCGTATAACATTTTTTATTAACTTTTCTGTAAGGGTGGGTAGGGTGTCCGACCGCAACTTTGGACCTACTTTAAATGAAAAAACTAAGCCGAACAACACCCTAGATTTGTTATCATGTTTACCTTAGCTACCCAGCTCCATTCTTCCCTAGTGCGGACAAAAGTTGTGCCGTACAACATATTTTTATTAACTTTTCTTAATGGGTGTGGTAGGGTGTCCGACCGCAACTTTGGACCTACTTTAAAAGAAACTAAGCCGAAGAACACCCTGGATTTTTTATCAAGTAGATCTCAGCTACCCAGTTTCCATTTGCACCTAATGCAGACAAAAGTATTACCGTAGAACATTTTTTTATTAACTTTTCTGTAAGGTTGGGGTAGGGTGTCCGACCCCAGCTGTGGACCTATTTACAACAAAACTAAGCCGAAAAACACCATGGATATTTTTCTCATATAGACCTCAGCTACCCAGCTTCCCTTTGCACCTAGTGCAGACAAATGTATTGCCGTAGAACATTTTTATTAACTTTTCTGTAAGGATGGGGAAGGGTGTCCTGTCCGACCCGAACTTTGGACCTAGTTAAAAATAAAAAAAAACTAAGCCGAACAACATCCTGGATTTTTTATCAAGTAGACCTCAGCTACCCAGCTTACCTTTGCACCTAGTGCAGACACAAGTTTTTCCGTAGAACTTTTTTTTTTATTAACTTTTATGTAAGGTTGGGGTAGGGTGTCCGACCCCAGCTGTGGACCTACGTAAAAACAAAACTAAGCCGAAAAACACCCTGGATTTTTTATCAAGTAGACATCAGCTACACATCTTCCCTTTGCACCTAATGTATTATATTGAACGTTATTTCTCCCTTTTTTAAAAAAGCTTTTCTCATTGATGTTCCAAAATGAACCTGGATTTGTTTATCAAGTAGACTTAGGTTACCCGGCTTCCCTTTGCATCTAGTACGGACAAAAGTATTGCCGTAGAATTTTTTTTATTAACTTTTCTGTAAGGATGGGATAGGGTGTCCGACCAGAACTTTGGACCTAGTTAAAAATAAATAAAAAATAAGCCGAACAACACCCTGGATTTTTTCTCAAGTAGACCTCAGCTTCCCTTTGCAGCTAGTGCAGACAAAAGTATTGCCGTAGAACATTTTTATTAACTTTACTGTAAGGATGGGGAAGGGTGTCCGACCCAAACTTTGGACCTAGTTAAAAATAAATAAAAACTAAGCCGAAAAACACTGTGGATTTTTTATCTAGTAGACCTCAGCTACCTAGCTTCCCTTTGCACCTAGTGCAGACACAAGTTTTACCGTAAACCATTAATAATAAACTGTTTAGTAAGGGTTGGGTTGGGTTTGCGACCCAAACTTTGGACCTAGTTAAAAAAATAATTCAGCCGAACAACATTCTGGATTTTTTATCAAGTAGACATCAGCTACTAAGCTTCCCTTTGCACCTAATGCAGACGAAAGTTTTGCCGTACAACATATTGTTATTAACTTTTCTGTAAGGATTGGGTAGGTTGTCCGATCCGAACTTTGGATCTAGTTACTATACTATATATAAAAATATTGATTTTCGCGAACCATTTAGGTCACGGAAATTCCAAAATATGGCATCAGTAAGGAGAGTTATTCAAATAATGTAAATACACAGAACCCCATCCAAATGTTTTTTAGCTAAAAGTATTCATCATTTTCTATTTTATATGTTCTAACAACATTCTATTTTCTATAATTTCGATTAAAAAATTCCAAAATCTGAGTTAAAATAGGTCGAATGCCCCAAATAAACATTTTCTGATTGGTTGAAGTACTGTGGCGTCGATGATAAGCATAGCAAGTATCGATATAAAGCACACGCTTCACAGGAATAAGGAGAGTTTTACAAATAATATGAATACACAGATCCTCCATCCTATTTATGTTTTGGTGAAAATGTTGCAGTGTTCATCATTTCTGTTTTGATTCTGCTAACAACATTCCATTTTTTTCTATAATTCTGATTTAAAGATGTGGAAACCCGTAATGAAAATAGATGGCCTCAATGATTTAAAAGCAACGCAGAAAATTCCGTTAAGGTAAACATGTTGAACTTCGACCCTGAGTTCAACCGGGGTTAATAAACCGATTCACAAATAAAGATCTCCTTGCGCTCAAATGTAATTCTTAGTGAAGTATACGGGTAAATTCGTTTACGGAAATTTATACACACTTTATCATAAAAAATATTACCAGGCTTTTGCATATTCACGTTTTTTTATGCTCAACTTTAGTCAAATTCAATTCTATACATTTTTTTTACGTGAAGCAATAGGAGTAAGAATATTATTTCGCGCCACTTTAACAAGCATTGATCATCACCATCATCTAAATTATTTACCGTTATCTTTGTGAAATTTCAGTTATATAGTTTATTAATTAGAGAAATTTTGGTAAGTATTACTTATTAATGTTAAGGTTCTACTGATGTGCTTCTCTAGACCTTTTTGACGGTCAGTTTTATCCCATTTATCTCAATAGTATCCCCGATGACAGAAACGTCAACCCTACCTATTCGTGTCAAAAGTAAAAATCGATCTTTTTGATGAACTAATTTCTTCATAAACTGTGCATGCATTATCTGTCTGAATTATCCTTTCAAAGTGTTATGAATCTTTCAATCACTACTTTATGAAATATTTTTCTTTTTTTAGGTTTGCATCACCGTAGTCAAAGTGAATTAGACATAGTTCTGAGTAGTGTGGTTTTTTTTTAGAATTAGAAGGTAAGTCTACATAACTTCATAAGTCATTATTTAACTGAAGTCTAAAAAGATGACTCAACTTTCCCTCTAATTCTCCCTTTATTTTTGAAACCTGCATACCAAATTAAAGGGCATTTGCTTCCCTTGAACACTATTTGGCCCCTTTCCTTGTAATCTCCCTTTAAATTTGCTCAAAAGTCATACTTTTAGTCCATTTACAGTAACGGCTGATTTGTGATTTTACCATCTTAACTGCAATTTTCATATCGAACACATTTGACCATTCAGTATGAGTTCCCATGTATTTGTGTCTTATATGCAGGAGGTTTTAGGTCATGTTTTCCTTAACACCTTATTGCTATTTGTCTGTCTGGATTGTTAAAACCACAAAATCAAATATCGATGAATATGCAAGTTTTCAACGATCCAGGAGAATTGACATCCACGAAAAATTTAGGAATCCACAGTAAGATAACTCCCCTTTAGGTTTTGATAAATTTTGGATATGAAATTAGGAAGTTATAAATCTTTATTCTTTGAATATGTTTCAAGCATATAACATGCATTCTCAGCACCGCTTTTTATCAGGAATTTTATAATTTATGTCTTAAAATTCGGGTTTTATCCATTCTAATAGGTGGATTTTCAAGTTAATGAGACAAATGCTTTGTTCACTAATTTTGCAATGCTTTAACTGTTGTGAATGTGAGCTCTTTTTTATTATTAGAATCTAGATTTACATCATTCATTTTCAATGTAAGAGTTCTCCTTTCATTTAAAAGGTAGATTTCCATGTTTGCTGGTCACTTGACTAGAAACTGCATTCAGTGATATTGTTTGTCTCAATTTACACCTGAATTTCAGATTTTTCGTAATTACCAATCACTAAAATAAATGTCATTTAATATGTAATAAATAAATGTAGTATTGTATGTAACTATCATATTCATGTTTTTATTTGATATTATGAATGTACTATTGAGATCCAGGATTCTGACTTGAATAAACAGTGTTTGTAACACACATGGTTTTATCCGTTTCTTTCCCTTCCCTTAACAGTATCTTTCAGTTTGAAACTACCTGACAATCATACTGAGTTCACACCTAATTTGAATTGGATTGACATTAACTAATTTGAATTAGTTTAATTCACATTTGAAACGGTTTACATTAACAAACACATAGTTCAAATGCGAATCGAATGCAAGTGAATTGTTTGTCTATCTATGGTCAACATGTTGGGGTATGACTATAAACCACTTTTACCAATTTTAAGAAACATTGTTGAATTTTATCTAGGGAAGCTTACTTTTCATTTATATAAATTTAAGATTAATATTTCTGAGATGTAGGTTATGGATTGTCTTTACTTATAAAGGTGGAGGATTCCCAGTTATTTAATATATTTAATTAAATTGTATTCAGGCGCGTAGCTCCCTATACGCCAACACGTAGTTGCGTGCACATCAATTCAGCATGCAGAAAAAAATATGTCAAAATAAAAATTTATAGCATTGACATTCAGCATGAAAAAAAAAAGGTCAAAATAAAAATGTATAGCATTGACATTCAGCATGCCAAAAAAAATGTCAAAATAAAAATTTATAGCATCGGCATGCAAAATAAAATGTCAAAATAAAAATTTACAGGAAACAAAAATATGTTGTTTATAATAAACAAATCATTTAAAAATTGTATGTTTTCGAATATCATAAATACAGTTGTGAAAATGAATAATCAGTCCCTTGCTTTATTTAAAATGAAAAATCTTGCTTCAATAGTGCAGAAAATGAATAATTTGTCCTCTTAGATTACTAAAATAAATAACCGATCAAAAACAAATCCTCCTGCACCCCCCCCCCCCCCCCCCCCCCGATCCCCCAGAATATCAAATGGTCGACCCCTAAGTCTATATATAGGATTATTTTTTCTGCGACAAGTGCCTCAAACCATATATAAAGATTTTGGATAGAGGACCACAATAGGTAAAAGTCCAATTTAAAATGAAAAGTTTTAAGTTCTTAGACTACATTCATTCTGTGTCAGAAACCTATTCTGTTTTGACTATTTGATCACAATCCAAATTCAGAGCTGTATCAGGATTTAATGTTGTGTCCATATTTGCCCCAACTGTTCAGGGTTCGACCTCTGCTGTAGTATCAAGCTGCGCCCTGTGGAGCATCTGGTTTATTTGAAGGGTAGATGTTCCCGACCTGTTTATTAGTGGAATTGTGAATCAGGCCATTACTCTTCTCAATTGTATTAATGCATACTTTTCATGTTGGGACAGTTTCCCTCATTTTTATACAACCGCAAAAATTGTAAATTTTTTTTTCGTATATTGGTATCACATTAGCTGCGTCGTCGTCGTCGTCGTCGTCCGAATACTTTTAGTTTTCGCACTCTAACTTTAGTTAAAGTGAATAGAAATCTATGAAATTTTAACACAAGGTTTATGACCACGGAAGGAAGGCTGGGATTGATTTTGGGAGTTTTGGTTTTAACATTTTAGGAATTAGGGGCACAAAAAGGGCCCAAATAAGCATTATCTTGGTTTTCGCACTATAATTTTAGTTAAATAAATAGAAATCTATGAAATTTTGACACAAGCTTTATGACCACAAAAGGAAGGTTAGAATTGATTTTAAGAGTTTTGGTTCCAACAGTTTAGGAATTAGGGGCCACAAAAGGGCCCAAATAAGCATTATTCTTGGTTTTCGCACAATAACTTTAGTATAAGTAAATAGAAATCAATGAAATTTAAACATAAGGTTTATTACCACAAAAGGAAGGTTGGGGTTGATTTTGGTAGTTCAGGTCCCAACAGTTTAGGAATTAGGGGCCAAAAAGGGGCCCAAATAATCATTATTCTTGGTTTTCGTACCATAACTTTAGTATAAGTAAATAGAAATCTATGAAACTTAAACACAAGGTTTATGACCATAAAAGGAAGGTTGGGTTTGATTTTGGGAGTTTTGGTCTCAACAGTTTAGGAAAAAGGGGTCCAAAGGGTCCAAATTAAACTTTGCTTGATTTCATCAAAAATTGAATAATTGGGGTTCTTTGATATGCCGAATCTAACTGTGTATGTAGATTTTTTATTTTTGGTCTCGTTTTCAAATTGGTCTACATTAAGGTCCAAATGGTCCAAAATTAAACTAAGTTTGATTTTAACAAAAATTGAATCCTTAGGGTTCTTTGATATGCTGAATCTACAAATGTACTTAGATTTTTGATTATGGGCCTAGTTTTCAAGTTGGTTCAAATCAGGATCCAAAACTATTATATTAGGTATTGTGCAATAGCAAGAAATTTTCAATTGCACAGTATTCAGCAATAGCAAGAAATCTTCAATTGCACAGTATTGTGCAATAGCAAGAAATTTTCAATTGCACAGTACTGTGGATTCATTTATTTTCGTGGGTACCAATTTTCGTGGATTGATGAAAACGTGCATATTCGTGGATATGTAAATTCGTTGTTTTGGCAAATTCTGCATACATTCCTTTAGAAAATCAGTATTTCGTTGAACATTTAAATTCGTGGTTCCCCTGTACCAACGAAAACCACGAAAATTGGTATCCAACGAATATTAATGAATCCACAGTATTACGCAATAGCAAGAAATCTTAAATTGCACAAAATGTGCAATAGCAAATATTTTCAATTGCACAGTATTGTGCAATAGCAAGAAATATCCAATTGCACAATATTGTGCAACAGCAAGAGATTTTCAATTGGAGTTATCTTTCTTTGTCCAGAATAGTAGTTAAATCAACTTAAATCATTGTTTTATACAATATACAATGTATATTAACTTTTACTACCAACTGATAGATCAAAACAATCTTTACCACTCAGTGATAACAAGCACTTTATTTTACACTTTAATATTTAATGATGTATTTAAATGAGTAGTAATTGTTGCAAACTCTATTAGAAATTTGAATTGAGATCAGTTTTGGAAAAAGGGAAAGGGGGATGTGAAAAAAAAATGGGGGGGGGTTAATTTTTTCTCATTTCAGATTTCATAAATAAAAAGAAAATGTCTTAAAACATTTTTTTAAGAGGATTAATATTCAACAGCATTGTGAATTGCTCAAAGGCAAAACAAATAATTTAAGTTCATTAGACCACATTCATTCTGTGTCAGAAACCTATGCTGTGTCAACTATTTAATCACAATCCACATATGGAGCTGAATCCAGCTTGAATGTTGTGTCCATACTTGCCCCAATCGTTCAGGGTTCAACCTCTGCGGTCGTATAAAGCTGCGCCCTGCGGAGCATCTGGTTGAAGGCTGTATGGTTGCCTATAACTTCTTTGTTATTTTAACCTCTGGAAAGCTGTCTCATTGGAAACTATACCACATATATACAGATTTTTATATGGATTGTAGACCTGAAAAAGATTTTCAACGTTGAATATGCTGCAAACTTCAAACAACCTACTACTTATTTACCGTGCATGTTTATCATGAAACTTTTGATCAAAACTATATATAAGTAATTTCACCATTTCTTCATATGTGTACCACTATCAATCAACAGAACAAATGCGAATTTTTTTTTTAATATTTGCATATGGTTTCCTTTAATTTCTCACATCTATTTTATTTGAATTTAGGGAAATAAGTATTATTTATATAAACAAATCTCATGTCGATATATAACATGTACAACAATCAAACATCAACCCACACCAAACTGGCTGTAGTGGAAAAACATCAAAAGGGAAAATACAGTGAAATTTGGAGAATTTATATTATCAAATGTACATGCATTTGAGATATTTAAAATATTTTTTTTCATTTTTTTTAGTTTTAGGTTCAACCTAGCTACCATATTAGAAAACTGGGATTTAAACGCTAGTCTATTAGAGGGATATTTCCAGTGGCGAATCCAGAAATTTGTGGGCCCACTGACTGCCTAAGAGAGGACCCACTTCGGTCATGCTCCAGTGGTTCTCTAAATAATCAACCATTTTTTTTCCAGACAAGGGGGGAACTCTTAATTCGCCTTTGATTTCATTGGTTGTAATTTTGTAATTTTATTTTATAATGAATCAGATTTGAACATGACTTGGGGAATGAAGGTAAAGACCGGATGTCAGTTTTAGTCTTATATAATTACTTTAATTTTAGTCTTACATGTATATATGTGGACTGATTCAGTGGCGAAGGTGAATAGCTATATATAGACACTGACAAGTCTTAGATAACATTTGATAGTTTTGATAGTTGACTAAAATAAGGTATGTTTTTATTTCCAACAGAGGGGCACTCATGCTCAACCTATATCAATTTGTGCATGAAGCAATTGATAGTTGCCAGACTCTGAATGATTATACCACAAATTTGTGAAAGTTTTAACCTGTGCATATATACTTTAAATACGATAAAAAAATCATGTCTTTTTCAGGACTTCTAATCCAACCATGTAGCATGGCATGTTATTGAGATATGGTTCTGGTTGACGGATGTTCATGAAGGACCTGTAGTAAAAAGTATATCACTGGATTGAGCTCTCTGTCTAAGTGTATTATTAAAGTGCTTTGCTTTGAGCTCGGTTCATTGTTATGCAATTCATTCTTTGTGAAATAAAGACTTGACAGACAACTCTCATGTACAAGGATTTCTCAAAGTATTATCATTTCTATGTACAATGTAAAACAGGGAGATAAAAGCATTTTTTCTTTTGTTTGAACCAAACATTATTTGTCCATTGACCAAATTTAGAAAAAAAAAGAACAAATTTACACAACAATGCTACTCCCGCTACTAGCAAAATGATGCTAGGTTGTATTAATAAATATGTAATGCCTACTGATGACTCAGTCCTGAGTGTAAATGGTCATTCAATTATGTTAAAAAGTAGACCAAAATTTATAAGGCCTTTCTGGCTTAATTGATTTCTGAAACTATATTTCATTGTACATGTTCAACATTTTTCACTCGTTTGTTTATTTTGTGTGAATTAACATTGTAACAGTAAATGTTAATTACAACAGTAACACTTTCATAGCACAACAAGTACTGTATTGGTATCACTTATATTTGTATCCACATATTAACCAAAAAAAATGAAAAGAGAAAAATTTTGCAATACCATTTTCATATTGAATACTATAACTTTTTAGATATTAGGACATATTAAGTAAATGTTTATAATATCCACTTGATATGCTTGAATTCTTTCAGATAACTTTTGGAGCAGTTATGAGTCTTTGAAGCATGCTCACAAAGGTTCTTTCGGTGATATCATTTTCATATTGGTCAAAACTTTGTTTTGCTTTCACCAGCTTTCAAGGAGATATTATCAAATAATTGATAGAAAACAGCACAGAAGCTTACTTTCTAGCTCATCAGGCCCAAGCATCATGTTATGCATTGTCATAACTAAAAACCAATAAATGTCTTCTAATTTGAGGATCAATTCAACATTTTAAAGTGTTTTACTAATGATACTGACAAACCACCACAAAGATATATAAATAGAACCATACAAATAGTTAGCAAATACTTATAAAAAAAGATGTGATATGATTGCCAATGAGACAATTCTCCACAACAGACCAAAATGACATAGATATAAACAATTACAGGTCACCGCACAACTTCAACAATGAGCAAAGCTAATACAGCATAGTCAGCTATAAAAGGTCTCGAAATGACAATTTAAAACAATTCAAAGGAGAAAAATAACAGGCTTATTTATGTACAAAAAATCACGAAAAAACGAATACTAGTATGTAACACATAAACAAACGACAACCACTGAATTACAGGCTCCTTATATTATGTTCTCAGATATCATCTCCCAATTTTAAAAAATCACGAAAAATTGAACCTATTATGTGTTGCTCTCCTAGCTATAAAATGTATCCAAAATCAAAGATGTGGAACATATCCTATCATAAGCATTTGGTAACTAATGCAATTAGTGTCTCTTCCATGCCCGTCTTGAACATAAATGCTAAACTAAATATATAAATAAACAACACTCCTTATGCTCAGGTTTATTGTCATCCTGCAACACAGTTAATAACAAATATAGGAAAATCATAGAACTACATTTATCATAAAACACTGTCAAACATCCAAACATACTATCCACACTCATCTGTGTCCACACTTGTTAAAAATAAATAAAAAATAAGCCGAACAACACCCTGCATTTTTTCTCAAGTTGACCTAAGCTTCTCTTTGCCTCTAGTGCAGACAAACGTATTGCCGTAGAACATTTGTTATTAACTTTTCTGTAAAGGTGGGTAGGGTGTCCGACCCCAACTTTGGACCTACTTTAAAAGAAAAAACTAAGCCGAACAACACACTAGATTTTTTATCATGTTGACCTCAGCTACCCAGCTCCATTTCCAACTAGTGCGGACAAAAGTTTTGCCGTAGAACATTTTTTTTATTAACTGTTCTGTAAGGTTGGGGATCGTAGGGTGTCCGACCCCAACTGTGGACCTACTTAAAAACAAAACTTAGCCGAGAAACACCCTGGATTTTTTCTCAAGTAGACCTCAGCTTCCCTTTGCACCTAGTGCAGACAAAAGTATTGCCGTAATACATTTTTTATTAACTTTTCTGTAAGGGTGGGTAGGGTGTCCGACCCTAACTTTGAACCTACTTTAAAAGAAAAAGACTAAGCCGGACAACACCCAAGATTTTTAATCATGTTGACCTCAGCTACCCAGCTCCATTTCTAGCTTGTGCGGACAAATGTTTTGCCGGAGAACATATTTTTATCAACTTTTCTTAATGAGTGGGGTAGGGTGTCCGACTCAAGCTTTGGACCTACTTAAAAACAAAACTAAGCCGAAGAACACCCTGGATTTTTTATCAAGGAGATCTCAGCTACCCAGCTTACCTTTGCACCTAGTACAGACAAAAGTTTTGCCGTAGAACATTTTTTATTAACTTTTCTGTAAGGATGGGGTAGGGTGTCCGACCCGAACTTTGGACCTAGTTAAAAATAAATAAAACATAAGCCGAACAACACCCTGGATGTTTTCTCAAGTAGACCTCAGCTTCCCTTTGCACCTAGTGCAGACAAGTAATGCCGTAGAACATTTTTTATTAACTTTTCTGTAAGGATGGGTAGGGTGTCCGACCCCTACTTTAAAAGAAAAACCAAGCTGAAGAACACCCTGGATTTTTTATCAAGTAGATCTCAGCTACCCAGTTTCCCTTTGCATCTAGTGCTGACAAAAGTATTGCCGTAGAACATTTTTTTTTTATTAAATTCTCTGTAAGGTTGGGGTAGGGTGTCCAACCCCAGCTGTGTACCTACTTACAACAAAACTAAGCCTAAAAACACCCTGGATTTTTTATCAAGTTGTGGACAATGATTTGACATAGAACAATTTTTTATTTTTTTTTTTCTGTAAGGTAGTTGGATAGGGTGTCCGGCCTAAACTTTGCACTTTCTTTTAAAAAGAATAAACTAAGCCGAAGAACACCCTGTGTTTTTTTTCTAGTAAACCACAGCAACCCGGCCTTTCTTTGCACCTAGTGCGTAGAGAGGTATTGCCGTACAATATTTTTTATTAACTTTTCTGTAAGGTAGCGGGGTTGGGTGTCTGACCCTAAATTTGGACCTACGTTAAAAAAACACTGTGCCGAAGAACACCTTTGGTTTCTTCGCCAGTATACCTCAGCTACCCAGCGTCTCTTTGCACCTAGTGCAGACACAAGTTTTGCCGTTGAACATTTTGTATTAAATTTTCTGCATGGAAAACTTCAAGGTGAGAAGACTGTCCGACTCAATCCTTGAACCTACATGAAAAACAATCAACTAAGCCGAAGGACACACTGTGTTTTTTCTCAAGTAGACCACAGCTACACAGCTCCCCTTTGCCCCTATTGTGGACAATGATTTGACATAGAACATTCTTTATTATTTTTTCTGTAAGGTAGTGGGGTGGAGTGGCCGGCCCCAACTTTGCACTTTCTTTTAAAAAGAATAAACTAAGCCGAAGAACAACCTGTTTTTTTTCTCAAGTAAAACACAGCAACCCAGCTTTGGACCTACTTAAAAAATAAACTAAGCCGAAGAAAACTCTGCATTGTTTATCAAGTATACATCAGCTACCAAGCTTCCCTTTTCACCTAGTGCGGACGAAAGTATTGCCGTAAAACATTGTTTTGATTTTTTCTGTAAGGTTGGGGTTGGGTGTCCGACCCCAACTTTGGACCTACTTTAAAAGAAGAAAAAACTAAGCCGAACAACACCCTAGAATTTTTCTCATGTTAACCTCAGCTACGCAGCTCCATTTCCACCTAGTGCAGACAACGTTTTTGCCGTACAACATATTTTATAAAGGGTGGGGTAGGGTGTGAAATACGTCGTAACTGTGAATCGGCTCTCAATATCGAACGACCAGAGTTACTCCGTTTTAAACAAGAATCTGACAAGCAGATACCACTAGTATGTGTAACTAAATATCACTTCTCGTTAGGAAATATAAATACAGCTTTACGAAAACATAAAAATACTAGTTCGCAATGCGAAATGTAGGGAGCTATTTCCAAAACCACCAATAGTGGCATATAGTAGACATCGGAACTTAAAAGAAATACTGACTAGATCGGTAGTCAAAGCTTAGTACAATATGATGGATTGGGTCAGAACCCCTGACGAAGCACCCACCCTTCATATGAGCCACGGAATATTATAGAGTTTGTCCTGTTCTGTACTGCAGAAACACGATGTGTTGGGTCCTGGGGAATAGACAAACGTGGCTGATAGGTACTTCCAGACATTCAACACTTTTTTGGTATTTTGGAAAATGTTGTTTGTGCTGTATTTAGACCCTTCATCAACGAAAATTGTTTGACATGCTTACATTGGTAGCATTTTTCAAACTAGCATATGTCTTGTTCTATGTTTCTAAATATACTTTGATAAGTATATCACAGACGACAAAAAGGTGAACAAACAGATAAAATTTCTAAACAATTATATGATACCTATCAGTTCATAGTTTACATTTCATTAGTAACTATCATTTGCTTTTTTTCATTTTCCTATTATATGTACCTCCTGTTATGTGTTTTTTCCTCCATAGATAAACACTCTATGGTAACAAAGTCAACCATGTTCGTCATATATTCATATAATTCATCGCCAAAATGTAATACATAAAATAAATTAAGGACTAAACATATATATACATAATATTTATGCTGTATGAATTTAAGACACAATTACTACATAAGTAAGCCGCCAACCAAAAGCAATAACAACAACGTCACACATGTACAAATAAAATAATTGTTTCGTTCAATGTATGATTGGATGCAATAGTACAAAGTCACGTCAAATGAATAACAGACCTGACAGTAAAAGTTATATTAAAAAGGACAGTCCTTCACCAAACGGTAAAATCAAAAAGTCATAATGCAAATTGTTGCAAACTGGTAACTAGTATATGATAAACAACAAACTATGAAGATGTCAAAGAATCACCTTTACGTCGTGAAAAGGAAGCAAATGATTCCCAAGGGACATTCAAACTCATAAGTCGAAAATAAACTGACAACGCCATGTACATTGTAGGTTTATTTGTTTAGTACGAAATTACATGAAGTGAGTACGATTTTGCTTTATTACGAGACTCTCGCTATTTGACATATTTGACCTAAAATAAAATATTTCAAATTACTATCTTCAATGTTGACGACAATATGGCTGAACTTTAATTGGAAATAAAAGACAGAAATTATATAGTTCAGGTTCAAATGAATAATAGTTCAAATAAGTCAAACAACTGTGAAAATGTCTCGAAAACAACCCTTTCAACCCATTGCAAGTGAAATGAAAACATTTAATCAAAATTGTTTGGAAAATTTATCGTCTTGGCGAGTCATGCTAGTCATGCTATAAGCTCACGAAGGCATGTGTCCATTTCGATTCATAAAAAGAGTGTAACGGAACGCAAATGTACTTTAGAAATGTCTTAAATTACTAGTTGCGGACATCTGTATGATTTGTTAAATGAAAGTTGACTTTTCGACAGATTACTATTATTACCGTAAACTATGAATTATCTTCAAGTGTGTACTAAAAAAATCTACAAATTAAAGATTGTCTTTATTAGAACGTCTATTTAACCAAACAGAATAAATGAAACAAACTTACCATTATTCGTTAACTACAAATTATCGTCAAAAGTGTAATGAAAGGTAATTTAAATTTCTCTACACAATAACGATTTTGTTTACTTAAACGTTAAGTAAGCCAAACATAATGATTAAAGCAAAATTATCATTCACATTAGCTTTATAAATTTTATCACCGATCACAAACTGTCAAATTTATACAGATTAATCCCACTTCGAACATCCGTCTCTTTTTGTATAAAACCTTATATAAATTATGGTATAAAATTTCTAAACTTGTAATAACAAAGTCATGAATGGACATTGGTATAACAAAAATCAACATTGATATCAATAAAAGTGAGACGAAGTGTATCAGTTTCAATTCAATATTTAGGCTATACTAAAATATAGAAAATAAAAGAATGAAATGTATTTGGGTTGATAGTTAAAATAATGTTGACGTCTTAAATATCTGAAAACGAAATGTCTTTTGCATTATTCGAAGGTGGTCTAATATCTAGAACTGCTGTATTGATGGGATATATAAAATGAGTTTAGTTATAGTTGGTTAGAGAAAGCTTGTGGTCATTAAAAACGTAAATTAAAAAAGAACAAGATAATGTATTTCTCTTTTCTATGATGCACTTAAACGAAGTTTCATTCGTTCAAATATCGAAACTATTTCACAGTTATGGCATACCTTATCTAGTTGAAATAGGTTCTCGGAAAAAGAGTCAAGGGAAAAACGTCATTAATTTGGAAGGTAAAGAGTCACACATTTTGATAAATATAGGGAGAAACAGCCACAAATCTAAAATGTGAACATTAAATTTTGTATAATTATTTGATATTTCATCGTCCATTTTTGAAATTATACTGAAATTTAAATGGCAACTTATGTCCCTCTGGTATCTTTCGTCCCTCTTTTATGATATTGTGTATATGAGAAACAATTATATTTCAGGTTTCAATTTTGTATCTGTCCAGATATTACACAATTGACAGGGAAACAGTTAACTGGAGCCATGTAGTTAGTAAGTAACCGCCTGTTGGATTGTAATCATGTGTTTTGATCTTATAAACGTAATTATTTGCAATAAACACAAAATCGAAACATCCCGGTATTTTAGAATTAAACACTCAATTCCATTCAATCTTGAGACCAAATATCAATATACTCTTTTCATAGAGCTTTTTTACATTTTGCCAAAAGGTACGAACGAACGTAAAGGAAGCACGTATTACATTTAAACAATAACAATAAAGAGTCTTTGGTTGATCCGCTAAAACAGCATTAATCTGCTTGACCACAATACTTTTTTGTCAAATTGGGAATCAGAATATTTGTTTAGGAAAAGTCATAACCCCCTGAAGTTAAATGCTCGTGCGTTTACACTGATAGCAAAATTTTTTTTGGGGAAATTAAACGGTCTCTCTCTCTCTATCTGATTAATTGTGTATACTAGATTAAGGCTAAGATCTAGAATTGGAGGCTATGAACGTGTCTGTTGGGTAGAGGTACTCTTGTACGCCACACTCTATAATCTGCTCTTAAAATCAACTAAATATATACAAGTAGATCGTTTAGTTCATCTACATACACATTTTATCACATTAATATATATCAAGAAAAGAAATCTGCAGTTTTGCATCCAATATATTGTAGAAATAATAATGACCATTAAACAGTAAACAAACTTGAAAGATATACCCATATTGGTCACTCGACACCCAGGGCCAAAACGCAAATATACGCTAAAATAACCGTTCCATCATGATCCTAACTCCGGTGTATGGACACATCACAAGGTGATAATGAATAGTACATAGGAAAAGGCGATGATTCACAAGTTAATAACGAGCATCAGCATTTATTTGCTTTGGTATTTTCTTATGTTAATCAATTCAACATTGTAATTTTAAAACTGTACCGGTGGGGGCGGGGTGTAGGAGTACTTTAACAAAACTTAGGGGTATTTTTTCTTCTGACTACCATGCCATATATTTAAAATATTTTGTTAACTCCTTCCACCTGGTGGTACTATAATTTTACCTATCGTACGTCCCAACATCCTATATCTCACGAAAAATATAGTTTAATAAGTGTCGTTGCATGTAGGGAACTGGTCCTAAATAGGCTCACATTGGGTTGAAATGCTATCGAAGTTATAGGACTATTATTGAAACATGTCAAAATAAAGGATCCCTAAAACGACTTTTACTCTACTGTTATTTAAACATATTTTAGTGTCCAAAACTGAAAAATAGATCAGACAAACTGTTTTTCAATTTGAAGGTTTTTTTCATACATGTATAAATAGCATGCGTCGGAAGCGCTTTTATGGACTTCTGAGTTGAAACCTTATTTTTCATTATAGCCTAAGGTGACCAGAACATCACACAACAAAATTACGCAAATTACAGCATACTGTTGTATATTAATGCAGAATAATACGAATACTATGGGTTGGATTGCCGATTTAAGAATTTGAATTGATGGTTTATTTATTTGACGTAGAAGAGATTAAATCTATAATTTAACATTAAGAATTACGGTAAGAATTTCAATTTTAAAGCAATCGATCATAGTTGTCAAAACACTTGAGTGGTTTATTCATCATATGCATGTTCCATGTGTGTGAATGAATTGAACAATCTCATCTCTTGTATTTGGTCTCAACAAAACATAAGACTCAAGGTAATAATTGCATTAAAAAGGCATTAACATATTAATAGATTTAAATCTCTGTTTTAATTCTCATTTTAATTATGTCTCTCTTGAGAGAGATTGATTTCAATCAGAGAAATGTGTTCTCCTTGACAGTTGAGAAATATTTCTTTTGTATTGAATTTTACAGATGTTAAAAGTATACAATCATATGAAATTACAGACATCTACAAGGTTCATGCTTTCTTTGTGGCAACAATGAAAATTGATTGGCAAATTTACAAAATATATATATACTCATTACTGGCTGTATGCAAACGTATGTAAGAATTTACTAAGCAAAACAGAAGCTACTTTAAATCGTTAACTTAGTAAATAGCTAGGAACTGTCGTATACATACACTTAAAACAAACTACAATTATATTAATTATGATTAGGAAACACAACGGCTGATAATCTTCATTCAATTTCTGAGTTGCAAAATGGAATTAAAAAAAGATAAAAGTAAACCATCAACACTACAATCCCAGAAAGTACACAGATTAAATAATGCCACTGACGGGTCATAACAGTACGTATTAAGATATTTTAATAGTATTTATGTTCCAGACCATATGAGTATTTGTTTGGATCTATCCGTACTTTTTTCAAAATGCGTATACGGTCAGACTGTACGCATAGGGTCTACCTAATGTTAAATGTAAATGAAATAAAATTAATATTTTAACTGTTAAAAAAGGTCACGTAAATTTGATATGTTACGATTGTGTATCCAGCATGTCAGTAATACATGATATTTAATTTTATCTTACCTCCTATACATTTATAAGAAAAGGATTGGTTAAGAGCAACCACGTGGGACAGTGTTTAATCCATATTATGTTAGTAGTGGAGTTGTGTCCCTTTATACAAACAACACGGCGGTGAGAAAAAAATCTTAAATCGATAATGAACGATTGGAACTAATTCCATACAACACATTTAAAGCTAACAAGTTTTTATTGTTGGCTCTTGTTTTTAAATAGACATATGGCAGTTGGTTCATAATACTAACAGTATTGAAGACTTGATCACTTTTATAGACCACAAGTCTTAATATCACATGTTAAGATAGTCGGTAAGATAAATTCGTCACATACTGTGCTAGTGACCTAATACGATATAAATGGAGTCAGTAAATTCCATATTCGGATTCGAGCTTCGCTTTCACCCGATATGTAATGTACCGATCCCATATATAAAAGAAACTTTTTTTGTATATATAGACCAACTAGCGTTATCAAGCGTGCATCTATCCAGGTGAAATCGGATGAAGATGATAAGAAACTTTTGCAGCTCAATGTATGTGTTGCACTTAGCTGCCTTGAAAATAAAAAAAAAATGCAGCTCAATGTCTATGAGCAATTGAATTTAGCTGCTTTGAAAATAAGAAAATTTTGCAGCTTAATGTATATGTTGCACTTGGACCTAGCTACCTTGAAAATACATAATTGGTAGTTGAAGTTAGCAACGTCCATTGGCCAATATTACGGGATAAAAAGGACGATGCTTTGTTTTTAAATTATTCTTTATCTTTCTTGTATCTGTTTTCGTCTTTTTCGTTAAGACCATCAGGTTCTAAAGTGTGGAGTTGGTGGATCCAAAAGTTTTCTCTTCTCCTCGCCGTGGTGTCCCACTCGGTGTTGACTTCTATAATTTGGAAAGTAACATTAGCAAAAGGATGTTTCGTTGAACTAAGATGTCTTGTGAGAGGACAGTTTTTGTTGGTTTTGTACGATGAACGATGGTTATTGAGCCGAATATTAAATTTGTCCATTGTTTCTCCCACATACTGAATGCCACAAGTGTCACATGTTAATATATACATTGAGTTCCCGTTTAACAGTTGGAATAAGAGTAGATGGTATAATGTTGTTTAGTAATGGAGCTGATGAAAGAACTGCGTGTATTGGCAGATTTACAACACAAACAATTCCTTCGACCACATTGTTTGTAGCAACCGGGCGATGGATTAGGATTAGGCTGCTTTGCTAATACAGATGTCACTAATTTGTCACGGATGTTTTTAGGTCTTCTGAAGGCCATGACTGGTGGTGATGAAAAAACTTTTTTTAGATTTAAATTTATTTTCTATAATTTCCAAATGCTTCTGAACAATGGATGACACATTTTTAGAATCAGGATGGTAAGTGAGTACAAGGGGTGTTCTGTTAGCTGCTTTATTCTTATCTTTGTACTCAAGAAGTTCTTGGCGACTAGTTCTGTTTGCTCTTTCGAAAGCGCTATCAATGATGTTGTTATTGTATCCTTGAACAACTAGATGTTTACGAAGTTGTCCAAGTCTAGAATTTTTCGTATTTTCAGTAGAGCATATTCTCTTGATTCGCAATGCCTGGCTGAATGGGATACCACGGGAGCAGTGTTTAGGATGGCAACTTTTAGGAGAAAGGAATTGATGTTTGTCCGTTCGTTTGAAATGAAGGTCCGTTATAATGGTTCCGTTCTTGATGTAACTCGTAGTATCGAGGAAGTTAATTTTCACCATAGATGATTCATATGTAAATTTTATTGAATGGTGGAAAGAGTTACATTGTTCTAGAAATTCATTGAGATGTTGTTGTGAATCTATCCATTTGAAATCAATATCGTCAATGAATCGGAACCATGATAAGGGCTGATATGGAGCACTAGCCAAGAGGCGTTTTTCAAGTTGGCCCATAAATATGTTGGCATATGACGGGGCCATTTTTGTGCCCATACTAGTACCGTCTATCTAGAGATAGTGTTTTTCATTGAAAGAGAAGTTGTTATTCTCCAGTACTAGTTTCAGAAGTGTAACAAGGCACTCAGTAGGAGGATTTTGTTCACTACGAGTGTTCCATGCATCTTCACACGCTGCTATTCCTTCGTCTTGTGGAATGTTGGTATATAAAGAAGACACGTCCATGAATGCAAGTATAGTATTGCTTGGTAAAGGATTGAGGCTTGCCATTTTCTTGAGATAATCAGTTGTATCTTGAATGAATGAGGGTAGTTATTTCACATGAGGTCTTACATGATGGTCTACAAATTCTGATATCTTTTCAGTTGGATGACTATTCGCTGACACAATTGGTCGACCTGGATTGCCCGTTTTATGTATTTTAGGCAACATATAGAATCGTCCGGCCTTTGCTTCGTTCTCAAGAGGTCGGAGATAATCAAAGGTGTCATTGTCTATATGCTTATTGTCGAACATCTCTTGAAAGACGGTGTTGATCCTTCGAATAGTATTAAGCGTTGGATCTGTGGTTAATTGTCTATAAAAAATGGAGTTAGAAAGTTGGCGATTCCCCTCTGCTATATAATCTGTGTTATTCATGATAACCACAGCGCCCCCTTTGTCGGCAGGTTTTATTACAATATCCTCT
Source organism: Mytilus trossulus (assembly GCF_036588685.1). Classification (NCBI taxonomy): domain Eukaryota; kingdom Metazoa; phylum Mollusca; class Bivalvia; order Mytilida; family Mytilidae; genus Mytilus; species Mytilus trossulus. The sequence continues at coordinate 1,929,620 of NW_026963297.1, forward strand.
TGATCTTTTAACGCTTTCAAAGCTATACATTCTGACTTGGATAAATTATAATTTCTTGTATTTGTTATACAGGACTTTATATCAGACCTCACGTAGTTAATGAATGACTCCAAGTTATCATGTTTACTCTTTGGTGGTTTCCATTAACTTGTTTTCCTAAATTTTGGGGTGGGCGTGACTTCTTCATTGGTGTCAGTATCTGAATCTGTTAATCCGGCTTCTTCAAGGTTTTTCTTGCCCCTATTGTAGAAAAAAATCTTTCAAGCGTAAACGTCTAGCGAATTGGTCTAGGTCTTCGTCTAGCTAAAAAGTTGTTTACAGTTGATGGGATAGGACAGAAGTTTAAACCTTTACTTAGAAGAGATTCCTCAGCACGTGTAAGTTCTTTAGATGACAAATTTACAACAATGCTTTCTGTTTTTTGTTTCCGTCTTTTAAATTTTCTTTTTCTAGGGATCTTATGGTTTGTTGTATTAATATCATTCATATGCTGATTCAAATGGACAGTGTGCATTTTATCTCTTTGACATTTATTCCTTTGTTTTTCTTTATGTTTCGATAGTTCAATTTGTTCAATATCTGCGAGGCGACGTTTAACTATTGCTAAATCGTCACGAGAAATGTTACTAGTGTTGATGATATAAACTTATCATAAATATCAGGACTAAATTTTATATATACGCCAGACGCGTGTTTCGTCTACAAAAGACTCATCGGTGACGCTCAAATCCAAAATAAGTTTTAATAGCAAAATAAAGTACGAAGTTGAAGAGTATCAGATATCTGATATTTCATTTACAATTTGTTTGTAATTTGTGGTTGTAAAAGAAAGGAACAGTTGAAGAAGCTGGATTGAACAGTTAAACATAATTTCATTCAAACGGCTCATGAATCTTTTGGATTTATGTCCCGGTGCCTGGCGACTCACTTTGTTGTTTAAAACTTTTGGTAGAGTTTTACTTTGAATATTGAAGTTATTAGAATTAAACATAATTCGAAAGAAAAGATTGTACAATATTGAGCAAAAACCTTAAAAGAATCTAAACAATATTTTTTTTAAAAATCCGTCGAAAATACAATGAGAAAATATAATAAAAACGTGTCGAAAAGTAATGCAAAGAATGAATAAAGTAGCTTTGTTACCCTTATAATACCAGTTGTTGATATAATATTTCCAGATTATTATGTAGGGCTGATGATATATTTCACTTCATTTAACTAATTGTAATAATATTAATTTGTAAATTCCAATAAATGTTTGTTTAAAATTTACCCATACAGTCCAAATACATATATGGTTCCTGTTTGTCCTATAATGCACGTTTATACGCATACGATCAGGAACGTATCATTGTGGTCTGTTTTCATTCTGCATACGGTCCAAATCGTCATATGGTCTGGGACATTTATATAAACCTATAAACATATGGTGGATATTGTTATACACTACTTATAGGTTGCATTTCTGTATATATTGACAATGCAATTTCCCTTAGGAACTCCTTTTACGTCTTAAACTGTACCACTTTTACTATGAAGTTTTGAAAAAAATCTTATCCTAGAATTGAAAGTATATATGCATCACAATTGTTTTCAAAGGTCAAAATATAGAGCTGTGCGGCATATTTTCAACGTTTATATGCCCTGAACTTCTCAGAGTTTAAACTAACACTTATTTTCTTAACTACCCCTACCTCGAATGAAAGGTTACCACATATTTCAATGTAAACAATATGCACATGTTTATTTACAGGTTACATTCCCAAGTTATGTCTTTGTGAGATGGAACACAGGGAGCATATCTGGGATCCAGTATGTAAACAAAATTATTTTTCTATGAATATTCAAGATCTCCCCAAAAGAGGCGAGTTTTGAGAAACAGCTGTATTTACAAAGCGCAACCTATAACATGTACTAAATATATATTTTTAAAAGATATCCAACAGATATTTAATTTGTCGGCGTCAGCCTAAAAATAACTTAACACACATAGGGAAAACGTACTATACAACTGTTTTTAAAATATATTTCTTTAATTTCACTGTTATCTACCAAATTGTAAGTTTGGTATCATTTTGGTCTGTTTTCATCCACTGGTGCGATGTCGTTACTGATGGACGTTTCGTTTATGAGTGTATCTGAGTGGTTGGCAATCCTGTGGTTGAGAGTTCAAACCCATACACTGTGCGTATTGATGTGTGTTTCTTTATTCCACAAAGGCTAGAGGTAACGGGAACGATTGAGATCTCACTCCGTCTGTGACTTTGAGAACAAATTAATTACAATAGTCACATATTCGGATCCAGAATTCATGTGGCAAAAAGTTATTTAAGTGTTTAATTATTTCGGAGTTAGTAACAATTCTAATTTCTTTGCTTATGTGTTCTTTGTTCTACGAATATCTGTCTACTCATGAATGTTGACAATGAAACCACATCTTCTGATAAGAATTGTATATGATGGTCCAAGTAATATGTCGAAAACGTGTACATTTCATTTTTTCTAGATTATCGCATGCGATTGTGGTACCTTTTTGGTCTCTTTTCATTGTGTTGCATATAAATATGAATCGTAACACTTTATATTTACTAAACAGGTAAAAGATATACTTCTTAAGAAACAAAAAAAAAACTTCTTGGCACCAGGCTATGACGGAATAAAATCTCAGATCAAAATAAAATTGAGAATGGGGAATGTGTCAAAGTGACCACAATCCGACCATATATAGAACAGACAAAAGCAGAAAGTCACCAATAGGTCTGCAATGCAGCGAGAAACTCCCGCACCCGGAGGCGTCCTTCAGCTGGCCCCTAAACAAATATCTATACTAGTACAGTGATAATGGACGCCATACTAAACTCCGAATTATAGCATAGCATGGACAATATGTTGGTTATACGTAATTGTGCATAGCAACGATACCTATCAATAATTGTGCAGATAACCCAAACTTTTTATAAGTTGATCCGGGTTTTCAAACATGTTCTGTTCAATTTTTAACTTCACACCAATCGGTCAAAAAGGCTATTTCTTCTCTACTGTTACGTCCAAACAATGAAAAGTGTTTCATTCACCAACAAAAAAAGTGCGAAAAATATCCAAAGCAATTTTGTATATCAAAGTTATGTAGATCCGTGAAACCGTTCATGTCAATTGCGAACTGACCAAATAATTTTTATATTACGACCAGTCCACTGATATTGACATTATCAGAGAGTACACATCAAAGGCAAATGCACAAATCACCGATAGATATGTTAATTCGTTAGTACGTTACATGAAGTGATTACGATTGAGCTTCATGACGACTCTCTCGCTAATGGATATTTGTGGCTAAAAATAAAATATCGTTTATTTCAAATTACTATCTGGTAATTAAGTGGAAATTAAAGACGGAAATACGTTTTGTGTTCAATGGAATCATAGTTCAAATTAGTTTAACTACTGTATAATTGTCTCGAAAACAACCCTTTCACCCCGGTAAAATTCAGATGTAAACATTTATTCAAAGTTATTTAGTACATTTATCACCTTTGCGAATCAGGCTATTATCTCACGAAGGCGGGAATCCTTTTCCATTGATTAAAAATGTAACGGAACGCAAATGTACTGTAAAAATATATTAAATTACAAGTTGCGGACACTTTATATGATTTTTTAAATGATAGTTCACCTATGGAAAGGATAATCCTATCATTATTTGTGTGTTATTTGTAGTTATAAATTATCTTCAGAAGTATCATAAAAAGTCATTTATAAACCTTTTATAACAATAATTAGAGTGCAGAAAAGTGATGTGTTGTTTTTATAAATGATGGTATGAATTTTACAAACTTGTTATAACAAACTCTTATATAGACATTGCTATCAAAATTAACATTGATATCAGTAATAGTGATTCGAGGTCGATCAGTTTAAAATGTATTTTTATGTAATTTTAAGGCTCAAAGAATTATCGGTTAAAATATAGTTGACAACGGTGGTATCTGCAAAAAACAATTGTGTATTATTCGGAAGTGATGTAATATTTAGTTTTTTTAATAGTTGTAAGTCAATGGGGTATATGTAATGATGATGCTTTATTACTGATAACAAAACCGTGTGTTCATTATAAATTGTAAATTGAAGAACGAGTTACATATTTGTTTCTATTCTATATAATACACGTTAGACGATGTTTACATGTAGCTCAATATTTACCAAAGGACGGTGGTAGTTTTGGGCACTCAAGCCTGCTCCAAAAAGCTAGCGCTGCGATATAGGTACCAGGTTTGAAGTAGGCGTAAAACATTTTAAACAATCAATCAATCAATCAATAATCAGGAATTGGAAATAACAGTCCATACGACTTTTTGAAAAACCTTAGACTGTAAAACAATCGCCAGAAATTTCTTTCACAGTGAAGATGACTCCCTAGTATTTTACGTTATAGTACCCAAATTGCACCGGATACACAAAATTCAGCTGTAATCACCGAAAGAAAAAAAACCCATACCAAACGTATCCATGCGACTTCCACAAAATGCCATCCTTTAAAAATGAGCAAATTAGATATTCCAAATGCATCAATAAACACGTCATAGATGCCAGGAATAACAATTTAATATTTAAGTCAGACGCGCGCAATGTTTCACAAAAATTGATAGTCAGCATGACCTTATGTCAAATTGTTCTAAATATTTGAAAAAATAAGGGAATTTGATTTACAAGGATATGAATTTAAGTATCGATGCAATTTTTGGTACATTACTCCTCGTGATAGGGTGTTATCAATAACATGTTTTTTTTGTTTTTATTAGGTCTTTCCACTTTTCTGTGGAAAGCCTATTGTATTTGTTCTGATTATTTTTTTTTTCTTCCGCCTAATTTTGTTCTTGCGATAAACATTTGTTTCGCAATATGTCGCTTAGATATTTTGTATATGATATCGAACAGTTTATGCGCTTTTGAAATTTACCCTGCGTAAACGAATACTTTTCTTTGTAGGAGTTATCTCCCCAAACACTGTTTTCCTTGTTATGGCATCTCCTTCGCAACCGTTAAAGATTATGACAAATTTATTTTACAAAATTGTTCGTTACATCCTCAGTAATTTTTGGCGTATTTGGATCGAAGCGATTCGAAGAAATTTTATAGGAGTTATCTATCTTTTCGGAATAAATTTGTCGGTATGTTTTTTTAACTCATAAACCGTTAACCGTATAACCCTGGAATGTTTTTATTTGAGTCCCCTGATTCCTAACTTAGAAAATTAGGTCAAGGTCAAAGGTCAAGGTCATATTTTAGATTTTCATATGTCTTTGATTTCCCTATAACTCTTGAACGGTTATAGATACAAAAAAAACTAAGCAGTGAAAAATGCTTGGTACTTCAAGGGGCAACTTTTTTTACATTATGACTATATTGATTTTACCATCATGTAAGGGACATAACTCCCATCGATGGTTTTTAAAGGGCCATTTTTAGGCAAAACTCTTAAACAAAAGGTCCTTGACCAATAGGGTCTTTTGCAATGACCTTGTGGAGCAATGACCTTGACGAAGGTTACAAGGTCAAAGGTCAAGGTCATCAAATTATGTGGTTTTGGCACTATTTAAACAGTTTTATGTGTGTTTGAATTTCAACCAACCAACCAACATACCAACCAACCAACCAACCAACCAACCAACCAACCAACCAACCAACCAATCAATCAATCAATCAATCAATCAATCATGATCATGATCAATCAACCAATAATGATCATGATCAATCAATCAATCACGTTTCCGTCTCATGTGTTTCTTAAAGGGTTCAACCAACCAACCAACCAACCAACCAACCAATCAATCAATCAATCAATCATGATCATGATCAACCAATCATGTTTCCGTCTCATGTGTTTAATATAGGGTCCAAGATCTTCTTTGTGTCTTTTTCCGTGTTTCAATTGACCCTATCCAATGTGTTTAACCAACCAACCAACCAACCAACCAACCAATCAATCAATCAATCAATCAATCAATCAATCATGATCATGATCAATCAACCAATAATGATCATGATCAATCAATCAATCACGTTTCCGTCTCATATGTTTCTTAAAGGGTTCAACCAACCAACCAATCAATCAATCAATCAATCAATCATGATCATGATCAACCAATCATGTTTCCGTCTCATGTGTTCAATATAGGGTCCAAGATCTTCTTTGTGTCTTTTTCCGTGTTTCAATTGACCCTATCCAATGTGTTTAACCAACCAACCAACCAACCAACCAACCAACCAACCAACTAATCAATCAATCAATCAATCAATCAATCAATCAATCAATCAATCAATCAATCAATCAATCATGATCATGATCAATCAATCATGTTTCCGTCTCATGTGTTTAATATAGGGTCCAAGATCTTCTTTATTTCTTTTTCCGTGTTTCAATTGACCCTATCCAACGTGTTTAACCAACCAACCAACCAACCAACTAACCAACTTATCAATCAATCAATCAATCAATCAATCAATCAATCTGTATGACTGTTTAATCATGACAGATTATTGAAGGAACAAACTCTCAATTATTCAAGAAAAATTGAAATTTAATATTGTTCTTACGTCACTTCTGAAAAAAAATCCACATGTTCTCTGAAACTACAAGTACAATCGACCTCAAAATTTGCAGTCAGCAGGGCATACATGTACTTAACGTTTATAAAAAAACTTGGTGCAGATATCTCTCAAAGCTTTTCCTAGAGAAAAGAAATGGCAATGCCGTAAAAATAGCTTGCTAGGTCCGTAAATCTCAGTAAAAACCTACAATAAAATGTCCGCTCCGAGTTTGAAATACTAATCTGTGTTACAAACAGGTGCTGAAAAATGTACATTATCAGAAATTAATCAATTAATGTGTTTTAAAGTTACACCGGATCAATTAAATCCAAAACATGCACTGCTTGTGAACTGTCATCAAAATGTCAATTTCCTACAATGACAAAAGAAATTACATTGTGTTTATTCCGTCTCTATACATGTTGTCTGTTCAAAGTCCCCACTTAAAAAGAAATAAAAAGACTATCTTTTCGTTATTATAAACCCGTGTCACGTGATGTGGCGCGCGCGCTGTACCTAAAATAAAAGAAAAACTTTCCAAACTAAACATGAAACTTCTCCGGTAACAATAATATAGACCCCATACAGAAACAAACAAACAAACAAACAAACACCCCCCTTCAATTAATTTTACAGGGGGAAAGACCCCCTACAATTGCTTTTTTAAAGCAATTGATTTATATTTATTATTATATTTTGAAGGGATTATGTATGGAATTGCACTAGCCCATTGATTATAAACCTATTATTAAAAATTCTTAATCACATGAAAGAAAGCATGAATGATATTGTCTTGAAACAAACTATTATATTTAAAACAAAACGGAACAATTCAAAAGTTGGTATTTACTTTAAAGTTTATTATGATATTGATTTACTAGTACAAATCTTATAAAATACGATCCTGAAATAGGTAATTAGATCCGCAGTATTTAAAACAAAACTAGGTATTATGTTTAAAATTAAATTAATAATTACAATCATCAAGATTTTTACAGGAACACGTGAGGATTTGTATTTGTAATTTGAAATCAAACAATTTTCCTAAATACATATCATTCGGTATATAATTATTATTTTTCTAATAGTATACACACACATTTATCCATCATATGAATCATTTTAACTACATTTTTTTTTAATTTTTTGGTTGAGTTCACTCAAAAAATAAGCTACGCCAGTAAATTGACTTTCCAATTTTAGTAATGATTTTTCTTTATATCTTTTACTATTAATCATTCTTTTTTATTATCACAAACGCTTGTGGAAATGCCACTTTTCACAGATAGGTTGCGATTTTTTTTTTTTTCCTTTCATATCTCAATTCCACAAAGATCACAAAATAACACATTCAGCAGAATATAAATAGCATACTTAAACAGACAGTCTGCAAATTGGCCAATAGGACTTAATTCAATATATATATAACACACGGCCAGCGAAAGCTCTTTATTGAGAGCCCAGGTGGTGGTGTGGTCTAGCGGGATGGCTGCAGTGCAGGCGATTTGGTGTCACGATATCACAGTAGCATGGGTTCGAATCCCGGCGAGGGAAGAACAAAAAATTTGCGAAAGCAAATTTACAGATCTAACATTGTTGGGTTGATGTTTAGACGAGTTGTATATACATTATGCACACAGCCATGTATCACCATCATTGATGGCGATCCGATGGATACATCTGTTGTAGAGTTGTCACTGACTCAGACGTACTTGTAAATATAATTATTTTCTGTGACTGTATAGTACATTAATTTGTAGGATCCTTTACTATAGATAATTTAGCTGATCTGTAACAATAACATCGTCATGCCTTATAAATCATGTACTGTAGTACGCCGCTAGATTAAAACTGACGAGGAAAGGTAACACACTGCCAGCGAAAGCTCTTTATTGAGAGCCAAGGAGGTCGTGTGTTCTAGCGGGACGGCTGCAGTGCAGGCGATTTGTTGTCACGATATCACAGTAGCATGGGTTCGAATCCCGGCGAGGGAAGAACAAAAAATTTGCGAAAGCAAATTTACAGATCTAACATTGTTGGGTTGATGTTTAGACGATTTGTATATACATTATGTACACAGCCATGTATCACCATCATTGATGGCGATCCGATGGATACATCTGTTGTAGAGTTGTCACTGACTCAGACGTACTTGTAAATATAATTATTTTCTGTGACTGTATAGTACATTAATTTGTAGGATCCTTTACTATAGATAATTTAGCTGATCTGTAACAATAACATCGTCATGCCTTATAAATCATGTACTGTAGTACGCCGCTAGATTAAAACTGACGAGGAAAGGTAACACACTGCCAGCGAAAGCTCTTTATTGAGAGCCAAGGAGGTCGTGTGTTCTAGCGGGACGGCTGCAGTGCAGGCAATTTGTTGTCACGATATCACAGTAGCATGGGTTCGAATCCCGGCGAGGGAAGAACAAAAAATTTGCGAAAGCAAATTTACAGATCTAACATTGTTGGGTTGATGTTTAGACGAGTTGTATATACATTATGTACACAGCCATGTATCACCATCATTGAAGGCGATCCGATGGATACATCTGTTGTAGAGTTGTCACTGACTCAGACGTACTTATAAATATAATTATTTTCTGTGACTGTATAGTACATTAATTTGTAGGATCCTTTACTATAGATAATTTAGCTGATCTGTAACAATAACATCGTCATGCCTTATATATCATGTACTGTAGTACCCCGCTAGATAAAAACTGACGAGGAAAGGTAACACACTGCCAGCGAAAGCTCTTTATTGAGAGCCCAGGTGGTCGTGTGTTCTAGCGGGACGGCTGCAGTGCAGGCGATTTGTTGTCATGATATCACAGTAGCATGGGTTCGAATCCCTGCGAGGGAAGAACAAAAAATTTGCGAAAGCAAATTTACAGATCTAACATTGTTGGGTTGATGTTTAGACGAGTTTTATATACATTATGTACACAGCCATGTATCACCATCATTGAAGGCGATCCGATGGATACATCTGTTGTAGAGTTGTCACTGACTCAGACGTACTTATAAATATAATTATTTTCTGTGACTGTATATTACATTAATTTGTAGGATCCTTTACTATAGATAATTTAGCTGCTCTGTAACAATAACATCTTAATGCCTTATATAGCATGTACTGTAGTACGCCGCTAGATTAAAACTGACGAGGAAAGGTAACACACTGCCAGCGAAAGCTCTTTATTGAGAGCCCAGGTGGTCGTGTGTTCTAGCGGGACGGCTGCAGTGCAGGCGATTTGGTGTCACGATATCACAGTAGCATGGGTTCGAATCCCGGCGAGGGAAGAACAAAAAAATTGCGAAAGCAAATTTACAGATCTAACATTGTTTGGTTGATGTTTAGACGAGTTGTATATACATTATGTACACAGCCATGTATCACCATCATTGATGGCGATCCGATGGATACATCTGTTGTAGAGTTGTCACTGACTCAGACGTACTTATCAATATAATTATTTTCTGTGACTGTATATTACATTTATTTGTAGGATCCTTTACTATAGATAATTTAGCTGATCTGTAACAATAACATCTTAATGCCTTATATATCATGTACTGTGGTACGCCGCTAGATTAAAACTGACGAGGAAAGGTAACACACTGCCAGCGAAAGCTCTTTATTGAGAGCCCAGGTGGTCGCGTGGTCTAGCGGGACTGCTGCAGTGCTGGCGATTTGGTGTCACGATATCACAGTAGCATGACTTCGAATCCCGGCGAGGGAAGAACAAAAAATTTGCGAAAGCAAATTTACAGATCTAACATTGTTGGGTTGATGTTTAGACGAGTTGTATATACGTTATGTACACAGCCATGTATCACCATCATTGATGGCGATCCGATGGATACATCTGTTGTAGAGTTGTCACTGACTCAGATGTACTTATAAATATAATTATTTTCTGTGACTGTATATTACATTAATTTGTAGGATCCTTTACTATAGATAATTTAGCTGATCTGTAACAATAACATCTTCATGCCTTATATGGCATGTACTGTAGTACGCCGCTAGATTAAAACTGACGAGGAAAGGTAACACACGGCCAGCGAAAGCTCTTTATTGAGAGCCCAGGTGGTCGTGTGGTCTAGCGGGACGGCTGCAGTGCAGGCGATTTGGTGTCACGATATCACAGTAGCATGATATCACACGATCCACGTCAGTTTTAATCTAGCGGCGTACTGCAGTACATGATATATAAGGCATGAAGATGGTATTGTTACAGATCTATGGAACGCCGGAACTGTCTTATAGTGTAAATATTTAATGTGTTATGTCGCTTTGCCTTTAGGTCCTGTCATTTCTTCTTTATGTTATGTGCAGATGCATTTATGTTCTGACACGGCATCTCTGTGTTATGTCAAATTAGTAATTTGTTTGGTCAAACAAATGTATGATATGTCATTGCTAAACTTTGTTGTGTAAAATATGCAATACATTATGCTGTAAATACTATATATTATGTGAATACTTCGGAACTTAATGATCAACCACCTTTAAATTACATTCTCTCATATTTTATCCATGTTGTGTCTATTCTTCTTTTACGTAGGTCAGTTAATAATTGCGTCCTGTCTCGAGTGTTATTGTTATGTCAAATGTTCTAAACGTTTTGTCGTGATACACCTTTGTTCTATGTAAATCTCATGATATAATAGTCTTTTGGCGTTATGTTGTGTTTATTCAGATGTATCTCTAGTGAAAAACTTAATACATCATGGTATAATTCATATGCGTTTTGCCGTAGAGTACGGACTCTCTGTGAGCATTCATTGCGTCATGTTCAAATGCCTTTTACATTATGTGCAAACAACTAATACGTTTTGTGCAAACCTCGTTTACGTTATGTGCAAACATTGTTTACCTTATGTGCAAACACCATGTAAGTTATGTGCAGATACCTATTACATTATGTCCAAACATCTATTACGTTATATGCAAACACCTATTACGTTATGTGCAAATGCCGCTTACATTAGGTGCAAACACCATGTGAGTTATGTGCAAATGCCTATTACATTATGTCCAAACATCTATTACGTTATGTGCAAACACCTATTACTTTATGTTCAAACACCTATTACGTTATGTCCAAACACCTATTACGTTATGTGCAAACACCTATTACGTTATGTGCAAATACCGCTTACATTATGTGCAAACACCATGTGAGTTATGTGCAAATGCCTATTACATTATGTGCAAACACCTATTACGTTATGTGCAAACACCTATTACGTTTGTGCAAATACCGCTTACATTATGTGCAAACACCATGTAATTTATGTGCAAATGCCTATTACATTATGTCCAAACATCTATTTCGTTATGTGCAAACACCTATTACTTTATGTTCAAACACCTATTACGTTCTGGTAAACGCTTTTTTGACACAGATTTAAATAAAACGCATCAATGATATGCATTTTGAAAATGAAGAAAATTAAAATTTTGACCTTTTTAACAAACTGTGGATTTTCATAATTATATTGAATGGTGTAAAAAAGGCTATATACATACTATGTATTTAGTTTTATGGGAAATTATTTTGCTCCACATTAAAAGTGTGCATTATGCAAACCACATTAAAAGTTGTGCGTTATGAAATAATTATATTGAATGGTGTATAAAAAAGGCTATATACATACTATGCATTTAGTTTTATGGGAAATTATTTTGCTCCACATTAAAAGTGTGCGTTATGCAAACCACATTAAAAGTTGTGCGTTATGAAATAATTATATTGAATGGAGTAAAAAGGCTATATATATATACATACTATGTATTTAGTTTTATGGGAAATTATTTTGCTCCACATTAAAAGTGTGCGTTATGGTTGCATAACGCACACTTCAGGTGACCCGCCCCTCTTATCTGACATTTTTTTTAAAAGCTCAAAGAGATGTTGGAAAAATTTGATCCATTTTCGATCAGTCAGGGTGTAACAAAAAGCTGCATTTTCTGTAAAAAAAACCTGTTTTTTTTATATTAAAAACTGCCTTATCCTGCAATCCACTAAAATGACGCATACATATATTAATCTGAAAGAAAGGGTTATCAGCCTTGTTTGACCTTCACTGGCCATACTCAAAATTAAATTCCGCAAATTGAAACTCCAAATAATGACTTTTATTTATCCGTATTTCGTCTGGTAACTTTTCGAATAGTGTCATCAAGATCGATACCAAAAAATACATAATTTAGTAAACTGTTATTGTTTTCTTCTATTATTTTTTTTATAAGTGGTGTATATATCGTTTCTTTTGTTGTCTATAAAAATAAATAGATAATTTCGTTGCTAAAATGGTCATCATAACCGAATTTTTCCTTTGAATTTCAGAAAATACTAACTATCTTTTAATAAGGATGTGGTGTGAATGCCAATTAGACAATTCTCCACGAAATACCAAATGACATGGAAATAAATAACAATAGATCCCCTTATGGCCTCGCTTTTCGTCCTGTTTTTAAAGCTCGTACAAATAAATTTCACGTTTACCGACAAAGTACATATATAATCAATACATTATTCCACAGTGGTTGATATGGATTTATCTATTTGTTCAATATTTCAACGAATATCGTCGTATAAATTAGAAACATAAACTTATTTTCCGAACGGAGAGTCTTAAATTCAATGAATAATACGAGATATACGGTATAAACGGTAAGCTTCGATGCGTTTAGTTAAAAGCGGGAATGATTCTATCAATATAGCTAAATACACAATTAAGCCAAATGTTCATAAAATGAATTTGCTGCACATCATTATTCTGACAAATCTTATTTAAAAAAAAATAGAAAGTTTCATACAAATATATTCTATTGAATTTCAATGTTATCATTCTAAAGTATGTTTTTGACAGTTTCTGTAAAATATTGCAATTTTTGTCGAGCCTTCGACTTTAGTCGAAAAAGCGAGACATAGCGATCCTAGATTCCGTCGTCGTCGGTGTCGTCATCGTCGTCGGCAGCGGCGTCCACAAATACTCACTTTGTGGTTAAACAGGTCGAGAACTCTAGATTTTCCGACGTCAAAATATATTAGCACAGTAATTTTCAAAACACAAGGCCAATATGGCCTTGAAAAGCTGACCAATCGATTCAATGAACTACAATGCGTTGTGGGCTACTATAAAAAAAAGTGTGTGATAACATTGTGTGAGGGAATTCGACGTTTGCTGTACCACTGTTCACTCCAGTGCAATTTATGACAATACCACTGCATCAATCATAATAATTTTTTCTGCAGTGTTTTAAGAAATGATTTTGCTTTGTTGTCGCGTATTAGTTGAGAAACATTCAATGTTTTAAAAAGGTGAATTGTCTGTATAAAGTCAATGATTATGTTGACTTTTGAAGGCCAAACTTTCTACAGCCTTAAATACGCTAATGAAAGATCCAAAAACTATACCAATACATAATGACATGTTAATAAAATTATAACAAATCTATTGGTTAACAAATTTTCATTCGTTATTGCAAAAAAATGAACTTGAAATATTTGACATTTTCTCCCTACCCAGTTTACCCCTATGCATTTTTATGGTGTGGACTGGTCATTGTTATTGAATCGTAGTCAATTTGATTGGATTAAATTGTTATTAGTTTACCTTCAAAGATCTTCAAACTTGTTTATGCTTTTCATACATGACTATTGATTGATTAAAACATGCATGATTGTGTACGGTAACTAAAATGACCTTCAGACTGGACACTGGACGAGTCAATAATATGTTTTATCAATGAAAGTTAAGGTATGAAAGGTAAGAATTACCAATTATTCTATTTTCACAAAATTTTCGGAATATACAGTTGAAAGGTTATTTTTTTAAAGCCTATTGTGAAGATTAAAGAGAAAAGTTACAAATAATACGTTTTGTTCCATTAAACAAGTCATTTTCGTAAGAGAAATGCCGAAATATATTTTACGCACGACTACGGCAGGTAAAATAATTATTTATCATAATAAAAAAAAAGAATTTTTCAGTCTCATTGGAATATGTTCATTACAATTAATCTCAAACTTAAGAAGTAAGTAAATAAAGTCAAAAGTTGTCCGATCTGCCTATTTCTGCACTTCAAAAGTCAATAGGATCGTTTTAAAGTCAATTTCGCCTACCTCACACAATCTTGTTAGGCACTATACGAGTAAACTACTACTTAAAACACGTGGAATTAGTGGGAAAACAGTCAACTAATATATTGTCTTGGACTCTCATTACCAAAGTTTTTATTCTGCAAATGTATTTAATGTAAAATATATAACGCAATCTTCATTTTGCATGCTCAGATAAAAAGAATATTGTTTATTGGCTTCACGATTCGACTTTCTTTTTCGCCTTGCAAAAGTAGTTAAACCGGTTTTGTGCATTGATATGAATTGAACCTGCATTAATTTCACGACATGACACAGTGAAATATCTTATGAAGTGACCACTGTCCCGTAAGAAATCATTTGAGCTCTTTAAAACCTGTATAATGTCATTCCAAAATAAATTCTACCTAAAAAAAATCACGAAAACTTTCATTGACACATTCTTTCTGTACTGTATGTGTAATTTTTTTTTTATCAGGACCTGAGCTAATAGTAAGAACATCATAATATTCAGTATGCTTAACATAAGTGTTATGAAAGCGGCAGAGGTTTTTTTTATCGTTCAGCTGCTGTCCTGTGGACATATGTAAGATATCTCCAATATTAAAAGTCTCTGGATAATAGTGGGTGTCATAATACCTATTATATTTTTTTCTAAAACGTGCTTGTTGTCTGCTCTATGGTCGGATGGTTGTCGCTTTGACATATTCACCATTTCCTTTCTCAATTTTATTTGTACTAGTATATAGAAATAAGAAGATGAGGTATGAGTGCCAAATGAGACATCTTACCAACAAAGACATAATTAAGTACAGTAAGCAGTCAGGTTCAATGCTGAAAAGTAAGCTATAATTAATGACCCAAAAAATACTTATGTAAAACAATCCAAAAAAACAAACAAACAAAAACGGCCCAATTAAATATACAAAAAGACAAGAAATCTATCCCATCGAAAAAATATATTGTATAAGAGCCTGTATTTCAGTGGTTGTCGTTTGTTTATGTGTTACATACTTGTTTTTCGTTCATTTTTTTATATATAATTAAGGCCGTTAGTTTTCTCGTTTGAATTGTTTTTCATTGTCGTATCGGGGCCTTTTATAGCTGACTTTGCGGTATGGGCTTTGCTCATTGTTGAAGGCCGTACATTGGTCTATGGCTGTTAATTTCTGTGTCATTTTGGTCTCTTGTGGACAGCTGTCTCATTGGCAATCATATCAGGTCTCCTTTTTTATTATAGATCCAACGATGCAATTTTCACAAAACATCAAATTTTCCACTTTGTCGCACATACATATGGATAAAATCATTACAGCTTACTTCCCAATGCATGTAGATACTGTACAACATATAAAATATACAAGTTAAACTATGCCTATATATATATTTAGCTGATCTGTAACAATAACATCTTCATGCCTTATATATCATGTACTGTAGTACGCCGCTAGATTAAAACTGACGTGGAAAGGTAACACATGCCCACCGAAAACTCTTTTTTTGAGAGCCCAGGTGGTCGTGTGGTCTAACGGGACGGCTGCAGTACAGGCGACTTGATGTCACGATATCACAGTAGCATGGGTTCGAATCCCGGCGAGGGAAGAACCAAAAATTTGCGAAAGCAAATTTACAGATCTAACTTTGTTGGGTTGATGTTTAGACGAGTTGTATATATATATATATATATATATATCGCCGCTAGATTAAAACTGACGTGGAAAGATAACATATGGCCACCGAAAGCTCTTTTTTTAAAGAGCCCAGGTGGTCGTGTGGTCTAGCGGGACGGCTGCAGTGCAGGCGATTTGGTGTCACGATATCACAGTAGCATGGGTTCGAATCCCGGCGAGGGAAGAACCAAAAATTTGCGAAAGCAAATTTACAGATCTAACATTGTTGGGTTGATGTTTAGACGAGTTATACATATATATATATATAAACGAGTCTAAATAGAAAACTACGTTCAAACCTATGACTGCGTTGGATAAAAACCGGAGTTTTTATACGTGTGCATGTCAAACAAATTTCGATGTAGAAGGGTCTAAAAACAGCACAAACAACATTTTCCAAAAGACCAAAAGAGTGAAAAAGTATATTTAAACAAAACGCATTTGACTAACAGGTCGAACAACTGATGTTCTTTAACCCTGCTGACTGCCATTGGCGATTGCCAAATAAAATTGATCACAAGATGTAACAAAATGGATCCTAATATAAATTTAATACGTCACAGAAAAAAAAATAATTGTTAACTTGTGGACAGGATATTGAGCCACAAACATTCGGTGTCAATATTCCTTTAGTACACCATATCCGGATTTCGACAATAAATGTCTCTTCAGTGATGTTAGGGATCGAAACGGTATTTGGAAGGCCATATAAAAAGTACCCTCATTTTTATAGAAAGTACCCTCATTTTAAGATTAACTCTTGAATTTTAAGAGTCAATATATAGGATGAACGGATCATATAAACCGGAGGGAAAATATGATACATGCCCAAACAAAAAATATAAACGAGTCTAAATTGAAAACTACGTTCAAGCCTATGACTGCGTTGGATAAAAACCGCAGTTTATATACGTGTGCATGTCAAATAAATTTCGTTGTAGAAGGGTCTAAAAACAGCACTAACAACATTTTCCAAAAGACCAAAAGAGTGAAAAAGTATATTTAAACAAAACGCATTTGACTAACATATATATATATATTGTTTAAAGATTTTCAAAGCTTGTATAAACAACTATACAAACAAAGCAAGCAAACCAACCAACGTTTTACTTTGCAGGTATAAGAAATCAGCTGTAATGATTTGATTCAGTGTGGCAAATGTCCGAGCCCGTTAAAAAACGAACAAAAAAGGGAACAGTTTGGAAGTGCCATATAATGAAATGTGACCAAAAAATATACTTATAGATCACGATTTTGTTAACACTGCAATGTATTTTAATATTTCTTCGCCTTTTTTACGAACACACAATTCAAGAATCCCACATTTGCCTTTAATTATCTATACGAACATTGCTGTACTCGTGAATATCAGCACCGGGTGTTATCGACGACTTACTTTACACTTGTAAGTTTGTCTCATGGGTAATTGTGTTTTTTCGCTGTTGTTTCGTTTCTGTCTGGTGGACAAATACATGAAATCTCTGTGCCATCATCAAACATGTTAATGGCTATACATCGGGTTATTCAAACCCTTTTTTCTTCACATAGAAACAACTCTTCGTTAATCTGAGCATGGAAGTAATACTTTATATCACGAACTATAAATGAGGATACACAAAATGAAAAACTAAACGAAATTGTGAATCCCGCATTGCACGAAAAAATGTGTTGTATTTCAGTAAATAACACTTGTTCTTGGTTGATTGTAAATACGTAGTAGTCCATCATGCATTGTGACTCATTTAGTGGATTGGTCAAAAACCTAGGTAAAAATAAATTGCGTCACATGTAAATAAACAATTACATGTGCGAGAACATAAGTATGCTAATTTATGCATTACCATATAAGGTAGTGGTCCCGACCTGTTAAAGCTTTTGAAATTGTAAAAACTTTCTTAAACTACATAAATGTATACTGGATTTCTTCCAAACTTGGACAGAAGCTTGTTTATGATCATATTAAGATACATGTACATGTATCCTGAATTAAAATTTGTAAAAATAAAATTTATTTTTTTCCGTATTTTACTTATGAATAAACTTAGATTTTCTGCCAGGAAATAATACATTTACACTGTGAAGCAACACATTCACTCTGTGGTTAATGTTTTTAGAATTTTAATAACTTTCTTATACTCTCTTGGATTTGTAGCAAACATGGACAGACGCTTGTTTGTGATCAAAAGCTAGTATCTGGAAAGAAATTTTGTTAAGACCTGTGTTTTACTTAAGAATGGACTTCCAGTTATCATTACAGTCTGAAGTTCTTCTGTAATTTTTCTGCTACTGATTATAAATTAAGAGAGTTCACTTGTCATGTTTTGTATTATTGGAATTTTGGAACCCTGTTGTTCATCCGTTTAAAGCACCATGCAACAATTGCCAGGTAACTCCTAGTTTTCAAGAATCTTAAAATGTGCAGTATGTCATTGATACGATTCGAGCCCTCAAAGTGAATCAAGATAATATAAGGACAATAAGACATTTGTAAAAAATATTAAACCCTTGTTATGTGTTGTTACTAATTGAGAACATCTTTATGTTAAATATATTAATCAAAGCACTGAAGTACTGAACATCGGATAACCGCAAGTTCTTGTGGACAGTCACAGGCACTTGTCCCAGAAAACCAAATCACATCTCTTTACGTGAAAGTGACGTTAAAGTACAGATAGATATTTTTTTCTGCGCGTGGATGATAAATTCAACCTCCTCGTAGAAGTCATAAAAATCAGTAAAGTCTGTTTTTTTTTTGTTATACATTATTTTAAAATTTGTAAATTACAGTTACATGTATATATAATTTTCATCCATTTGTATATCCTTCTATTGCACTATATTAGTTATAGTGCTGTGCAAGTGCATGGTGGAAACTCTTCTGTAATATTTCGATTTTTGTAATAGATTGCATTTGAGTGGGCATTCATATTTTCCAGCAAAACATTCAATGTCCCACGAAAGAGGAAGCAAAGACAGATAACTCTGCATGTGATATCGCAAACGTTTTTGAGATATTCTTCCGCATGCGGTAACACACTTTTTCTGTACGTGTGTATACATATTAAAGATTTGTTTACTTTATTTATGTTTCTCTTTATTTATGTTAAAATATCTTCGTCCTCAGACAATATAATCTGAAAAGACGTATATATTATGTGTTGACCTTGTCAAAAGTCTATAATAAATAAATGTAATTTGGCGCCTCAAAAACTATATGTTATGATTATGTATGCAAGATATGGCGACCTTTGAAATGCCCGGCTTGGTGCAGTTGGAAAAGAACATTACATAAATAAGGCCGTTAGTGCTCTCGTTTGAATTGTTTTGCATTTTTTTTCGGGGCCTTTTATTGTTGACTATGCGATATTGGCTTTGCTTATTGTTGAAGGCCTTACGTTGACATAAAGTTTTTAATTTCTGGTCTCTTGTGGAGATTTGTCTCATTGGCAATCATACCACGTCTTCTTTTTTTAAATCAACTTATTTTCCGTTCACATTTTCCGTAAAGAAATGAGGTTGCATTTTGTTTTTTACATGTAGCTTTTTTCGCTTCGATTAACAGGGCGGACCTTTTAGTTTCAGTCGACATACACGCTATCTTGAAAAAAATACTTTTCACATATAAATTATGTTTGTTTGCGTCATGATGTGGCTGAAATTCAGCAACAATTATATTGGCTTACATGAGCTAAATATTTACAGACTGTTGTCGCTAAAATCGGACGTTTTTCATGGTTTAGACGCTACAAAAATACTTCTAGAATAAGTAAAGTTAATGTACCTGTCTGTTTAGGGGAGGGTTTGGATCCTGCTAACATGTTGAACCCCGCCACACTATGTATGTATGTGCCTGTCCCTAGTCCATGTAGTCAGGAGCTCGTTATTCAGTGGTTTTCGGTTGTTTGTGTGTTACATATTTGTATTTCGTTCATTTTAGATAAAATACAGCTCTTAGTTTTCCGGTTTGAATTGCTTTACATTGTCATTGCGGGGCCTCTTATAGCTGACTATGCGGCATGGGCTTTACTCATTGTTGAAGGCCGTACGTTGACCTATAATTATTAATGTCTGTGTTATTTTGGTTAATTGTCTCATTGGCAATCATACCACATCTTCTGAGGGAACCCAATAACGGCTTTAGTTGTTCTCGACAATTGTCGGTATGGTGGCCTTATACTTCAAATGGAATATTTATGCAGTCTTTGAAAGTACCAAACAAATAGTTTTCACAAGAATAACATGACAGGTACGTAACTGTCAAATAAGCACCTTTCAAAGAAGAAAAAAATTTGATAAAGACTATTGATATTAGGAACGATTTAAAAGATATTTTCTCACGATCTATACTCCCGAGTTCTGCCCTGTTATTCGAAGCAAAAAAAACTACTTGTAAAAAACAAAATGTACCATCGTTTCCTTACGAAACTGTGAACGGAAAATAATTTGATAAGTGCTAATATTGTATAGATGATAAGTTTTCTTTCAAACATTTAAGTTGTGCATTTTGCCACTATGCACGGAAGTGATGTCTAGCGAATTTGTCTTAAAGTTCTATAACGTAATTAAACATGTTACCCGGTCTAGTGTATTTTCTGACAAGTGTAAGTTTTTTCTAAGTTTTTACAGAACTTTATATATTCGTATCGTTTTAAAGAAACATTGGGAGCATCATCCGAAACATTCTTCGTCCGTAAATTTTAAAGAAGACTCTTTAATGCTATGAGATAGAACCGCAAACAAAAAATGCTCGTGCAATTACGCACCCAAATTTACTCGTTTAAACTTGCAAGTGTTGCACTTAATTTATTTGCGAGTAAAAATAAAACATTCAATCTGTTCCGGGTTGAGGGCAACATTTATCAATATCATAGAATGATAAAAATAATCATAAAAATCAGTAACATATAGATAGATCAAATCGTAGTTTAAAAAGTATCTCTCTATATATGTAGCACAATATATGCACCGACAATCGACTAAGTTGTGTTCTGTGTGTTTTTATGGCACTGCGTTTTTTGTTTCGTTGACTATTCAAAACCACGCTAGGTTGCCGCTGACATTACCTTCCACAATAACTATCTTTAAAAAAGATATCCGACCTATTTAAATTTGAGTATATGTTTAAAACTATCATTTCGATAACCTTCAGAAGCACAATGACTAAATGATGCAGGACCTCTTTTATTAAATCTCCATCTGAATGTAACTACAAGAAATTCTATACTAAGTATGGTTATACTAGGGCAATAATATATAAGAATATTGTGATGACACCTAAACAAATTATTTGTGTTCAGTATTCATGGTCCTCGTATCTTTGTGTTGACATTCACCAAAACCCCGCGGAAATCTCACATGCGTAGGTGCGTTCTATGTTTAGGTTTCTCATTTGTACTTTAGCTTTCATGGTTATTTAAGAATATGTAGTAGTTGTTGTCATGTACGTTCGTACAACAAGGTTTACATTAAAAAAATATAATTATCCCGAATAAACAGCTGTCATGGATGCAAAGAGCTATTGGAGAAACAATTATTTTAATAAAAATATAAATCTTTGTAAGATCTAGTTCAAATATTTATAGTTTTTCACTTGCTTTCCATCACGATATAAATAACGAGACGTGTTTTCAAACACAACTAAATCATCCACCATGAGATCATTTTGTCCAATCACTGATAGGATTTTCGAGCATGCGTATTCTGTTGCCATAGTTAAGCGTCCTTAAGTTCAAAGGTCACAAACAGAAACTATACCGACTACGGCGGAAAAAGAATACAGCGAAGTAGTTCAGAGCTTTTTAGACAGCTAAACTTAAAGTTTTCAAAGTGTATATCACTGATGCGTTTTATTTTAATCTGTGTCAAAAAAGCGTTTACCAGAATGTAATAGGTGTTTGCTCATAACGTAATAGGTGTTTGCACATAACGTAATAGGTGTTTAGACATAACGTAATAGGTGTGTGCACCTAACGTAATAGATGTTTGGACATAATGTAATAGGCATGTGTACATAACTTTCATGGTGTTTGCAAATAATGTAAGCGGTATTTGCACCTAACGTAATAGTATTTGCACATAATGATGAAGTTTTTATACATAACTTGATAGGTATTTGCTGATAACGTAATAGGTGTTTGCACATAAGGTAAACGATGTTTGCACATAGGGTGAACAATGTTTGCACATAAGGTAAACGAGGTTTGCACAAAACGTATTAGTTGTTTGCACATAATGTAAAAAACATTTGCACATGACGTAATGAATGCTCACAGAGAGTATCAGCTGTACGACAAACCCCATATGAATTATACCATGATGTATTATTTTTTCACTGGAGATACATATGTATAAACACAACATAACGCCAAAAGACTGTAATATCATGAGATTTACATAGAACAAAGGTGTATCAAAACAAAACGTTTAGAACATTTGACATAACAATAACACTCGAGACAGGACGCAATTATTAACTGACTTACGTAAAAGAAGAATAGACACAACATAGATAAAATATGAGAGAATGTAAAGGTGGTTGATCATAAAGTTCCGAAGTATTCACAGAATATATAGTAGTTACAGCATAATGTAATGCTCATTTTACAAAACAAAGTTTAGCAATGACATATCATACAATTGTTTGGCCAAACAAATTACTAATTTGACATAACACAGAGATGCCGTGTCAGGATATCAAGACATTTGCACATAACATAAAGAAGAAATAACAGGACGTAACGGCAAAGCGACAGAACACATTAAATATTTACACTATAAGACAGTTCCGGCGTTCCATACAGATCAGCTAAATTATCTATAGTAAAGGATCCTACAAATTAACGTAATATAGAGTCACAGAAAATAATTATATTTATAAGTACGTCTGAGTCAGTGACAACTCTACAACAGATGTATCCATCGGATCGCCATCAATGATGGTGATACATGGCTGTGTACATAATGTATATACAACTCGTCTAACCATCAACTCAACAATGTTAGATCTGTAAATTTGCTTTCGCAAATTTTTGGTTCTTCCCTCGCCGGGATTCGAACCCATGCTATTGTGATATCGTGACACCAAATCGCCTGCACTGCAGCCGTCCCGCTAGACCACACGACCACCTGGGCTCTTACAAAATAGAGCTTTCGCTGGCCGTATGTTACCTTTCCTCGTCAGTTTTAATCTAGCGGCGTACTGCAGTACATGAGATATAAGGCATGAAGATGTTATTGTTACAGTTCAGCTAAATTATCTATAGTAAAGGATCCTACAAATTAATGTAATATACAGTCACAGAAAATAATTATATATATATATAATCAAAACGCAATTTTTGAAACAAAGACAACCCACAACTTTTGATCCATTCATTAACGAAATTAAAATGTGCATTACGGTTGTCTTTAATCATTAATTTATAAATAAACAAACATGGTGTCAAATACCACTACTGTTTATTTGCAGTAGAAATTATAGAAAAAACTGAATCTATGTTCAGGTTAGAATTTGGAAACAAATATATATTTCTTGCGTCGGAAACGCTTTTAATGAAAACCTTCATCGGATCCATTTTTTTCGAAACTTCATAGTAACCAGAGCCAGTGTTATCCGTAAAATTAGTCCCTATGGGAAAATTTCATTGTTTGTTTTTACAGAAATAAACTTAATATGACCCAGTTTTTATTTATTTTTCCTTCAATCAGTTTAAGTTTGTTTCCTTTCACAAGACATCAACAATAAATAATATGTTCGTGGTTATTTTACAGAAACAGGACTCACAGTTATTACAACAAACCGCTTTTTTGTATTACATCTTCAAGGATTTAGATACTATTTCAAATGTTCCCCCTTAGTTTGTCAAGAGACATTATCAAACATCAGCATATGTTTAAGGAGAGGTTACAAGTGAAGGGAATGTATGATTAATGTCTATCCGTATTAACTTAAAACACGAAAACGCTCCATCTTCAACGCAAATTTAATACAACATATTTATTCTTACACAAAAGGCTCCCAAGAGCCTAAATCGTTCACTTGTTAGGTTTTTTTTTTTTGCTTAAATCTTTCATCAATGCTTAGTTTTGCTTTTTAATATATTAATGAGCGGCTTAAATATGCAATTTAAATGTTCATTGTATCTGTCATCTTTTCTTCAAAAGCAACTTTTGTTCCATTTTAGCCATAGTGTCTATGTTTCTTGACGAACAAGGAAATAAAATACAAAATCTATACTATATTCATTTTAGAAGATTTTTAAAGTTAAAAATCATAAAAATCATTATCTAAAATTGTCCTTAAAGGGCAATAACTCATTAAAGGGTCATTTGACAATTTTGGTCATATAATCATCATTGATATGTTTGCGTTTTTGATTTTTCCATTTGATAAGTGCTTTTCGTTTCCAAGTTCTGTATTTTTTGTGATTTTACATTTAACACAGAGACTATCATTGTCCTGATTTAATTACGCATAGCCTGCGCATAAATTGTTTGTAAAAACTGGTCTTTCATTGTCTACAAATTTTGAATATACCTTCGTTCTTTGTTTTGCTTCGAGCGTCATTGATGGGTATATTGAGGACACACCCCGGGTTTAGCGTACCAACTTATAAATCTAGATTATTAAATGAATTATACATATTTTATCAGATTCCTGACTGATGTACCTTCCAATCAGTTGCAAATGTCATACAGGAGATCATTAAAAGGCAAGAAAATATCACTTTGTTCAGATTTAAATTTTGTACTCATCACATCAGTACACATAAGGCAATACAAGAGTATTCACCAATTGGATTGTATGATGTATATGTATTAAAACAAAGCAAAGATAAATGAAAAATATGTAAACTCTGTCTACAAACTTTTACAAGAAATTTCCACTTTTAATTGAAGTAAGCTTCTTTGTGGATACCCCCATAGTTTGGATATTAATATATGTTGTTCCTAGAGCCATGATCTACAAGGGGGTACTCAGATTTTTGATAAAATATAAAGATCAAATTTTACACCTAATCAAACATCATCTACTATCATGTGGTAAGGAAGTTTACACTAATACAGATTTATGAGAGACGTGTTTGAAATACAGAAATTATCTAAACATTTTGAGGATGATCATGATGATTTAACAGATGTTAATAGACACAAATTGTCAAATAAAGCCTAGTGAGTGATACTCTGCTTGCAGTGACACACATTCCGTACTAAGGAATAACAAGAGTGCACTCACTAAAATGTCTCGCCTTATTTACTTATCATTGATATTATGTTGATAGTCCTAAATATTAAGCTTTATTACAACTGTCACATAAACTTAACATTAACCAAGCAAACTAATAATTGACTAATGAACAATGAAAATGAGGTCAAGGTTAGATGAACCATACCAGGCAGACATGTACAGCGAACAATTCTTCCATACAACAATTAGTGTTGACCTATTGCCTATAATTTAAGAAAAACAGACCAAAACACAAAAATTTAACACTGAGCAATGAGCCGTAAAAATGCGGTCAAGGTTAAATAAAACCTGCGCTACACTGCGGGTATCACCAGCCCAGTAGCCAGTACTTCGGTACTGGCATGAAAATATGGATTTTTTGTGTTATTAAAATTTGCTGTTACAAAATTTTATAAATTATTATAAATTAAGGAATGTATCTCCCTCAAGCAAAGCTCTGATTTCTTTCACGGATTTGGCTATACTTTTTGGACCTTTTGGATTATAGCTCTTCATCTTTTATATAAGCTTTGGATTTTCAAATATTTTGGCCAAGAGCATCACTAAAGAGACATGTATTGTCGAAATGCGCATCTGGTGCAAGAAAATTGGTACCGTTAATTTAATTAACTACAGACATATAGATCATAAAATATTTCCATACACCGATTGCATATAGTTAAAATAAGTATTTGAAAAAAGATCAAAATTCAAAAACTTAACTTTGACCACTGAACCATGAAAATAAGGTCAAGGTCAGATGACACATGTCAGTTGGACATGTACACCTTACAGTCCATACATACACTGAATATACTAGACCTAATGCTTATATAGTATCTGAGAAATGGACATGACCACCAAAACTTAACCTTGTTCACTAATCCGTGAAATGAGGTTGAGGTCAAGTTAAAACTGTCTGACAGACATGAGTACCTTGCAAGGTACAAACATACCCCCAAAAATAGTTATCCTATTACTCATAATTAGAGAGAAATGAAAATTACAAAAAAATACAACTTTTTTATCAAGTAGTCAATGAACCATAAAACTGAAGGAAACTTCGTAACATGAAGCATCTATATACAAAGTATGAAGCATACAGGTATTCCACCTGCTTAAATGTTAAGCTATTAAGAAGTGAGCTAACACCGCCGCCGCCGGATCACTATCCCTATGTCGAGCATTATGTGACAAAAGTTGCAGGCTCCACAAAACCACGGTTTAACAAAGAAGGGGTACACTAAAAAGAGACTCTCAAGAGCCTGAACCGCTTTCCTGTTATTTATTTGCTTTTACTTTTCATCAAAAATTAATTTTGCTTTTCAATATATATTAATTAGTGGCTTAAAAATGCCTTTATTTCAAGGAGTGAAATATTAATTTACTGCCAGTAATTTTTTAAACATGTTGACGATGACATTACAGACGAAAATAGACACAAACTGTTAAATCAAGCCCAGCCGTTTGTACTCTTCTCGCAGTGACACACAATCAGTACTAAGGATTAGGACGAAGGTTTGATTAGAACGAAGGTTTAACAAGCATGGAAGTATAATGAAAAGGAAGATTACATTAAATATAGACAAAAGGTTGAACTATGTCCTGGAACATTTCAAAACAGCAGAGAAGGAAACACGAAATGTAAGTTGAGAACTCATTTATTTTGTCTTATAGCCCCTTCAAGTACAAATTGATACCGAAAAAAAGAAAGAAAAATATGGTATAATCAGAATATTAAGAAGAATATTAGATGTTATGTTCAAATGACGTCATCAGTATTCTGAAATTGACAGATTTTACCTATCATCAAATATGAGAATATAACAGAAAAGAAACAAGGATATGAGGTATCCAATCATGACATAAAACTGGTGGATGCACTACAAATCACCCTAAAAGGAAAGGAACAATGGCTATTGTGTGCATAGGTTTTGGTAAAAAAAAATTATGCACCAAGGTACAAGCAGGATATTTATACAATTAAATAGTTATCAAAGGTACTAGGAATATAATTTAATACGCCAGACGTGTGTTTCGTCTACATAATTCTCATCAGTGACGCTCAAATCCAAAAAGTTTGCCAAATCAGCTAAGGTAATCTATACCTGATATAAGAAAATCCTTAGTTTTCCAAACATTTCAATGATTTGTTACAGGCAATTCATAAAAATGATCATATAATTGACATTTATGTCAACTCCGAAGTGCTGAACTGGGCTGGTGATACCCTTGGGGAAGAAACGTCCACCATCAGTGGCATCGACCCAGTGGTGTAAATAGTTATGAAAGGTACAAGGAGTATAATTTAATCGTGTTTAATCTTCATTTCTTGTGATAATTGATATTGGGTAACTTTTAAGTTACCACCGGTAAGTATGGTGAGCAGAAACTACCCATGTTATATAGGTCTCAAAATAATTAGAACAACATTGTAAGATATCAATGGGGAAACATAGTCAATATCAGTACAAGATGACAAGAGATAGTCAAAGGGAATATCTTTGCAAGATGACCAGAGGTAACCAACGTCAATATTTGTGTATGGTTACCATACAAATTAAACATCTGTTAAATGTGACCAGAACATCATTGTAAAGTGACCAGGGATAATCATGCAATGTAACCAGAGGTAACCAAAGTAAATATATGTGTAAGGTGAACAGAACTGACTAATTTAATATCTGTGTATTGTGTCCAGAAAGTTATTGTAAGGCGACCATAGGTAAATAAATTCCATAAGTCATATGTACAAGTGATCAGAGAAATTAAAGTCTAATATATGTATAAGATGATCACAGATAAACAGAGTTAATAGCGGCCTTGCAAGTTTAGAGTGAAAAGATAAAAATTATCCGTCGACCAGAGATAACCATGAGGTGATCAGAGGTAAAACAAATCAATATATGTGCTAGGTGATATTGGGTATATAAAGTTGGCATATTTAAATGAGGTGACCAGAGCATTTTTGTAAGAAGATCACTGGGAAACATAGTCAATATCATTACAAGATAACAAGAGATATTTTAGGTGAATATTTGTTAAAGATGAACAGAGGTGACCGTAGTCATAGTTAATAGATGTTAATATAAAAAAGAAGATGTGGTATGATTTCCAATGAGACAACTATCCACAAAAGACCAAAATGACACAAACATTAACAACTATAGGTCACCGTACGGCCTTCAACAATGAGCAAAGCCCATACCGCATAGTCAGATATAATAGGCCCCGATAAGACAATGTAAAACGAAAAAAATAACGGCCTTATTTATGATGATCAAAGGTTAATATAGTCACCATCCTTGCAAGGAGACCAGAGGTAAAACAGGTCAATTTATGTTAGGTGAGCTTGGGTACCTAAAGTCAAAATATGCGCAATTATGGTGAACAGAGGTAACCATTGCCAATATCTGTCTACAGAGAACAAGGGGAACTAAAGTCAACACTTCTGTAAAGAGAACAAAGGAACCAAATGTATGCTAGGTAAACAGAAGTAACCAATTCATTGTGTGTGTCAAATGAGAAGATGTTATCAAAGTCGTAATATGTGTAAAGTTTCCAGAGCAAACCAAATAAGAAAAAAGTGTAAATTGAACATAACAATATTATACAGTGACTAGAGGTAACCATATTCAATATCTGTGTTAGATAAACATAGTCACTATCTTTGCAATAAAAACAAGAGGTAACCGAATTAAGTATCTATGTAATGTTACCAGAAAGTCATTGTAAGGTTATCTAATCATAGTCACTATCACTGCAAGGTGACCAGATGTAACCAAAGTAAATATATGTGTTTTGTGACCAGAACATTTGTAATTATGTGAACGTAGGCCAAAACAGTGTTTATCAACCCCCTACCCCCTAAGTGGATGCCAATATTGACCATACCACAGATCTTTTTTACCCTATGGACTGAGCGGAGCATGTTAATGTTAATTGCAAATGCCTTGGTTAATTATAAGACCAGAGGTAAACATAGTCCACATTTGTACAAGTGACCAGAGATAACCAAAGTCAAAAATATGTGTCAGACAATCAGAGGTTAACATAGTCAATATCCTTGCAAGGTGACCAGCTAACAAAAGGTAACTTAATTAAATATCTGATTTAGAAGAGGGGCGAAAGATAGCAGAGGGACAGTCAAATTCGTAAATCGAAAATAAATTGCCAATGCCATGGCTAAAATTGGAGTAAAAACTCAAATTTTGCATTTAAATTAGAAACATATAACAGGGAACATGTATACTTAGTTTCAAGTTGATTGGACTTCAACTTCATCAAGTACTACAACGACCAAAAACTTTAACATGAAATTTGCACTATCATTTTCTATGTTCAGTGAACCATGAACTTGGGGTCAAACACTTATTTGGCATACACATTAGCAAGATCATGTCATAGGGCACATGTGTACTGAGTTTCAAGTTGATTGGACTTCAACTTCATCAAAAACTACCTTGACCAAAAACTTTAACCTGAAGCGGGACGAACCAACGGAAGTACGAACGAACGGACGCACAGACTGGAAAGCGTAATGCCCGTCTACTATCGTCGGTGGGGCATAAAAACATCATGATAGGAAATACTAGCACGGGAATATCGTAGGTGAACAGATGTTACAAAATACACAATTTATGTTAGGTGATCATGCAAATCCCATGCGTACCATAAATCAACACATGTGTAACTATGATGAACACAGGTAACCAAAGTCAATATTTGTCTATAGAGAACAAAGGGAACTAAAGTGAACATTTATATGTGTAAAAGGGTAAAGTGAACAGAACATTATTATACGGTGACCAGAGGTAATGATACTTAATATCTATGTAAGGTAATCAGAGGTTAAGAAATCAATATATGTGGTAGGTAATATTGAGAAACTTAAGGTAAACCGAGGTTACCCCAATTATATCTGTTTAAAAATAATTAGAACATCAATGTTCAAGATGGCAAGGGGGAAAATAGTCAAAATCAGTGCAAAATGACAAGAGGTAACCAAAGTAATTATCTGTGTAAGATGACAAGAGGTATTCAACGTCACTACATGTGTAAGGATACCAGAGGTTACCAAATTGATTTATTGTGTAACGTGACCAGAGCATCGTTGTAAGTTGACCAGAGGTACACATAGTCAATATCCTTGCAAGTTGACTAGAGGTTACTAAATTAAATATAAGGGTCTGGTGACCAGAACATCAATTTAAGGTATTTAGAGGTATCAAAAATCCATTTCTGTGTAAGGGAACACATTCCCGTGCTTGTATTTCCTAGAATGAAGTAACAAAATACACAATTTATGTTAGGTGAGCATCGGTATCCAAAGTCAACATATGTGTAACTATTGTTAACAGTGGTAAGCAAAGTCAATATATGTTAAGAGAACAATGGGAACCAAAGTAAACATTTGTATAAAGCCAACAAAGAGAACCAAATATGTGCTAGGTGACGAGAACTACCCAAATTCAATATTTGTGTCAATCAGGTAGATGTAATAAATTCATTTTCAGTGTAAAGAGACCAAAGGTAACCAAATGAGATAAAAGTGTTAAGTGAACAGAACATCATTATATAGTGACTAGAGGTAACCATAGTCAATATCTGTGTATGGTGATCTGAATTAAAGAAATCAATATATGTGATAGATGATATTTGGGTAACTTAAGTTAACATCGGAAAGTAAGACGAACAGAGGTTACACTAGTTATCACGTCTAACAATAACTAAAACATCATTGTAAGATGACCAGGGGGCATAGTCAATATCAATGCAAGGTGACAAAGGTAACCAAACTGAATATATGTGTAAGATGAAGGGAGTAACTAACATCAATATATTTGTATGGTTACCAGAGGTAACCAATTGAATATATGTTTAATGTGACCAGAACATCATTGTAATGCAGTCAATAGATGTGCAATGTGACCACAGGTTACCGAAGAAAGTATATCTGTAAGGTGACAAGAGGTAACCATAGTCAATAGATGTGCAATGTGACCACAGGTAACCCAAGTAAATATATATGTAAGGTGACAAGAGGTAACCATATTGAATATCGGTAGAATGTGACCATCACGTCCTTGTTAAGCGTCAATAGGTAAACATAGTCGATATATGTACAAGTGACCAGATATAACTAAAGTAAAATAGATGTGTAATATCTTTGTAAGTTGAAAAGAGGTAACAAAATACACAATTTATGGTTACATGGTAGGTGAGCCTTGGTACCCAAGGTCAACATATGTGTTAGTATAGTGAGCAGAGGTAACCAGAAAGTCAATATATGTCTATAGAGAACAAATGGAATCAAAGTCAGAGGCAAACAAATCATATAAAAAAGTAAAGTGATCAGAATATCATACCAGAGGTGACCACAGTCAATATCTAGGATATGTATATTTTAGGTACACATTAACTATACCTCAAGTATAGACCAATTTAATCTACATGCATTGAAATATAATGTATATTAATGTATATTGCCATCAAAACTTTCGACAAGCCTTGTCTACTTGATGTATACATCATTTATACCTTAAGTTCAGACCAATTCAATCTTCATACATTTGAACCTCACAAATTTGACAGTCTTTTTCTACTCGACTACAAATCAATTGCACTTCAGGGTCACACCAACTACGTTCTCATAAACTAAAAGCAAAGGGAAATTAGTGTTTATTACAATCAAAACATTCGAAAGGCTTTGTCTACTTAAGTTGCACATCAACTGTACCTCAAGTGCAAACAAATTCAATCTTAAATATAAATCAATTGCTTTTAAAAGGCAATTGTAAACGGTCTTTCCCCCCTTTGAAACATGATTGTTTGTTATGTGTGTGTGTGTTTGTTTGTTTGTTTGTTTCTGTAAGGGGTCTATATTATTCCGGGGAAATTTCATGTTTAGTTCTGACAGTTTTTTATTTTATTTCAGGTCCAGCGCGCCTTTCAAATATAACAAGGTCAAGGTCATAGTACACTTTGAAGGTCAAATTTAAATTTCATCCTGACCCGACATTGACCTCAAACTGAAGGTTTTGAATTACTGATCATCTTTACAGTTTATAGTAGTTTGATATATGTTACCTTATACAAGATATACATATGTTACTATAGTTTTAAGTGTTATGCTGACGTTACTTTTGAACAGACGGTAGGACATTTTTGAGCTTAATGTATAAAATGTAGAGCTTGTCAAGAGGATCATTTCAAATGCAGTATGTATGCAGCAAACTCTTATCGCTTTCTTAATATGTAAGCTTGAAATTGAAGCGTATTTTTTTGCACTTAGTGACCTTTGACATTGGGTACAACTTAAAGGTCACATGAATTAAAAAGTATTGGTGAAGGTCCCAAGTCTCTACGACTTCCGGTTCTCGAAATATAATTTTTCGAAAAATGTATAAGTTTTCAAGGGAAATAACTCCTTATCAGGGCAAATAACCTGCTATTTTTTATGTTTATTAACATTACCATCTGTTTCTGTACATGGTGCCATTTTCAATTCTATTCTATATCTAACACTTTTTAAGAAAATTGCAAATAAAAGAAATTGCTTCAAGGGGATATAACTCTCAAAGGGGATGATGAAATCCAACACAGCCTCATCCGGTTATAGAACCTAATGAGGTCTATCGATGGCAAATATTTAGTCTTGATGACTTTAATAGAAACGAGGGGAGGGCATGTAAAAAAAAATGCTGGAAGAAAAAAAAACCTGATATTGCCATCAAAACTTTGGACACGCTTTGTCTACATGCATTACACATCATGTGTACCCCAAGAGCAGACCAATTCAATCTTTATACACTCAAACCTAATAAACAGAAATGTCTATTACCAGCAACAATTTTGACAGGCTTTGTAAACTTAACATACAAATCAACTAAATCTCAAGTACAGACCAACCACGTTTACATAAACCAAAACCTAAAGAACATTATTGTGTATTGTTACTAGATTTATTTCACTTGACTGGGCGGGGTTTCAGAATTTCGCTTATTTAAGACCAGGCACAATTCATCTTCTTTTACAATTTTTGTGCGGTCGTTTGGATCCGTATATTTATAACATTCTGATGAAAAGTGAGGTTCCTTGCAGTATGCTCAGTTTGTTTGATAAGATTTCTGTGGTGAATTGGTCTTTGACCAGATCTCGCGCGATTTTGTGTTTGTGTAGAAAGTGCATGTAGCTGTAGCGATAGGTCTTTCAAATGTTTCTGTTCTTCTAACAGACTCTTAAATTGCTAGCTCCTTAAAAATAGATCTAAGATTACCAAGAATCCAATCGGTTGAACCGTGTTCACTAGTTAAGTTTTTCCTATGTCACCAGGCATTTTATTGAGTATGACTGGTACTTATAACGAGCCGTACGAGTCTTGAGCTTGTCCAAGTGATTTTAGTCCTCGTATGTGTGTTTCGATTCTATCGAAGTAGTTCTAAGGTGCGTACGCGTATACTTTGGTGCGGGTGTCTCTAGTAGTGCTTGCATGTACGATTGAATGATCCAATGCTTTTGTCCCAATCTTTCATGTATAAGTTTAATAGCTTTGTTGTAGTTTGTGTGCGTAAGAGCAAATCCGGCAATGGTGTATGACGCTTCTCCCTCTAGTTAAGACATTAGGTAATTGAACTTTTGAACGTCGGTTAGAATGTTGTTGTGGTGAATTGCCGAATCAAAAGAATCCAAAAAGTATTGCCATTTAAGTACGTTTCCATCAAAAGTAGGTAAATTCAATTTCGGTATTTGCTATTGACGCTTGAATTTGAACGTAAAGAGTTGAAATTAGGGCCAGTATTTTGTGAGTCATTTCTAAAGCTATATGCGGGGCCAACATTTTGAATGAGTGGCAGTGTCCCATTATTTGGCAAAAAAAATTCTAGCGGCTGCATTCAAATCAGATATTTCAACGTTAATGAATTTACGAATTTTGAGAATTTTCGTCTCTAAGTTAAATTTATATTCATCTTTGTCAAGTATCTCTTGCTCTATATCCTTCTCCTGTACACTTTCTAAAATGTTCTTATCCAAATCCTCCAGAATATCTTGCTTCTCCTTCAACGTATCAAAATGTTTCCAACTCGTTCTCTTCCGGATTTTCTTCTGATTCACTCCTTTCGTCAAATCTTGTTAAAATCCTAAAAACTGCGCTTCTGTGTCCCGCTCGGATAGATTTAAAGGGATAATTCGGGATTTTTCACTTTTCATCTTATTATGTTCATAATACCATAAAAAACATATTCACCAAGTTTTATTTTGATATGAAATCTAATAAAGGAGAAAATTGGGAATTATTAATTTTATTTCTTGAAACTTCCTGACTTATGTGACGTAGTTTAAGTCTTTGATGCATGCCGGGAGTGAAAATATCTCATTTAAGTCTTGTTCGTTAACCATCTAATAACGCGATTTAAAGCGCATCGACGACTTTTGGTGTAGCTATTAACCAACGAAAAATAAGTGATAGCCATGCAACTTTTAAAATTAGATCGTGTGGATATTTTAAAACGAATTTTAATAATAAAATAAATTCATACAATAGAACATTTTTATGATTTTTTTCTACAAATACTTTAAACAAACATATGAAATTGACATGATCAATAGTGCAACAAAAATACACGTTTGTATTCTGACCTTTTTGCTTCATTCCAGCAAAGTTTTCACTTGCTTTTACGGTGGAAATAAAATGTGTATTGTTTTGTGACACCTAAAGAATGTTGAGTGCGTCGGTTAACTCCAGGTAATTAAAGGATTAGCATTATGTAATTCTAAATCCTTTGATCCTCATTCAGTGAAATCTAGATGTCACGGTTTACTAGCTTGAAAGTGTGAACAACATTTCGTCTGAATTTAAAACGGAAGTCAGTCAAAGTTTTAGACACAGAAATCAATGACTTATAGACGTCCCTGCAGAAATGTAAAAAAAAAATAAAAAATTAACGGGAATAATAAGGTCGCACAATAACTGGATAGCTGTTGTATATTTTTATATTTTGCATAAGCATGATAAGATCACTTTTAAATGAATCATGACTTTTGATTAATTCAGTAACGATAAAATACTGAATTATTTTAATTGAAGTATAAATTCATAAATAAAAATAGCCTTCTAATCACGAACCTATGAACTAAAAATTGTACTATCTTAGATTAGGATCGGCAGCCTTAAATATTTCAAACAGATCATTAACAATTGCAATTATATAATTTAGTCCATCCAAAGTTATCTTTAATTACCTATTTAGGAATTAATGTTTTCATCAAAATATTTCAAATCTCACAACGCACGAATACTTCAGATATTTGATAAATTTTTAAAAAAATTGACAGAAAATTCAAGACTCTTTAAGAATGGAATCGAAATTTACGAACATATATGCTTTTCAAGTGTGAAAAACATCAACAATTTATACATAATCGGGAATGTCCTTAACAAAATAGTCATCGTCTCACACTGTAACTATCGGGCCCAACTATATATAATACTTTAGCTATTTGACCAACAATGTATAAAAAAAAAAAAAAAAAATTTAATGTCATCTTTCCCTATTGTTTAATGTTATTATAAGTCTGTTTCAACTGGCAAGAATACCCATAAAGCGGACAAGCAGTTTGTTATTTAAATTGCTGTCATTGAATATCAAGAAAGAAAATAAATCCCGAAATTGATTTGAAACTTTGTTACTGTAAAGTTTTCTTAGAAAATATTCACATCCCTTAGGGATTATTAGTGTACGTCCAGTTGCGTACATATAATAACATGCATGTCGGAACAATTGTGATGATGACGAACTTCTTCCTTTATTCGAGAACAATCTAATTGATATATAAATGTCCATAACTTCGATGAGCCAAAGAAAGTTATATATCGACCTGTATTTAAATCTCTTCTTCTTTTTCTTTTGGTATACAATAGTCTTTCGACATTTGATGAGTACATACTGTTGGCATACGTGAACTAGTCTACTAACAAAACTTTTACCCCAATTCACACAAAATGTATGTTTCTTTCTTATGTACAATGTATACATGTATATATTTGAATTTGCGCTATAGTTCCGTAACTTTTTATCCTGGCGTATATACGAATGGTCGACAAGTGCGTACATTTTTTTAAATCAAAATTTCTGGTATGGTCCGATCTGTCCTTCGCCATTGACAAAAAATATGTATATAGATTTTTATTTCATCAAACCTGTTGTTTATTTTTAGGTTTTATCTATATTTTTATAATTAATTTTCTTTACATCAGAAACGTTAGAAGTGAAACGATGCATGAACTTGCAAGCTCGATAGGAAATCGCTTGAATACCTGGACGTGTCACACCCCCTGCAATACCTTTGGGAGTACTACCTTTAGCCATGCAGGTGATCAGTGGAGCGAAGATCCTAATTTATTTGAATAAAGTTTATTACATAAAAGAATTATGAACTAATTAGATTTCCGAAAACAATTCAAGTTTCACGGAACACCTATTTATGATTTTAAATTTTTACTTTTTAACTAATTCCAATATTATCATTATTGTTAAAAATAACAGATCATGGTTGTTAAAAAAAAAAGATAAGAAAATTTTCCGTATCAACTTAGTTATAGTTAACTAGTCGGATAAAACAACCGTACGATTGACAAGATATCGACACGCAATTACGACTACATCGGGTGACTGTAGTTTTGGTCCTTAGACATATCTGGGGTGCAAATCGGAGAAGGTAACAAAATGGCGGACCGGAGAGAATTGATACTCTAAATTTAAAATCGATGGTGATCTCTTATCTAGCAGAATAAAACTTTAATATTCATGAATTTGAGCATTTTTATACAGAATGAACATAGTATCAATTTTTGATTTTTTTGCGAAGTTTCCCTTTAAGCTTTGTAGTCATCTTCTTCTAGTCACTGTACCTACATCGTTAAGTGATTTTACTTAAACTGCATATGTAATAAGAAAGACGTCTAAACTGTATGAATTTGTATTGATGACTGAAGTACAAGATAACGTCACAAGTAAACGATGTTGGATATACAATAATGCCGCGTTAAGTTGACGTTCTCTTCTGGGCGTGATTTCCAACAAAAACATTCAACAGGCCTTGTCTACTTGAAATACACATCATCTCTACCTGAAATACAGACTGATTGAATTTAGTTTAAACATATTTAATTATAGTGAATTGGGAAACAAGTTTTGCAACTTATATTAATCCATTTCCACTTTGCGGGTGCGAGTGCTGCCTTGTAGCGGCATTAGCCTGCTCTTTTGCGAAATCTTACAAGGGTGTCTTTAACGTGCAAGAGATATGGCTCTCTCTTAACACGGGTCAGCCATTTATCGTCCCCTTCCGACGGACTATCATCGTTTCATCAAGACCATACTCGCAAATGGTGTCAAGGGAGAGCCGAAAATTCAGCCCCTGAAATTTTCATCCCAGACGGAAATCGAACCAGGAACCTTTGTGTTAGTAGATCGATGCACTAACCACTACACCACGGCGACTGATTGAATCGACATACAACCAACGCTGATGAATACTGATAATCGTTACCATTAACACTCTCGACAGG
Source organism: Mytilus trossulus (assembly GCF_036588685.1). Taxonomy (NCBI): domain Eukaryota; kingdom Metazoa; phylum Mollusca; class Bivalvia; order Mytilida; family Mytilidae; genus Mytilus; species Mytilus trossulus. The sequence goes on from NW_026963297.1 coordinate 1,967,803, forward strand.
CTTGGTCTACTTGAGGTAGACATCAACTGTACCTCAAATACAGACCAATGCAATCTACATAAACCAAAACATAATGAATACTGATGTTTATTACCATCAAAACTTTCGACAGGCTTTGTATACTGGAGGTTAACATCAACTGTGCATCAAGTACAGACCAATTCAAATCTATATACACCCAAATATAATGAAAATTTATGTATATTACATCAAAACTTTCGACAAGCCTGGTCTACATGACGTTCATATCATTTGTACCTCAAGTGCAGAACAAAACAATCTTCATACACTTGAAACAAAGAACGGGAATTTCAATTACCAACAAAGACCATCTACATTTAGATAAACCAAAATCTAAGAAATATTAATGTGTATTACAATAAAAAAAAAATCGACAGGCTTTGATTTTTGACGCGTACACAATAACTGTAACTCAAGTGCAGACCGATTTATTCGACATACAACCACACCTTATGCATACTAATGTGTGTGACCAATAAATCTTTCGAAAGGGTTTGTTTTCCTGAGGTTAACATCACCTGTATCGCAAGTACAGACCAATTCAATCTACATACACTCAACCTTTACGAATGTTAAAGGCCTTACTGTGACTTTCAAATTTTAACACCAGACTGTTTCTACATGATCACTGCGAACAAATTTAGTCATTTAATCAGTAACCTACAGAAAAACAAGAAATCTTTTCGTGACTATATGCTCTTGAATATTGTTTTTTAATCATAGAAAAGCATCTGTAACATTTATATTCCATGAAGGTTTGACACAATTATTGAATACTAATAAACTTTAACCCGAGACTTCATATAAATGTTAATTGCAAAAAACTAAGTCAATTTATCAGTAAAATATGGAAAATTCGTAAGGGTTCCCCGGAACCCATGCAGTGTCTCGCCTACTTTTGCTATTAAGCGCACACTATTCAAAAATGAGGGAAAAAAATCAATAAAAATATTTTTCTCGATACTATCTTTGTAGCTTCAGTGCAAGTTTGGAAAAATTCTGGGATATTTTCTGAATCTTATAAATGTTTTAAAAACTTTAATTCCAGACTGTATGTAATGTTTAATGAAAGAAAAACTAAGTCCATTTATAAGTAAAATACGGAAAAAAAGGATTTTTTTACAATACATTTGTATTTACTACTGGATACTATCTTATGATCAGAAACAACCCGGCTCTTTAAGTTTGGTAAACAATCCAGGATAGTTTAAGAAAGTTATTAAGATTTTAAAAACTTTAACAAACAAAGTGAATGTAATGTTTCCAGGCAGAAAAACTAAGTCCAGTTATAAGTAAAATACGGAAAAAATGGAAAACTATTTTTACAAAATTTAGATACTATCTTATGATCATAAAAAAGCTTTTGTCCAAGTTTGGTAGAAATCCAGAATAGTTTAAGAAAGTTTATCATTTTAAAATCTTTAACCACAGAGTGAATGTAAAGTTTCGTGGCAGAACAACTAAGTCCATTTATAAGTAAAATACGGAAAAAAGGAATTTTATTTTTATTTTTACAAAATTTACTTCTGGATACAAGCTTCTGTCCAAGTTTGGTAGAAATCCAGGATAGTTTAAGAAAGTTATTAAAATTTCAAAAATCTACACCACAGAGTGAATATTTGTGGACGCCACCGACGACGACGACGACGACGACAGCGACGCCGACGGAATGTAGGATCGCTATGTCTCGCTTTTTCGACTAAAGTCAACGGCTCGACAAAAATGAAAAAAAAATGTTTTTATATTACTGTCTTTTTGGACATAAAAAGCTTCTGTAAAAATTTAATAAAATGAAGTTTTGCAAAGTAAATGATGTATAAAAAATCTTAATCCACAGACTGAGCATAATGTTGACGCCGTCACTGACGATGATGGAATATAGGATTGTTATGTCTCGCTTCCGCTACATAAATGTTGCAGGCTGATCAAAGGAAAAGGTAATATCTGTACATTTACATTACTGACATGAATTGTGTCTATGTTGAATCCCAGCTGATTATCATATGAGTAAAATAAACGCTCAAATTAATGGCTTTCTCATCTATGGAATGAGACAATAAACTGTCTTAAATTGGTATAAATCAAATCTGGGTTTGGCAACCAATTTGAGTCGAAGAATTCCTGTAAACCCTTATGGAACCCTGTTTAGAAGATATAAACAACAACCACCAAGGAATCTTCTGACTAAAAGTTCAGAAATGATTATTTATGAAAAGATTATTAAACAAGTTCTGTGTTGGATAAAAGTAAAGAATTTCAAATTAATCACCAGAGTTGCATTCTAAAATTGGGAATACTCTTCCATGTTGATCTCATCAAGTTACTGTAATGCCATGAAATAACCCAGAAGGAAAAGAAACAAAAAAAAAGGAAACATTTTAAAGTATAACTGTAGCACTATAATTATATAAATATGACACATTCCACATGTATCTACAATTGGTAATATGCATTTTGTAACATAATCTCTTATTCAAAATAAAATACATCATTAAAAAACCATCAGTCCTAAAGGTCTTGAACATATTATTTTACATAATAACAATCATTTAGATAGCTTCTTTATATATACATTTATGCATTTAATTTAATAGGTTAACAAGTATATGTTACATACAATTATGACAAAATTATAATCATATATAACATGTGCAACAAGATACAAAATAGCCCACAACTGATGCTTGCAGTAAATCAATGCAATACAAATGACGTATTGTTAGCTTTGACAAATGCTGTTTCATTTTTTGGTTCAAATAGTTGTGTAGCAAAAAGTAAGAACTTCATATACTTTATTATTTCCCTAGAGCATAAAAAATAAAAGCTGCCTTCACAAATGTCATTTAAAACACTATTATTATCTGTTTCTACGTTTGTTTATCTTACTTCTTATTTTTCATAACCGAAGATTGAAAAAGAACCAAGGACATTCGTTTATCTTGTATTGTATTTTTATAGTATATTTCTTTTTTACATTTAGTCAGTCTTATTACCTTACAGTATACCTTACACTTACAGAAAAGTTAATAAAAAATGTTCTACGGCAATACTTGTGTCTGCACTAGGTGCAAAGGGAAGCTGGGTAGCTGAGGTGTACTGGAGAAGAAACCCAAGGTGTTCTTCGGCACAGTTTTTTTTTGGAACGTAGGTCCAAATTTAGGAACAGACACCCAACCCCGCTACCTTACAGTACCTTGGGGTTCGTGTTGTTTATTCTTTAGTTTTCTATGTTGTGTCATGTCTACTATTGTTTTTCTGTTTGTCTTTTTCATTTGTAGCCATGGCGTTGTCAGTTTTATGAGTTTGACTGTCCCTTTGGTATCTTTCGTCCATCTTTTAGAGAAAAGTTAATAAAAAATATTGTACGGCAATACTTTTGTCCGCACTAGATGCAAAGGAAGGTCGGGTAACTGTGGTTTACTTGAGAATAAACACAGGGTGTTCTTCCGCTTAGTTTATTTTTTTGAAAGAAAGTGCTAAATTGATGTCGGACACCCTACCCCATCACCTAACAGAAAAATTAATTAAAAAAATATTGACGTCAAATAATTGTCCGCAATAGGCACAAAGGGAAGCTGTGTAGCTGTGGTCTACTTCAGAAAAAAACACAGTGTGTTTTACGGCTTAGTTTATTGTTTTTTATGTAGGTTCAAAGATTTAGTCCATCAGTCTTATTACCTTACAGTCTACCTTACACGTACAGAAAAGTTAATAGAAAATGTTCTACGGCAATACTTGTGTCTGCACTAGGTGCAAAGGGAAGCTGGGTAGCTGAGGTGTAGTGGAGAAGAAACCCAAGGTGTTCTTCGGCACAGTTTTTTTTAGGAACGTAGGTCCAAATTTAGGAACAGACACCCAACCCCGCTACCTTACAGAAAAGCTAATAAAAAGTATTGTACGGCAATACTTTTGTCCGCACTAGGTGCACAGGAAGGTCGGGTAACTGTGGTTTACTTGAGAATAAACACAGGGTGTTCTTCGGCTTAGTTTATTTTTTTGAAAGAAAGTGCAAAATTGACGTCGGACACCCTACCCCATCACCTAACATAAAAATTAATAAAAAAAATATTGACGTCAAATAATTGTCCGCAATAGACACAAAGGGAAGCTGTGTCGCTGTGGTCTACTTAAGAAAAAAATACAGTGTGTTCTACGGCTTAGTTTATTGTTTTTTAAGTAGGTTTTAAGATTTAGTCCGTCAGTCTTATTACCTTACAGTCTACCTTACACTTACAGAAAAGTTATTAAAAAATGTTCTACGGCAATACTTGTGTCTGCACTAGGTGTAAAAGGAAGCTGGGTAGCTGAGGTGTACTGGAGAAGATACCCAAGATGTTCTTCCGCACATTTTTTTTGGAACGTAGGTCCAAATTTAGGAACAGACACCCAACCCCGCTACTTTACAGAAAAGTTAATAAAAAATATTGTACAGCAATACATACTTTTGTTCGCACTAGGTGCAAAGGAAGGTCGGGTAACTGTGGTTTACTTGAGAAAAAAAACCACAGGGTGTTCTTCGGCTTAGTTTATTTTTTTGAAAGAAAGTGCAAAATTGATGTCGGACACCCTACCCCATCACCTAACAGGAAAATTAATAAAAAAAATATTGACGTCAAATAATTGTCCGCAATAGGCACAAAGGGAAGCTGTGTAGCTGTGGTCTACTTCAGAAAAAAACACAGTGTGTTTTACGGCTTAGTTTATTGTTTTTTGTGTAGGTTCAAAGATTTAGTCCGTCAGTCTTATTACCTTACAGTCTACCTTACACTTACAGAAAAGTTAATAACAAATGTTCTACGGCAATACTTGTGTCTGCATTAGGTGCAAATGGAAGTTGGGTAGCTGAGGTGTACTGGAGAAGAAACACAAGGTGTTCTTCGGCACAGTTTTTTTTGGAACGTAGGTCCAAATTTAGGAACAGACAACCAACCCCGCTACCTTACATAAAAGTTAATAAAAAATATTGTACGGCAATACTTTTGTCCGCACTACGTGCAAAGGAAGGTCGGGTAACTGTGGTTTACTTGAGAATAAACACAGGGTGTTCTTCGGCTTAGTTTATTTTTTTGAAAGAAAGTGCAAAATTGGTGTCGGACATCCTACCCCATCACCTTAAAGGAAAATTAATTAAAAAAATATTGACGTCAAATAATTGTCCGCAATAGGCACAAAGGGAAGCTGTGTAGCTGTGGTCTACTTCAGAAAAAAACACAGTGTGTTTTACGGCTTAGTTTATTGTTTTTTATGTAGGTTCAAAGATTTAGTGCGTCAGTCTTATTACCTTACAGTCTACCTTACACTTACAGAAAAGTTAATAAAAAATGTTCTACGGCAATACTTGTGTCTGCACTAGGTGCAAAGGGAAGCTGGGTAGCTGAGGTGTAGTTGAGAAGAAACCCAAGGTGTTCTTCGGCACAGTTTTTTTAGGAACGTAGGTCCAAATTTAGGAACAGACACCCAACCCCGCTACCTTACAGAAAAGCTAATAAAAAGTATTGTACGGCAATACTTTTGTCCGCACTAGGTGCACAGGAAGGTCGGGTAACTGTGGTTTACTTGAGAATAAACACAGGGTGTTCTTCGGCTTAGTTTATTTTTTTGAAAGAAAGTGCAAAATTGACGTCGGACACCCTACCCCATCACCTAACATAAAATTTAATAAAAAAATATTGACGTCAAATAATTGTCCGCAATAGTCACAAAGGGAAGCTGTGTCGCTGTGGTCTACTTAAGAAAAAAATACAGTGTGTTCTACGGCTTAGTTTATTGTTTTTTAAGTAGGTTTTAAGATTTAGTCCGTCAGTCTTATTACCTTACAGTCTACCTTACACTTACAGAAAAGTTATTAAAAAATGTTCTACGGCAATACTTGTGTCTGCACTAGGTGTAAAAGGAAGCTGGGTAGCTGAGGTGTACTGGAGAAGATACCCAAGATGTTCTTCCGCACATTTTTTTTGGAACGTAGGTCCAAATTTAGGAACAGACACCCAACCCCGCTACTTTACAGAAAAGTTAATAAAAAATATTGTACAGCAATACTTTTGTTCGCACTAGGTGCAAAGGAAGGTCGGGTAACTGTGGTTTACTTGAGAAAAAAAAACACAGGGTGTTCTTCGGCTTAGTTTATTTTTTTGAAAGAAAGTGCAAAATTGATGTCGGACACCCTACCCCATCACCTAACAAAAAAAATAATAAAAAAAATATTGACGTCAAATAATTGTCCGCAATAGGCACAAAGGGAAGCTGTGTAGCTGTGGTCTACTTCAGAAAAAAACACAGTGTGTTTTACGGCTTAGTTTATTGTTTTTTGTGTAGGTTCAAAGATTTAGTCCGTCAGTCTTATTACCTTACAGTCTACCTTACACTTACAGAAAAGTTAATAAAAAATGTTCTACGGCAATACTTGTGTCTGCATTAGGTGCAAATGGAAGTTGGGTAGCTGAGGTGTACTGGAGAAGAAACACAAGGTGTTCTTCGGCACAGTTTTTTTTGGAACGTAGGTCCAAATTTAGGAACAGACACCCAACCCCGCTACTTTACAGAAAAGTTAATAAAAAATATTGTACAGCAATACTTTTGTTCGCACTAGGTGCAAAGGAAGGTCGGGTAACTGTGGTTTACTTGAGAAAAAAAAACACAGGGTGTTCTTCGGCTTAGTTTATTTTTTTGAAAGAAAGTGCAAAATTGACGTCGGACACCCTACCCCATCACCTAACATAAAATTTAATAAAAAAAATATTGACGTCAAATAATTGTCCGCAATAGACACAAAGGGAAGCTGTGTCGCTGTGGTCTACTTAAGAAAAAAATACAGTGTGTTCTACGGCTTAGTTTATTGTTTTTTAAGTAGGTTTTAAGATTTAGTCCGTCAGTCTTATTACCTTACAGTCTACCTTACACTTACAGAAAAGTTATTAAAAAATGTTCTACGGCAATACTTGTGTCTGCACTAGGTGTAAAAGGAAGCTGCGTAGCTGAGGTGTACTGGAGAAGATACCCAAGATGTTCTTCCGCACATTTTTTTTTGGAACGTAGGTCCAAATTTAGGAACAGACACCCAACCCCGCTACTTTACAGAAAAGTTAATAAAAAATATTGTACAGCAATACTTTTGTTCGCACTAGGTGCAAAGGAAGGTCGGGTAACTGTGGTTTACTTGAGAAAAAAAAACACAGGGTGTTCTTCGGCTTAGTTTATTTTTTTGAAAGAAAGTGCAAAATTGATGTCGGACACCCTACCCCATCACCTAACAAAAAAAATAATAAAAAAAATATTGACGTCAAATAATTGTCCGCAATAGGCACAAAGGGAAGCTGTGTAGCTGTGGTCTACTTCAGAAAAAAACACAGTGTGTTTTACGGCTTAGTTTATTGTTTTTTGTGTAGGTTCAAAGATTTAGTCCGTCAGTCTTATTACCTTACAGTCTACCTTACACTTACAGAAAAGTTAATAAAAAATGTTCTACGGCAATACTTGTGTCTGCATTAGGTGCAAATGGAAGTTGGGTAGCTGAGGTGTACTGGAGAAGAAACACAAGGTGTTCTTCGGCACAGTTTTTTTTGGAACGTAGGTCCAAATTTAGGAACAGACACCCAACCCCGCTACCTTACAGAAAAGTTAATAAAAAATATTGTACGGCAATACTTTTGTCCGCACTACGTGCAAAGGAAGGTCGGGTAGCTGTGGTTTACTTGAGAAAAACACAGGGTGTTCTTCGGCTTAGTTTATTTTTTTGAAAGAAAGTGCAAAATTGATGTCGGACACCCTACCCCACTAATTTAAAGAAAAAAATAATAAAAAATTATCTTTGTCAAATCAATGTCCACAATAGGCGTAAAAGAAATCTGGGTAGCTGTGGTCTACTTGAGAAAAAACACAGCTTGTACTTCGGCTTAGTTTATTGTTTTTCATGTATGTTCAAGGATTGAGTCGGACAGTCTTCTCACCTTAAAGTCTTCCATGCAGAAAAGTTATTAAAAAATGTGCTACGGCAAAACGTTTGTCTGCACTAGGTGCAAAGGGAAGCTGGGTAGCTGGGGTATACTGGAGAAGAAACCCAAGGTGTTCTTCCGCACAGTTTTTTTTGGATCGAGGTCCAAATTTAGGATAAGACACACAATCCCGCTACCTTAAAGAAAAGTTAATGAAAAATATTGTACGACAATACTTTTGTCCGCACTAGGTCCAAAGAAAAGCCAGGTGGCAATGGTTTACTTTAGAAAAAAAACAGGGTGTTCTTCGGCTTAGTTTATTCTGTTTAAAAGAAAGTGCAAAGTTGGGGCCGGACACCCTACCCCACTAATTTAAAGAAAAAAATAATAAAAAATTATCTTTGTCAAATCATTGTCCACAATAGGCGTAAAGGGAATCTGGGTAGCTGTGGTCTACTTGAGAAAAAACACAGCTTGTACTTTGGCTTAGTTTATTGTTTTTCATGTAGGCTCAAGGATTGAGTCGGACAGTCTTCTCACCTTAAAGTCTTCCATGCAGAAAAGTTAATAAAAAATGTTCTTCGGCAAAACTTTTGTCTGCACTAGGTGCATTGGCAAGCTGGGAAGCTAGGGTATACTGGAGAAGAAACCAAGGTGTTCTTCCGCACATATGTTTTGGAACATAGGTCCAAATTAAGGAACAGACACCCAACCCCGCTACCTTACAGGAAAGTTAATAAAAAATATTGTACGGCAATACTTTTGCCCGCACTAGTTGCAAAGGAAGGTCGGGTAGCTGTGCTTTACTTGAGAAAAAACACAGGGTGTACTTCGGCTTAGTTTATTTATTTGAAAGAAAGTGCAAAATTGCTGTCGGACACCCTACCCTTTCACCTTACAGAAAAATTAATAAAAAAACATTTTGACGTCAAATAATTGTCCGCAATAGGCACAAAGGGAAGCTGTGTAGCTGTGGTCTACTTCAGAAAAAAAAAGTGTGTTTTACGGCTTAGTTTATTGTTGTTTATGTAGGTTCAAAAATGTAGTATGTCAGTCTTATCACCTTACAGTCTACCTTACACTTACAAAAAAGTTAATAAAAAATGATCTACGGCAATACTTGTGTCTGCACTAGGTGCAAAGGGAAGCTGGGTAGCTGAGTTGTACTGGAGAAGAAACCCAAGGTGTTCTTCCGCACAGTTTTTTTTGGAACGTAGGTCCAAATTTAGGAACAGACACCCAACCCCGCTACCTTACAGAAAAGTTAATAAAAAGTATTGTACGGCAATACTTTTGTCCGCACTAGGTGCAAAGGAAGGTCGGGTAACTGTGGTTTACTTGAGAAAAAACACAGGGTGTTCTTCGGCTTACTTTATTTTTTTGAAAGAAAGTGCAAAATTGATGTCGGACACCCTACCCCATCACCTAACAGGAAAATTAATAAAAAAAATATTGACGTCAAATAATTGTTCGCAATAGGCACAAAGGGAAGCTGTGTAGCTGTGGTCTACTTCAAAAAAACACAGTGTGTTTTACGGCTTAGTTTATTGTTTTTTATGTAGGTTCAAAAATGTAGTCTGTCAGTCTTATTACCTTACAGTCTACCTTAGACTTACAGAAAAGTTAATAGAAAATGTTCTACGGCAATACTTGTGTCTGCACTAGGTGTAAAGGAAAGTTGGGTAGCTGAGGAGTACTGGAGAAGAAACCCAAGGTGTTCTTCGGCACAGTTTTTTTTTTGGAACGTAGGTCCAAATTTAGGAACAGACACCCAACCCCGCTACCTTACAGAAAAGTTAATAAAAAGTATTGTACGGCAATACTTTTGTCCGCACTAGGTGCAAAGGAAGGTCGGGTAACTGTGGTTTACTTGAGAATAAACACAGGGTGTTCTTCGGCTTAGTTTATTTTTTTAAAAGAAAGTGCAAAATTGATGTCGGACACCCTACCCCATCACCTAACAGGAAAATTAATAAAAAAAATATTGACGTCAAATAATTGTCCACAATAGGCACAAAGGGAAGCTGTGTAGCTGTGGTCTACTTCAGAAAAAACAGAGTGTGTTTTACGGCTTAGTTTATTGTTTTTTATGTAGGTTCAAAAATGTAGTCTGTCAGTCTTATTACCTTACAGTCTACCTTAGACTTACAGAAAAGTTAATAGAAAATGTTCTACGGAAATACTTGTGTCTGCACTAGGTGCAAAGGAAAGCTGGGTACCTGAGGAGTACTGGAGAAGAAACCCAATGTGTTCTTCGGCACAGTTTTTTTTTTGGAACGTAAGTCCAAATTTAGGAACAGACACCCAACCCCGCTACCTTAAAGGAAAGTTAATACAAAATATTGTACGGCAATACATTTGCCCGCACTAGTTGCAAAGGAAGGTCGGGTAGCTGTGCTTTACTTGAGAAAAAACACAGGGTGTACTTCGGCTTAGTTTATTTTTTTGAAAGAAAGTGCAAAATTGCTGTCGGACACCCTACCCTATCACCTTACAGAAAAATTAATAAAAAAACATTTTGACGTCAAATAATTGTCCGCAATAGGCACAAAGGGAAGCTGTGTAGCTGTGGTCTACTTCAGAAAAAAAAAGTGTGTTTTACGGCTTAGTTTATTGTTGTTTATGTAGGTTCAAAAATGTAGTCTGTCAGTCTTATCACCTTACAGTCTACCTTACACTTACAGAAAAGTTAATAAAAAATGATCTACGGCAATACTTGTGTCTGCACTAGGTGCAAAGGGAACCTGGGTAGCTGAGTTGTACTGGAGAAGAAACCCAAGGTGTTCTTCCGCACAGTTTTTTTTGGAACGTAGGTCCAAATTTAGGAACAGACACCCAACCCCGCTACCTTACAGAAAAGGTAATAAAAAGTATTGTACGGCAATACTTTTGTCCGCACTAGGTGCAAAGGAAGGTCGGGTAACTGTGGTTTACTTGAGAAAAAACACAGGTTGTTCTTCGGCTTACTTTATTTTTTTGAAAGAAAGTGCAAAATTGATGTCGGACACCCTACCCCATCACCTAACAGGAAAATTAATAAAAAAAATATTGACGTCAAATAATTGTTCGCAATAGGCACAAAGGGAAGCTGTGTAGCTGTGGTCTACTTCAAAAAAACACAGTGTGTTTTACGGCTTAGTTTATTGTTTTTTATGTAGGTTCAAAAATGTAGTCTGTCAGTCTTATTACCTTACAGTCTACCTTAGACTTACAGAAAAGTTAATAGAAAATGTTCTACGGCAATACTTGTGTCTGCACTAGGTGCAAAGGAAAGTTGGGTAGCTGAGGAGTACTGGAGAAGAAACCCAAGGTGTTCTTCGGCACAGTTTTTTTTTGGAACGTAGGTCCAAATTTAGGAACAGACACCCAACCCCGCTACCTTACAGAAAAGTTAATAAAAAGTATTGTACGGCAATACTTTTGTCCGCACTAGGTGCAAAGGAAGGTCGGGTAACTGTGGTTTACTTGAGAATAAACACAGGGTGTTCTTCGGCTTAGTTTATTTTTTTGAAAGAAAGTGCAAAATTGATGTCGGACACCCTACCCCATCACCTAACAGGAAAATTAATAAAAAAAATATTGACGTCAAATAATTGTCCGCAATAGGCACAAAGGGAAGCTGTGTAGCTGTGGTCTACTTCAGAAAAAAACACAGTGTGTTTTACGGCTTAGTTTATTGTTTTTTATGTAGGTTCAAAGATTTAGTGCGTCAGTCTTATTACCTTACAGTCTACCTTACACTTACAGAAAAGTTAATAAAAAATGTTCTACGGCAATACTTGTGTCTGCACTAGGTGCAAAGGGAAGCTCTGTAGCTGAGGTGTACTGGAGAAGAAACCCAAGGTGTTCTTCCGCACAGTTTTTTTAGAACGTAGGTCCAAATTTAGGAACAGACACCCAACCCCGCTACCTTACAAAAAAGTTAATAACAAATATTGTACGGCAATACTTTTGTCTGCACTAGGTGCAAGGGAAGGTCGGGTAGCTGTGGTTTACTTGAGAAAAAACACAGGTTGTTCTTCGGCTTAGTTTTTTTTTTGAAAGAAAGTGCAAAATTGATGTCGGACACCCTACCCCATCACCTAACAGAAAAATTAATAAACAAAATACTGACGTCAAATAATTGTCCGCAATAGGCACAAAGGGAAGCTGTGTAACTGTGGTCTACTTCAGAAAAAACACAGTGTGTTTTACGGCTTAGTTTATTGTTTTTATGTAGGTTCAAAGATGTAGTCTGTCAGTCTTATTACCTTACAGTCTACCTTACACTTACAGAAAAGTTAATAAAAAATGTTCTACGGCAATACTTGTGTCTGCACTGGGTGCAAAGGGAAGCTGGGTAGCTGAGGTGTACTGGAGAAGAAACCCAAGGTGTTCTTCGGCACAGTTTTTTTTTGGAACGTAGGTCCAAATTTAGGAACAGATACCCTACCCCGCTACCTTACAGAAAAGATAATAAAATATATTGTACGGCAATACTTTTGTCCGCACTAGGTGCAAAGGAAGGTCGGGTAACTGTGGTTTACTTGAGAATAAACACTGGGTATTCTTCGGCTTAGTTTATTTTTTTGAAAGAAAGTGCTAAATTGATGTCGGACACCCTACCCAATCACCTAACAGGACAATTAATAAAAAAAATATCTACGTCAAATAATTGTCCGCAATAGGCACAAAGGGAAGCTGTGTAGCTGTGGTCTACTTCAGAAAAAAAAACACAGTGTGTTTTACGGCTTAGTTTATTGTTTTTTATGTAGGTTCAAAGATTTAGTCCGTCAGTCTTATTACCTTACAGTCTTCCTTACACTTACAGAAAAGTTAATAACAAATGTTCTACAGCAATACTTGTGTCTGCATTAGGTGCAAAGGAAAGTTGGGTAGCTGAGGTGTACTGGAGAAGAAACACAAGGTGTTCTTCGGATCAGTTTTTTTTTTAACTTAGGTCCAAATTTAGGAACAGACACCCAACCCCGCTACCTTACAGAAAAGTTAATAAAAAATATTGTACGGCAATACTTTTTTCCGCACTAGGTGCAAAGGAAGGTCGGGTAACTGTGGTTTACTTGAGAATAAACACAGGGTGTTCTTCGGCTTAGTTTATTTTTTGAAAGAAAGTGCAAAATTGATGTCGGACACCCTACCCCATCACCTAACAGAAAAATTAATACAAAAAATATTGACGTCGAATAATTAACCGCAATAGGCACAAAGGGAAGCTGTGTAGCTGTTGTCTACTTCAGAAAAAAACACAGTGTGTTTAACGGCTAAGTTTATTGTTTTTTATGTAGGTTCAAAGATTTAGTCTGTCAGTCTTATTACCTTACAGTCTACCTTACACTTATAGAAAAGTTAATAAAAAATGTTCTACGGCAATACTTGTGTCTGCACTAGGTACAAAGGGAAGCTGTGTAGCTGTGGTCTACTTCAGAAAAAAACACAGTGTGTTTTACGGCTTAGTTTATTGTTTTATATGTAGGTTCAAAGATGTAGTCTGTCAGTCTTATTACCTTACACTTACAGAAAAGTTAATAAAAAATGTTCTACGGCAATACTTGTGTCTGCACTAGGTGCAAAGGGAAGCTTGGTAGATGAGGTGTACTGGAGAAGAAACCCAAGGTGTTCTTCGGCATAGTTTTTTTTTGGAACGTAGGTCCAAATTTAGGAACAGACACCCAACCCCGCTACCTTACAGAAAAGGTAATAAAAAGTATTGTACGGCAATACTTTTGTCAGCACTAGGTGCAAAGGAAGGTCGGGTAACTGTGGTTTACTTGAGAATAAACACAGGGTGTTCTTCGGCTTAGTTTATATTTTGAAAGAAAGTGCTAAATTGATGTCGGACACCCTACCCCATCACCTAACAGAAAAATTAATTAAAAAAATATTGACGTCAAATAATTGTCTGCAATAGACACAAAGGGAAGCTGTGTAGCTGTGGTCTACTTCAGAAAAAAACACAGTGTGTTTTACGGCTTAGTTTATTGTTTTTTATGTAGGTTCAAAGATTTAGTCCGTCAGTCTTATTACCTTACAGTCTACCTTACACTTACAGAAAAGTTAATAAAAAATGTTCTACGGCAATACTTGTGTCTGCATTAGGTGCAAAGGGAAGCTGGGTAGCTGAGGTGTACTGGAGAAAAAACCCAAGGTGTTCTTCAGCACAGTTTTTTTTTTGGAACGTAGGTCCAAATTTAGGAACAGATACCCAACCCCGCTACCTTACAGAAAAGTTAATAAAAAATATTGTTTGGCAATACTTTTGTCCGCACTAGGTGCAAATGAAGGTCGGGTTACTATGGTTTACTTGAGAATAAACCCAGGTTGTTTTTCGGCTTAGTTTATTTTTTTGAAAGAAAGTGCAAAATTGGTGTCGGACACCCTACCCAATCACCTTACAGAAAAATTAATAAAACAAATATTGACGTCAAATAATTGTCCGCAATAGGCACAAAGGGAAGCTGTGTAGCTGTGGTCTACTTCAGAAAAACACAGTGTGTTTTACGGCTTAGTTTATTGTTTTTTATGTAGGTTCAAAGATTTAGTCCGTCAGTCTTATTACCTTACAGTCTACCTTACACTTATAGAAAAGTTAATAAAAAATGTTCTACGGCAATACTTGTGTCTGCGTTAGGTACAAAGGGAAGCTGGGTAGCTGAGGTGTACTGGAGAAGAAACCCAAGGTGTTATTCGGCACAGTTTTTTTTTTGGAACGTAGGTCCAAATTTAGGAACAGACACCCAACCCCGCTACCTTACAGAAAAGTTAATAAAAAATAGTGTACGGCAATACTTTTGTCCGCACTAGGTGCAAAGGAAGGTCGGGTAACTGTGGTTTACTTGAGAATAAACATAGGGTGTTCGTCGGCTTAGTTTATTTTTTGAAAGAGAGTGCAAAATTGATTTCGGACACCCTACCCCATCACCTAACAGAAAAATTAATAAAAAAAATATTGACGTCAAATAATTAACCGCAATAGGCACAAAGGGAAGCTGTGTAGCTGTGGTCTACTTCAGAAAAACACAGTGTGTTTTACGGCTTAGTTTATTTTTTTTTATGTAGGTTCAAAGATTTAGTCCGTCAGTCTTATTACCTTACAGTCTACCTTGCACTTACAGAAAAGTTAATAAAAAATGTTCTACGGCAATACTTGTGTCTGCTCTAGGTGCAAAGGGAAGCTGGGTAGCTGAGGTGTACTGGAGAAGAAACCCAAGGTGTTCTTCAGCACAGTTTTTTTTGGAACGTAGGTCCAAATTTAGGAACAGATACCCAACCCCGCTACCTTACAGAAAAGTTAATAAAAAATATTGTTTGGCATTACTTTTGTCCGCACTAGGTGCAAATGAAGGTCGGGTAACTATGGTTTACTTGAGAATAAACCCAGGTTGTTTTTCGGCTTAGTTTATTTTTTTGAAAGAAAGTGCAAATTTGGTGTCGGACACCCTACCCAATCACCTTACAGAAAAATAAATAAAAAAAATATTGACGTCAAATAATTGTCCGCAATAGGCACAAAGGGAAGCTGTGTAGCTGTGGTCTACTTCAGAAAAACACAGTGTGTTTTACGGCTTAGTTTATTGTTTTTTATGTAGGTTCAAAGATTTAGTCCGTCAGTCTTATTAACTTACAGTCTACCTTACACTTACAGAAAAGTTAATAAAAAATGTTCTACGGCAATACTTGTGTCTGCACTAGGTGCAAAGGGAAGCTGGGTAGCTGCGGTATACTGGAGAAGAAACACAAGGTGTTCTTCGGCACAGTTTTTTTGGAACGTAGGTCCAAATTTAGGAACAGATACCAAACCCCGCTACCTTACAGAAAAGTCAATAAAAAATATTGTACGGCAATACTTTTGTCCGCACTTGGTGCAAAGGAAGGTCGGGTAACTGTGGTTTACTTGAGAATAAACACAGGGTGTTCTTCGGCTTAGTTTATTTTTTTGAAAGAAAGTGCAAAATTGATGTCGGACACCCTACCCCATCACCTAACAGAAAAATAAATACAAAAAATATTGACGTCAAATAATTGTCCGCAATAGGCACAACGGGAAACTGTGTAGCTGTGGTCTACTTCAGAAAAAAACACAGTGTGTTTTACGGCTTAGTTAATTGTTTTTTTATGTAGGTTCAAAGATTGAGTCCGTCAGTCTTATTACCTTACAGTCTACCTTACACTTACAGAAAAGTTAATAAAAAATGTTCTACGGCAATACTTGTGTCTGCACTAGGTGCAAAGGGAAGCTGGGTAGCTGAGGTGTACTGGAGAAGAAACCCAAGGTGTTCTTCCGCACATTTTTTTTGGAACGTAGGTCAAAATTTAGGAACAGACACCAAACCCCGCTACCTTACAGAAAAATTAATAAAAAATATTGTTTGGCAATACTTTTGTCCGCACTAGGTGCAAATGAAGGTCGGGTAACTATGGTTTACTTGAGAATAAACCCAGGTTGTTTTTCGGCTTAGTTTATTTTTTTGAAAGAAAGTGCAAAATTGGTGTCGGACACCGTACCCCATCACCTTACAGAAAAATTAATTAAACAAATATTGACGTCAAATAATTGTCCGCAATAGGCAAAAAAGGAAGGTGTGTAGCTGTGGTCTGCTTCAGAAAAAAAATACAGTGTGTTCTACGGCTTAGCTTATTGTGTTTTAAGTAGGTTCAAAGATTTAGTCCGTCAGTCTTATTACCTTACAGTCTACCTTACACTTACAGAAAAGTTAATAAAAATGTTCTACGGCAATACTTGTGTCTGCACTAGGTGCAAAGGGAAGCTGGGTAGCTGAGGTGTACTGGAGAAGAAACCCATAGTGTTCTTCCGCACAGTTTTTTTGGAACGTAGGTCCAAATTTAGGAACAGACACCCAACCCGCTACCTTACAGAAAAGTTAATAAAACATATTGTACGGCAAAACTTGTGTCCGCACTAGGTGCAAAGAAAGGTCGGGTAGCTGTGGTTTACTTGAGAAAAACCACAGGGTGTTATTCGGCTGAGTTTATTTTTTTGAAAGAAAGTTCAAAATTGATGTCGGACACCCTACCCCATCACCTAACAGAAAACTTAGTAAAAAAAATATTGACGTCAAATAATTGTCTGCAATAGACACAAAGGGAAGCTGTGTAGCTGTGGTCTACTTCAGAAAAAAACACAGTGTGTTTTACGGCTTAGTTTATTGTTTTTTATGTAGGTTCAAAGATTTAGTCCGTCAGTCTTATTACCTTACAGTCTACCTTACACCTACAGAAAAGTTAATAAAAAATGTTCTACGACAATACTTGTGTCTGCATTAGGTGCAAAGGGAAGCTGGGTAGCTGAGGTGTACTGGAGAAGAAACACAAGGTGTTCTTCGGCACAGTTTTTTTTTGGAACGTAGGTCCAAATTTAGGAACAGTCACCCAACCCCGTTACCTTACAGAAAAGTTAATAAAAAATATTGTACGGCAATACTTTTGTTTGCACTAGGTGCAAAGGAAGGTCGGGTAACTGTGGTTTACTTGAGAATAAACACAGGGTGTTCTTTGGCTTAGTTTATTTTTTTAAAGGAAGTGCAAAATTGATGTCGGACACCCTATCCCATCACTAACAGAAAAATTATTAAAAAAAATATTGACGTCAAATAATTGTCCGCAATAGACACAAAGGGAAGCTGTGTAGCTGTGGTCTACTTCAGAAAAAAACACAGTGTGTTTTACGGCTTAGTTTATTGCTTTTTATGTAGGTTCAAAGATTTAGTCCGTCAGTCTTATTACCTTACAGTCTACCTTACACTTACAGAAAAGTTAATAAAAAATGTTCTACGGCAATACTTGTGTCTGCATTAGGTGCAAAGGGAAGCTGGGTAGCTGAGGTGTACTGGAGAAGAAACACAAGTTGTTCTTCGGCACAGTTTTTTTTTGGAACGTAGGTCCAAATTTAGGAACAGACACCCAACCCCGCTACCTTACAGAAAAGTTAATAAAAAATATTGTACGGCAATACTTTTGTCCGCACTAGGTGCAAAGGAAGGTCGGGTAACTGTGGTTTACTTGAGAATAAACACAGGGTGTTCTTCGGCTTGGTTTATTTTTTTGAAAGAAAGTGCAAAATTGATGTCGGACACCCTACCCCATCACCTAACAGAAAAATTAGTAAAAAAAATATTGACGTCAAATAATTAACCGCAATAGGCACAAAGGGAAGCTGTGTAGCTGTGGTCTACTTCAGAAAAAAACACAGTGTGTTTTACGGCTTAGTTTATTGTTTTTTATGTAGGTTCAAAGATTTAGTCCGTCAGTCTTATTACCTTACAGTCTACCTTACACTTACAGAAAAGTTAATAAAAAATGTTCTACGGCAATACTTGTGTCTGCATTAGGTGCAAAGGGAAGCTGGGTAGCTGAGGTGTACTGGAGAAGAAACACAAGGTGTTCTTCGGCACAGTTTTTTTTTTGGAACGTAGGTCCAAATTTAGAAACAGACACCCAACCCCGCTACCTTACAGAAAAGTTAATAAAAAATATTGTACGGCAATACTTGTGTCCGCACTAGGTGCAAAGGAAGGTCGGGTAGCTGTGGTTTACTTGAGAAAAACCACAGGGTGTTATTCGGCTGAGTTTATTTTTTTGAAAGAAAGTGCAAAATTGATGTCGGACACCCTACCCCATCACCTAACAGAAAAATTAGTAAAAAAAATATTGACGTCAAATAATTGTCTGCAATAGACACAAAGGGAAGCTGTGTAGCTGTGGTCTACTTCAGAAAAAAACACAGTGTGTTTTACGGCTTAGTTTATTGTTTTTTATGTAGGTTCAAAGATTTAGTCCGTCAGTCTTATTACCTTACAGTCTACCTTACACTTACAGAAAAGTTAATAAAAAATGTTCTACGGCAATACTTGTGTCTGCATTAGGTGCAAAGGGAAGCTGGGTAGCTGAGGTGTACTGGAGAAGAAACACAAGGTGTTCTTCGGCACAGTTTTTTTTTTGGAACGTAGGTCCAAATTTAGAAACAGACACCCAACCCCGCTACCTTACAGAAAAGTTAATAAAAAATATTGTACGGCAATACTTTTGTCCGCACTAGGTGCAAAGGAAGGTCGGGTAACTGTGGTTTACTTGAGAATAAACACAGGGTGTTCTTCGGCTTGGTTTATTTTTTTGAAAGAAAGTGCAAAATTGATGTCGGACACCCTACCCCATCACCTAACAGAAAAATTAGTAAAAAAAATATTGACGTCAAATAATTAACCGCAATAGGCACAAAGGGAAGCTGTGTAGCTGTGGTCTACTTCAGAAAAAAACACAGTGTGTTTTACGGCTTAGTTTATTGTTTTTTATGTAGGTTCAAAGATTTAGTCCGTCAGTCTTATTACCTTACAGTCTACCTTACACTTACAGAAAAGTTAATAAAAAATGTTCTACGGCAATACTAGTGTCTGCTCTAGGTGCAAAGGGAAGCTGGGTAGCTGAGGTGTACTGGAGAAGAAACCCAAGGTGTTCTTCGGCACAATTTTTTTTTGGAACTTAGGTCCAAATTTAGGAACAGATACCCAACCCCGCTACCTTACAGAAAAGTTAATAAAAAATATTGTACGGCAATACTTTTGTCCGCACTTGGTGCAAAGGAAGGTCGGGTAACTGTGGTTGAGAATAAACACAGGGTGTTCTTCGGCTTAGTTTATTTTTTGGAAAGAAAGTGCTAAATTGATGTCGGACACCCTACCCCATCACCTAACAGAAAAATTAATTAAAAAAATATTGACGTCAAATAATTGTCCGCAATAGACACAAAGGGAAGCTGTGTAGCTGTGGTCTACTTCAGAAAAAAACACAGTGTGTTTTACGGCTAAGTTTATTGTTTTTTATGTAGGTTCAAAGATTTAGTCCGTCAGTCTTATTACCTTACAGTCTACCTTACACTTACAGAAAAGTTAATAAAAAATGTTCTACGGCAATACTTGTGTCTGCTCTAGGTGCAAAGGGAAGCTGGGTAGCTGAGGTGTACTGGAGAAGAAACCCAAGGTGTTCTTCGGCATAGTTTTTTTTTTGGAACGTAGGTCCAAATTTAGGAACAGACACCCAACCCCGCTACCTTACAGAAAAGTTAATAAAAAATATTGTACGGCAATACTTTTGTCCGCACTAGGTGCAAAGGAAGGTCGGGTAACTGTGGTTTACTTGAGAATAAACACAGGGTGTTCTTCGGCTTAGTTTATTTTTTTGAAAGAAAGTGCAAAATTGATGTCGGACACCCTACCCCATCACCTAACAGAAAAATTAGTAAAACAAATATTGACGTCAAATAATTAATCGCAATAGGCACAAAGGGAAGCTGTGTAGCTGTGGTCTACTTCAGAAAAAAACACAGTGTGTTTTACGGCTTAGTTTATTGTTTTTTATGTAGGTTCAAAGATTTAGTCCGTCAGTCTTATTACCTTACAGTCTACCTTACAATTACAGAAAAGTTAATAAAAAATGTTCTACGGCAATACTTGTGTCTGCATTAGGTGCAAAGGGAAGCTGGGTAGCTGAGGTGTACTGGAGAAGAAACACAAGGTGTTCTTCGGCACAGTTTTTTTTTTTTGGAACGTAGATCCAAATTTAGGAAGAGACACCCAACCCCGCTACCTTACAGAAAAGTTAATTACAAATATTGTACGGCAATACTTTTGTCCGCACTAGGTGCAAAGGAAGGTCGGGTAACTGTGGTTTACTTGAGAATAAACACAGGGTGTTCTTCGGCTTGGTTTATTTTTTTGAAAGAAAGTGCAAAATTGATGTCGGACACCCTACCCCATCACCTAACAGAAAAATTAGTAAAAAAAATATTGACGTCAAATAATTAACCGCAATAGGCACAAAGGGAAGCTGTGTAGCTGTGGTCTACTTCAGAAAAAAACACAGTGTGTTTTACGGCTTAGTTTATTGTTTTTTATGTAGGTTCAAAGATTTAGTCCGTCAGTCTTATTACCTTACAGTCTACCTTACACTTACAGAAAGGTAATACAAAATGTTCGACGGCAATACTAGTGTCTGCTCTAGGTGCAAAGGGAAGCTGGGTAGCTGAGGTGTACTGGAGAAGAAACCCAATGTGTTCTTCGGCACAATTTTTTTTTGGAACGTAGGTCCAAATTTAGGAACAGATACCCAACCCCGCTACCTTACAGAAAAGTTAATAAAAAATATTGTACGGCAATACTTTTGTCCGCACTTGGTGCAAAGGAAGGTCTGGTAACTGTGGTTTACTTGAGAATAAACACAGGGTGTTTTTCGGCTTAGTTTATTTTTTGGAAAGAAAGTGCTAAATTGATGTCGGACACCCTACCCCATCACCTAACAGAAAAATTAATTAAAAAAATATTGACGTCAAATAATTGTCCGCAATAGACACAAAGGGAAGCTCTGTAGCTGTGGTCTACTTCAGAAAAAAACACAGTGTGTTTTACGGCTTAGTTTATTGTTTTTTATGTAGGTTCAAAGATTTAGTCCGTCAGTCTTATTACCTTACAGTCTACCTTACACTTACAGAAAAGTTAATAAAAAATGTTCTACGGCAATACCTGTGTCTGCATTAGGTGCAAAGGGAAGCTGGGTAGCTGAGGTGTACTGGAGAAGAAACACAAGGTGTTCTTCGGCACAGTTTTTTTTTGGAACGTAGGTCCAAATTTAGGAACAGACACCCAACCCCGCTACCTTACAGAAAAGTTAATAAAAAATATTGTACGGCAATACTTTTGTCCGCACTAGGTGCAAAGGAAGGTCGGGTAACTGTGGTTTACTTGAGAATAAACACAGGGTGTTCTTCGGCTTAGTTTATTTTTTTGAAAGAAAGTGCAAAATTGATGTCGGACACCCTACCCCATCACCTAACAGAAAAATTAGTAAAAAAATATTGACGTCAAAAATTAACCGCAATAGGCACAAAGGGAAGCTGTGTAGCTGTGGTCTACTTCAGAAAAAAACACAGTGTGTTTTACGGCTTAGTTTATTGTTTTTTATGTAGGATCAAAGATTTAGTCCGTCAGTCTTATTACCTTACAGTCTACCTTACACTTACAGAAAAGTTAATAAAAAATGTTCTACGGCAATACTTGTCTGCATTAGGTGCAAAGGGAAGCTGGGTAGCTGAGGTGTACTGGAGAAGAAACACAAGGTGTTCTTCGGCACAGTTTTTTTTTGGAACGTAGGTCCAAATTTAGGAACAGATACCCAACCCCGCTACCTTACAGAAAAGTTAATAAAAAATATTGTACGGCAATACTTTTGTCCGCACTTGGTGCAAAGGAAGGTCCGGTAACTGTGGTTTACTTGAGAATAAACACAGGGTGTTCTTCGGCTTAGTTTATTTTTTTGAAAGAAAGTGCTAAATTGATGTCGGACACCCTAACCCATCACCTAACAGAAAAATTAATTAAAAAAATATTGACGTCAAATAATTGTCCGCAATAGACACAAAGGGAAGCTCTGTAGCTGTGGTCTACTTCAGAAAAAAACACAGTGTGTTTTACGGCTAAGTTTATTGTTTTTTATGTAGGTTCAAAGATTTAGTCCGTCAGTCTTATTACCTTACAGTCTACCTTACACTTACAGAAAAGTTAATAAAAAATGTTCTACGGCAATACTTGTGTCTGCTCTAGGTGCAAAGGGAAGCTGGGTAGCTGAGGTGTACTGGAGAAGAAACCCAAGGTGTTCTTCGGCATAGTTTTTTTTTGGAACGTAGGTCCAAATTTAGGAACAGACACCCAACCCCGCTACCTTACAGAAAAGTTAATAAAAAATATTGTACGGCAATACTTTTGTCCGCACTAGGTGCAAAGGAAGGTCGGGTAACTGTGGTTTACTTGAGAATAAACACAGGGTGTTCTTCGGCTTAGTTTATTTTTTTGAAAGAAAGTGCAAAATTGATGTCGGACACACTACCCCATCACCTAACAGAAAAATTAGTAAAAAAAATATTGACGTCAAATAATTAACCGCAATAGGCACAAAGGGAAGCTGTGTAGCTGTGGTCTACTTCAGAAAAAAACACAGTGTGTTTTACGGCTTAGTTTATTGTTTTTTATGTAGGTTCAAAGATTTAGTCCGTCAGTCTTATTACCTTACAGTCTACCTTACACTTACAGAAAAATTAATAAAAAATGTTCTACGGCAATACTTGTGTCTGCTCTAGGTGCAAAGGGAAGCTGGGTAGCTGAGGTGTACTGGAGAAGAAACCCAAGGTGTTCTTCGGCATAGTTTTTTTTTGGAACGTAGGTCCAAATTTAGGAACAGACACCCAACCCCGCTACCTTACAGAAAAGTTAATAAAAAATATTGTACGGCAAGACTTTTGTCCGCACTAGGTGCAAAGGAAGGTCGGGTAACTGTGGTTTACTTGAGAATAAACACAGGGTGTTCTTCGGCTTAGTTTATTTTTTTGAAAGAAAGTGCAAAATTGATGTCGGACACCCTACCCCATCACCTAACAGAAAAATTAGTAAAAAAATATTGACGTCAAAAATTAACCGCAATAGGCACAAAGGGAAGCTGTGTAGCTGTGGTCTACTTCAGAAAAAAACACAGTGTGTTTTACGGCTTAGTTTATTGTTTTTTATGTAGGATCAAAGATTTAGTCCGTCAGTCTTATTACCTTACAGTCTACCTTACACTTACAGAAAAGTTAATAAAAAATGTTCTACGGCAATACTTGTGTCTGCATTAGGTGCAAAGGGAAGCTGGGTAGCTGAGGTGTACTGGAGAAGAAACACACGGTGTTCTTCGGCACAGTTTTTTTTTTGGAACGTAGGTCCAAATTTAGGAACAGATACCCAACCCCGCTACCTTACAGAAAAGTTAATAAAAAATATTGTACGGCAATACTTTTGTCCGCACTTGGTGCAAAGGAAGGTCCGGTAACTGTGGTTTACTTGAGAATAAACACAGGGTGTTCTTCGGCTTAGTTTATTTTTTTGAAAGAAAGTGCTAAATTGATGTCGGACACCCTAACCCATCACCTAACAGAAAAATTAATTAAAAAAATATTGACGTCAAATAATTGTCCGCAATAGACACAAAGGGAAGCTCTGTAGCTGTGGTCTACTTCAGAAAAAAACACAGTGTGTTTTACGGCTAAGTTTATTGTTTTTTATGTAGGTTCAAAGATTTAGTCCGTCAGTCTTATTACCTTACAGTCTACCTTACACTTACAGAAAAGTTAATAAAAAATGTTCTACGGCAATACTTGTGTCTGCAATAGGTGCAAAGGGAAGCTGGGTAGCTGAGGTGTACTGGAGAAGAAACCCAAGGTGTTCTTCGGCATAGTTTTTTTTTGGAACGTAGGTCCAAATTTAGGAACAGACACCCAACCCCGCTACCTTACAGAAAAGTTAATAAAAAATATTGTACGGCAATACTTTTGTCCGCACTAGGTGCAAAGGAAGGTCGGGTAACTGTGGTTTACTTGAGAATAAACACAGGGTGTTCTTCGGCTTAGTTTATTTTTTTGAAAGAAAGTGCAAAATTGATGTCGGACACCCTACCCCATCACCTAACAGAAAAATTAGTAAAAAAAATATTGACGTCAAATAATTAACCGCAATAGGCACAAAGGGAAGCTGTGTAGCTGTGGTCTACTTCAGAAAAAAACACAGTGTGTTTTACGGCTTAGTTTATTGTTTTTTATGTAGGTTCAAAGATTTAGTCCGTCAGTCTTATTACCTTACAGTCTACCTTACACTTACAGAAAGGTAATAAAAAATGTTCGACGGCAATAATAGTGTCTGCTCTAGGTGCAAAGGGAAGCTGGGTAGCTGAGGTGTACTGGAGAAGAAACCCAATGTGTTCTTCGGCACAATTTTTTTTTGGAACGTAGGTCCAAATTTAGGAACAGATACCCAACCCCGCTACCTTACAGAAAAGTTAATAAAAAATATTGTACGGCAATACTTTTGTCCGCACTTGGTGCAAAGGAAGGTCTGGTAACTGTGGTTTACTTGAGAATAAACACAGGGTGTTTTTCGGCTTAGTTTATTTTTTGGAAAGAAAGTGCTAAATTGATGTCGGACACCCTACCCCATCACCTAACAGAAAAATTAATTAAAAAAATATTGACGTCAAATAATTGTCCGCAATAGACACAAAGGGAAGCTCTGTAGCTGTGGTCTACTTCAGAAAAAAACACAGTGTGTTTTACGGCTTAGTTTATTGTTTTTTATGTAGGTTCAAAGATTTAGTCCGTCAGTCTTATTACCTTACAGTCTACCTTACACTTACAGAAAAGTTAATAAAAAATGTTCTACGGCAATACTTGTGTCTGCAATAGGTGCAAAGGGAAGCTGGGTAGCTGAGGTGTACTGGAGAAGAAACCCAAGGTGTTCTTCGGCATAGTTTTTTTTTGGAACGTAGGTCCAAATTTAGGAACAGACACCCAACCCCGCTACCTTACAGAAAAGTTAATAAAAAATATTGTACGGCAATACTTTTGTCCGCACTAGGTGCAAAGGAAGGTCGGGTAACTGTGGTTTACTTGAGAATAAACACAGGGTGTTCTTCGGCTTAGTTTATTTTTTTGAAAGAAAGTGCAAAATTGATGTCGGACACACTACCCCATCACCTAACAGAAAAATTAGTAAAAAAAATATTGACGTCAAATAATTAACCGCAATAGGCACAAAGGGAAGCTGTGTAGCTGTGGTCTACTTCAGAAAAAAACACAGTGTGTTTTACGGCTTAGTTTATTGTTTTTTATGTAGGTTCAAAGATTTAGTCCGTCAGTCTTATTACCTTACAGTCTACCTTACACTTACAGAAAAATTAATAAAAAATGTTCTACGGCAATACTTGTGTCTGCTCTAGGTGCAAAGGGAAGCTGGGTAGCTGAGGTGTACTGGAGAAGAAACCCAAGGTGTTCTTCGGCATAGTTTTTTTTTGGAACGTAGGTCCAAATTTAGGAACAGACACCCAACCCCGCTACCTTACAGAAAAGTTAATAAAAAATATTGTACGGCAATACTTTTGTCCGCACTAGGTGCAAAGGAAGGTCGGGTAACTGTGGTTTACTTGAGAATAAACACAGGGTGTTCTTCGGCTTAGTTTATTTTTTTGAAAGAAAGTGCAAAATTGATGTCGGACACACTACCCCATCACCTAACAGAAAAATTAGTAAAAAAAATATTGACGTCAAATAATTAACCGCAATAGGCACAAAGGGAAGCTGTGTAGCTGTGGTCTACTTCAGAAAAAAACACAGTGTGTTTTACGGCTTAGTTTATTGTTTTTTATGTAGGTTCAAAGATTTAGTCCGTCAGTCTTATTACCTTACAGTCTACCTTACACTTACAGAAAAATTAATAAAAAATGTTCTACGGCAATACTTGTGTCTGCTCTAGGTGCAAAGGGAAGCTGGGTAGCTGAGGTGTACTGGAGAAGAAACCCAAGGTGTTCTTCGGCATAGTTTTTTTTTGGAACGTAGGTCCAAATTTAGGAACAGACACCCAACCCCGCTACCTTACAGAAAAGTTAATAAAAAATATTGTACGGCAATACTTTTGTCCGCACTAGGTGCAAAGGAAGGTCGGGTAACTGTGGTTTACTTGAGAATAAACACAGGGTGTTCTTCGGCTTAGTTTATTTTTTTGAAAGAAAGTGCAAAATTGATGTCGGACACCCTACCCCATCACCTAACAGAAAAATTAATTAAAAAAATATTGACGTCAAATAATTGTCCGCAATAGACACAAAGGGAAGCTCTGTAGCTGTGGTCTACTTCAGAAAAAAACACAGTGTGTTTTACGGCTTAGTTTATTGTTTTTTATGTAGGTTCAAAGATTTAGTCCGTCAGTCTTATTACCTTACAGTCTACCTTACACTTACAGAAAAGTTAATAAAAAATGTTCTACGGCAATACTTGTGTCTGCAATAGGTGCAAAGGGAAGCTGGGTAGCTGAGGTGTACTGGAGAAGAAACCCAAGGTGTTCTTCGGCATAGTTTTTTTTTGGAACGTAAGTCCAAATTTAGGAACAGACACCCAACCCCGCTACCTTACAGAAAAGTTAATAAAAAATATTGTACGGCAATACTTTTGTCCGCACTAGGTGCAAAGGAAGGTCGGGTAACTGTGGTTTACTTGAGAATAAACACAGGGTGTTCTTCGGCTTAGTTTATTTTTTTGAAAGAAAGTGCAAAATTGATGTCGGACACACTACCCCATCACCTAACAGAAAAATTAGTAAAAAAAATATTGACGTCAAATAATTAACCGCAATAGGCACAAAGGGAAGCTGTGTAGCTGTGGTCTACTTCAGAAAAAAACACAGTGTGTTTTACGGCTTAGTTTATTGTTTTTTATGTAGGTTCAAAGATTTAGTCCGTCAGTCTTATTACCTTACAGTCTACCTTACACTTACAGAAAAATTAATAAAAAATGTTCTACGGCAATACTTGTGTCTGCTCTAGGTGCAAAGGGAAGCTGGGTAGCTGAGGTGTACTGGAGAAGAAACCCAAGGTGTTCTTCGGCATAGTTTTTTTTTGGAACGTAGGTCCAAATTTAGGAACAGACACCCAACCCCGCTACCTTACAGAAAAGTTAATAAAAAATATTGTACGGCAATACTTTTGTCCGCACTAGGTGCAAAGGAAGGTCGGGTAACTGTGGTTTACTTGAGAATAAACACAGGGTGTTCTTCGGCTTAGTTTATTTTTTTGAAAGAAAGTGCAAAATTGATGTCGGACACCCTACCCCATCACCTAACAGAAAAATTAGTAAAAAAATATTGACGTCAAAAATTAACCGCAATAGGCACAAAGGGAAGCTGTGTAGCTGTGGTCTACTTCAGAAAAAAACACAGTGTGTTTTACGGCTTAGTTTATTGTTTTTTATGTAGGATCAAAGATTTAGTCCGTCAGTCTTATTACCTTACAGTCTACCTTACACTTACAGAAAAGTTAATAAAAAATGTTCTACGGCAATACTTGTGTCTGCATTAGGTGCAAAGGGAAGCTGGGTAGCTGAGGTGTACTGGAGAAGAAACACACGGTGTTCTTCGGCACAGTTTTTTTTTTGGAACGTAGGTCCAAATTTAGGAACAGATACCCAACCCCGCTACCTTACAGAAAAGTTAATAAAAAATATTGTACGGCAATACTTTTGTCCGCACTTGGTGCAAAGGAAGGTCCGGTAACTGTGGTTTACTTGAGAATAAACACAGGGTGTTCTTCGGCTTAGTTTATTTTTTTGAAAGAAAGTGCTAAATTGATGTCGGACACCCTAACCCATCACCTAACAGAAAAATTAATTAAAAAAATATTGACGTCAAATAATTGTCCGCAATAGACACAAAGGGAAGCTCTGTAGCTGTGGTCTACTTCAGAAAAAAACACAGTGTGTTTTACGGCTAAGTTTATTGTTTTTTATGTAGGTTCAAAGATTTAGTCCGTCAGTCTTATTACCTTACAGTCTACCTTACACTTACAGAAAAGTTAATAAAAAATGTTCTACGGCAATACTTGTGTCTGCAATAGGTGCAAAGGGAAGCTGGGTAGCTGAGGTGTACTGGAGAAGAAACCCAAGGTGTTCTTCGGCATAGTTTTTTTTTGGAACGTAGGTCCAAATTTAGGAACAGACACCCAACCCCGCTACCTTACAGAAAAGTTAATAAAAAATATTGTACGGCAATACTTTTGTCCGCACTAGGTGCAAAGGAAGGTCGGGTAACTGTGGTTTACTTGAGAATAAACACAGGGTGTTCTTCGGCTTAGTTTATTTTTTTGAAAGAAAGTGCAAAATTGATGTCGGACACCCTACCCCATCACCTAACAGAAAAATTAGTAAAAAAAATATTGACGTCAAATAATTAACCGCAATAGGCACAAAGGGAAGCTGTGTAGCTGTGGTCTACTTCAGAAAAAAACACAGTGTGTTTTACGGCTTAGTTTATTGTTTTTTATGTAGGTTCAAAGATTTAGTCCGTCAGTCTTATTACCTTACAGTCTACCTTACAATTACAGAAAAGTTAATAAAAAATGTTCTACGGCAATACTTGTGTCTGCATTAGGTGCAAAGGGAAGCTGGGTAGCTGAGGTGTACTGGAGAAGAAACACAAGGTGTTCTTCGGCACAGTTTTTTTTTTTTGGAACGTAGGTCCAAATTTAGGAACAGACACCCAACCCCGCTACCTTACAGAAAAGTTAATAACAAATATTGTACGGCAATACTTTTGTCCGCACTTGGTGCAAAGGAAGGTCCGGTAACTGTGGTTTACTTGAGAATAAACACAGGGTGTTCTTCGGCTTAGTTTATTTTTTTGAAAGAAAGTGCTAAATTGATGTCGGACACCCTAACCCATCACCTAACAGAAAAATTAATTAAAAAAATATTGACGTCAAATAATTGTCCGCAATAGACACAAAGGGAAGCTCTGTAGCTGTGGTCTACTTCAGAAAAAAACACAGTGTGTTTAACGGCTAAGTTTATTGTTTTTTTATGTAGGTTCAAAGATTTAGTCCGTCAGTCTTATTACCTTACAGTCTACCTTACACTTACAGAAAAGTTAATAAAAAATGTTCTACGGCAATACTTGTGTCTGCTCTAGGTGCAAAGGGAAGCTGGGTAGCTGAGGTGTACTAGAGAAGAAACCCAAGGTGTTCTTCGGCATAGTTTTTTTTTGGAACGTAGGTCCAAATTTAGGAACAGACACCCAACCCCGCTACCTTACAGAAAAGTTAATAAAAAATATTGTACGGCAATACTTTTGTCCGCACTAGGTGCAAAGGAAGGTCGGGTAACTGTGGTTTACTTGAGAATAAACACAGGGTGTTCTTCGGCTTAGTTTATTTTTTTGAAAGAAAGTGCAAAATTGATGTCGGACACCCTACCCCATCACCTAACAGAAAAATTAGTAAAAAAAATATTGACGTCAAATAATAAACCGCAATAGGCACAAAGGGAAGCTGTGTAGCTGTGGTCTACTTCAGAAAAAAACACAGTGTGTTTTACGGCTTAGTTTATTGTTTTTTATGTGGGATCAAAGATTTAGTCCGTCAGTCTTATTACCTTACAGTCTACCTTACACTTACAGAAAAGTTAATAAAAAATGTTCTACGGCAATACTTGTGTCTGAATTAGATGCAAAGGGAAGCTGGGTAGCTGAGGTGTACTGGAGAAGAAACACAAGGTGTTCTTCGGCACAGTTTTTTTTTTTTTGGAACGTAGGTCCAAATTTAGGAACAGATACCCAACCCCGCTACCTTACAGAAAAGTTAATAAAAGATATTGTACGGCAATACTTTTGTCCGCACTTGGTGCAAAGGAAGGTCGGGTAACTGTGGTTTACTTGAGAATAAACACAGGGTGTTCTTCGGCTTAGTTTATTTTTTTGAAAGAAAGTGCTAAATTGATGTTGGACACCCTACCCCATCACCTAACAGAAAAATTAATTAAAAAAATATTGACGTCAAATAATTGTCAGCAATAGACACAAAGGGAAGCTGTGTAGCTGTGGTCTACTTAAAAAAAAAAACACAGTGTGTTTTACGGCTAAGTTTATTGTTTTTTGTGTAGGTTCAAAGATTAAGTCCGTCAGTCTTATTACCTTACAGTCTACCTTACACTTACAGAAAAGTTAATAAAAAATGTTCTACGGCAATACTTGTGTCTGCATTAGGTGCAAAGGGAAGCTGGGTAGCTGAGGTGTACTGGAGAAGAAACACAAGGTGTTCTTCGGCACAGTTTTTTTTTTGGAACGTAGGTCCAAATTTAGGAACAGATACCCAACCCCGCTACCTTACAGAAAAGTTAATAAAAAATATTGTACGGCAATACTTTTGTCCGCACTTGGTGCAAAGGAAGGTCCGGTAACTGTGGTTTACTTGAGAATAAACACAGGGTGTTCTTCGGCTTAGTTTATTTTTTTGAAAGAAAGTGCTAAATTGATGTCGGACACCCTAACCCATCACCTAACACAAAAATTAATTAAAAAAATATTGACGTCAAATAATTGTCCGCAATAGACACAAAGGGAAGCTCTGTAGCTGTGGTCTACTTCAGAAAAAAACACAGTGTGTTTTACGGCTAAGTTTATTGTTTTTTATGTAGGTTCAAAGATTTAGTCCGTCAGTCTTATTACCTTACAGTCTACCTTACACTTACAGAAAAGTTAATAAAAAATGTTCTACGGCAATACTTGTGTCTGCTCTAGGTGCAAAGGGAAGCTGGGTAGCTGAGGTGTACTGGAGAAGAAACCCAAGGTGTTCTTCGGCATAGTTTTTTTTTGGAACGTAGGTCCAAATTTAGGAACAGACACCCAACCCCGCTACCTTACAGAAAAGTTAATAAAAAATATTGTACGGCAATACTTTTGTCCGCACTAGGTGCAAAGGAAGGTCCGGTAACTGTGGTTTACTTGAGAATAAACACAGGGTGTTCTTCGGCTTAGTTTATTTTTTTGAAAGAAAGTGCAAAATTGATGTCGGACACCCTACCCCATCACCTAACAGAAAAGTTAGTAAAAAAAATATTGACGTCAAATAATTAACCGCAATAGGCACAAAGGGAAGCTGTGTAGCTGTGGTCTACTTCAGAAAAAAACACAGTGTGTTTTACGGCTTAGTTTATTGTTTTTTATGTAGGTTCAAAGATTTAGTCCGTCAGTCTTATTACCTTACAGTCTACCTTACAATTACAGAAAAGTTAATAAAAAATGTTCTACGGCAATACTTGTGTCTGCATTAGGTGCAAAGGGAAGCTGGGTAGCTGAGGTGTACTGGAGAAGAAACACAAGGTGTTCTTCGGCACAGTTTTTTTTTTTTTGGAACGTAGGTCCAAATTTAGGAACAGACACCCAACCCCGCTACCTTACAGAAAAGTTAATAACAAATATTGTACGGCAATACTTTTGTCCGCACTTGGTGCAAAGGAAGGTCCGGTAACTGTGGTTTACTTGAGAATAAACACAGGGTGTTCTTCGGCTTAGTTTATTTTTTTGAAAGAAAGTGCTAAATTGATGTCGGACACCCTAACCCATCACCTAACAGAAAAATTAATTAAAAAAATATTGACGTCAAATAATTGTCCGCAATAGACACAAAGGGAAGCTCTGTAGCTGTGGTCTACTTCAGAAAAAAACACAGTGTGTTTTACGGCTAAGTTTATTGTTTTTTATGTAGGTTCAAAGATTTAGTCCGTCAGTCTTATTACCTTACAGTCTACCTTAGACTTACAGAAAAGTTAATAAAAAATGTTCTACGGCAATACTTGTGTCTGCTCTAGGTGCAAAGGGAAGCTGGGTAGCTGAGGTGTACTGGAGAAGAAACCCAAGGTGTTCTTCGGCATAGTTTTTTTTTGGAACGTAGGTCCAAATTTAGGAACAGACACCCAACCCCGCTACCTTACAGAAAAGTTAATAAAAAATATTGTACGGCAATACTTTTGTCCGCACTAGGTGCAAAGGAAGGTCGGGTAACTGTGGTTTACTTGAGAATAAACACAGGGTGTTCTTCGGCTTAGTTTATTTTTTTGAAAGAAAGTGCAAAATTGATGTCGGACACCCTACCCCATCACCTAACAGAAAAATTAGTAAAAAAAATATTGACGTCAAATAATTAACCGCAATAGGCACAAAGGGAAGCTGTGTAGCTGTGGTCTACTTCCGAAAAAAACACAGTGTGTTTTACGGCTTAGTTTATTGTTTTTATGTAGGTTCAAAGATTTAGTCCGTCAGTCTTATTACCTTACAGTCTACCTTACAATTACAGAAAAGTTAATAAAAAATGTTCTACGGCAATACTTGTGTCTGCTCTAGGTGCAAAGGGAAGCTGGGTAGCTGAGGTGTACTGGAGAAGAAACCTAAGGTGTTCTTCGGCATAGTTTTTTTTTGGAACGTAGGTCCAAATTTAGGAACAGACACCCAACCCCGCTACCTTACAGAAAAGTTAATAACAAATATTGTACGGCAATACTTTTGTCCGCACTAGGTGCAAAGGAAGGTCGGGTAACTGTGGTTTACTTGAGATTAAACACAGGGTGTTCTTCGGCTTGGTTTATTTTTTTGAAAGAAAGTGCAAAATTGATGTCGGACACCCTACCCCATCACCTAACAGAAAAATTAGTAAAAAAAATATTGACGTCAAATAATTAACCGCAATAGGCACAAAGGGAAGCTGTGTAGCTGTGGTCTACTTCAGAAAAAAACACAGTGTGTTTTACGGCTTAGTTTATTGTTTTTTATGTAGGTTCAAAGATTTAGTCCGTCAGTCTTATTACCTTACAGTCTACCTTACACTTACAGAAAAGTTAATAAAAAATATTCTACAGCAATACTTGTGTCTGCATTAGGTGCAAAGGGAAGCTGGGTAGCTGAGGTGTACTGGAGAAGAAACACAAGGTGTTCTTCGGCACAGTTTTTTTTTTGGAACGTAGGTCCAAATTTAGGAACAGACACCCAACCCCGCTACCTTACAGAAAAGTTAATAAAAAATATTGTACGGCAATACTTTTGTCCGCACTAGGTGCAAAGGAAGGTCGGGTAACTGTGGTTTACTTGAGAATAAACACATGGTGTTCTTTGGCTTAGTTTATTTTTTTTTTAAAAAGTGCAAAATTGATGTCGGACACCCTATCCCATCACCTAACAGAAAAATTATTAAAAAAAATATTGACGTCAAATAATTGTCCGCAATAGACACAAAGGGAAGCTGTGTAGCTGTGGTCTACTTCAGAAAAAAACACAGTGTGTTTTACGGCTTAGTTTATTGTTTGTTATGTAGGTTCAAAGATTTAGTCCGTCAGTCTTATTACCTTACAGTCTACTTTACACTTACAGAAAAGTTAATAAAAAATGTTCTACGGCAATACTTGTGTCTGCTCTAGGTGCAAACGGAAGCTGGGTAGCTGAGGTGTACTGGAGAAGAAACCCAAGGTGTTCTTCGGCACAATTTTTTTTGGGAACGTAGGTCCAAATTTAGGAACAGATACCCAACCCCGCTACCTTACAGAAAAGTTAATAAAAAATATTGTACGGCAATACTTTTGTCCGCACTTGGTGCAAAGGAAGGTCGGGTAACTGTGGTTTACTTGAGAATAAACACAGGGTGTTCTTCGGCTTAGTTTATTTTTTTGAAAGAAAGTGCTAAATTGATGTCGGACACCCTACCCCATCACCTAACAGAAAAATTAATTAAAAAAATATTGACGTCAAATAATTGTCCGCAATAGACACAAAGGGAAGCTGTGTAGCTGTGGTCTACTTCAGAAAAAAACACAGTGTGTTTAACGGCTAAGTTTATTGTTTTTTATGTAGGATCAAAGATTTAGTCCGTCAGTCTTATTACCTTACAGTCTACCTTACACTTACAGAAAAGTTAATAAAAAATGTTCTACGGCAATACTTGTGTCTGCATTAGATGCAAAGGGAAGCTGGGTAGCTGAGGTGTACTGGAGAAGAAACCCAAGGTGTTCTTCGGCACAATTTTTTTTTGGAACGTAGGTCCAAATTTAGGAACAGATACCCAACCCCGCTACCTTACAGAAAAGTTAATAAAAAATATTGTACGGCAATACTTTTGTCCGCACTTGGTGCAAAGGAAGGTCGGGTAACTGTGGTTTACTTGAGAATAAACACAGGGTGTTCTTCGGCTTAGTTTATTTTTTGGAAAGAAAGTGCTAAATTGATGTCGGACACCCTACCCCATCACCTAACAGAAAAATTAATTAAAAAAATATTGACGTCAAATAATTGTCCGCAATAGACACAAAGGGAAGCTGTGTAGCTGTGGTCTACTTCAGAAAAAAACACAGTGTGTTTTACGGCTAAGTTTATTGTTTTTTATGTAGGTTCAAAGATTTAGTCCGTCAGTCTTATTACCTTACAGTCTACCTTACACTTACAGAAAAGTTAATAAAAAATGTTTTACGGCAATACTTGTGTCTGCTCTAGGTGCAAAGGGAAGCTGGGTAGCTGAGGTGTACTGGAGAAGAAACCCAAGGTGTTCTTCGGCATAGTTTTTTTTTTGGAACGTAGGTCCAAATTTAGGAACAGACACCCAACCCCGCTACCTTACAGAAAAGTTAATAAAAAATATTGTACGGCAATACTTTTGTCCGCACTAGGTGCAAAGGAAGGTCGGGTAACTGTGGTTTACTTGAGAATAAACACAATGTGTTCTTCGGCTTAGTTTATTTTTTTGAAAGAAAGTGCAAAATTGATGTCGGACACCCTACCCCACCACCTAACAGAAAAATTAGTAAAAAAAATATTGATGTCAAATAATTAACCGCAATAGGCACAAAGGGAAGCTGTGTAGCTGTGGTCTACTTCAGAAAAAAACACAGTGTGTTTTACGGCTTAGTTTATTGTTTTTTATGTAGGATCAAAGATTTAGTCCGTCAGTCTTATTACCTTACAGTCTACCTTACACTTACAGAAAAGTTAATAAAAAATGTTCTACGGCAATACTTGTGTCTGCATTAGATGCAAAGGGAAGCTGGGTAGCTGAGGTGTACTGGAGAAGAAACACAAGGTGTTCTTCGGCACAGTTTTTTTTTTTGGAACGTAGGTCCAAATTTAGGAACAGACACCCAACCCCGCTACCTTACAGAAAAGTTAATAAAAAATATTGTACGGCAATACTTTTGTCCGCACTAGGTGCAAAGGAAGGTCGGGTAACTGTGGTTTACTTGAGAATAAACACAATGTGTTCTTCGGCTTAGTTTATTTTTTTGAAAGAAAGTGCAAAATTGATGTCGGACACCCTACCCCATCACCTAACAGAAAAATTAGTAAAAAAAATATTGACGTCAAATAATTAACCGCAATAGACACAAAGGGAATCTGTGTAGCTGTGGTCTACTTCAGAAAAAACACAGTGTGTTTTACGGCTTAGTTTATTGTTTTTTATGTAGGTTCAAAGATTGAGTCCGTCAGTCTTATTACCTTACAGTCTACCTAACACTTACAGAAAAGTTAATAAAAAATGTTCTACGGCAATACTTGTGTCTGCTCTAGGTGCAAAGGGAAGCTGGGTAGCTGAGGTGTACTGGAGAAGAAACACAAGGTGTTCTTCGGCACAGTTTTTTTTTTGGAACGTAGGTCCAAATTTAGGAGCAGACACCCGACCCCGCTACCTTGCAGAAAAGTTAATAAAAAATATTGTACGGCAATACTTTTGTCCGCACTAGGTGCAAAGGAAGGTCGGGTAACTGTGGTTTACTTGAGAATAAACACAGGGTGTTCTTCGGCTTAGTTTATTTTTTTGAAAGAAAGTGCAAAATTGATGTCGGACACCCTACCCCATCACCTAACAGAAAAATTATTAAAAAATATTGACGTCAAATAATTGTCCGCAATAGGCACAAAGGGAAGCTGTGTAGCTGTGGTCTACTTCAGAAAAAAACACAGTGTGTTTTACGGCTTAGTTTATTGTTTTTTATGTAGGTTCAAAGATTGAGTCCGTCAGTCTTATTACCTTACAGTCTACCTTACACTTACAGAAAAGTTAATAAAAAATGTTCTACGGCAATACTTGTGTCTGCTCTAGGTGCAAAGGGAAGCTGGGTAGCTGAGGTGTACTGGAGAAGAAACACAAGGTGTTCTTCGGCACAGTTTTTTTTTTTGGAACGTAGGTCCAAATTTAGGAACAGACACCCGACCCCGCTACCTTGCAGAAAAGTTAATAAAAAATATTGTACGGCAATACTTTTGTCCGCACTAGGTGCAAAGGAAGGTCGGGTAACTGTGGTTTACTTGAGAATAAACACAGGGTGTTCTTCAGCTTAGTTTATTTTTTTGAAAGAAAGTGCAAAATTGATGTCGGACACCCTACCCCATCACCTAACAGAAAAATTATTAAAAAATATTGACGTCAAATAATTGTCCGCAATAGACACAAAGGGAAGCTGTGTAGCTGTGGTCTACTTCAGAAAAAAACACAGTGTGTTTTACGGCTTAGCTTATTGTTTTTTATGTAGGTTCAAAGATTTAGTCCGTCAGTCTTATTACCTTACAGTCTACCTTACACTTACAGAAAAGTTAATAAAAAATGTTCTACGGCAATACTTGTGTCTGCAATAGGTGCAAAGGGAAGCTGGGTAGCTGAGGTGTACTGGAGAAGAAACACAAGATGTTCTTCGGCACAGTTTTTTTTTTGGAACGTAGGTCTAAATTTAGGAACAGACACCCAACCCCGCTACCTTACAGAAAAGTTAATAAAAAATATTGTACGGCAATACTTTTGTCCGCATTAGGTGCAAAGGAAGGTCGGGTAACTGTGGTTTACTTGAGAATAAACACAGGGTGTTCTTCGGCTCAGTTTATTTTTTTGAAAGAAAGTGCAAAATTGATGTCGGACACCCTACCCCATCACCTAACAGAAAAATTATTAAAAAAAATATTGACGTCAAATAATTGTCCGCAATAGACACAAAGGGAAGCTGTGTAGCTGTGGTCTACTTCAGAAAAAAACACAGTGTGTTTTACGGCTTAGTTTATTGTTTTTTATGTAGGTTCAAAGATTTAGTCCGTCAGTCTTATTACCTTACAGTCTACCTTACACTTACAGAAAAGTTAATAGAAAATGTTCTACGGCAATACTTGTGTCTGCATTAGGTGCAAAGGGAAGCTGGGTAGCTGAGGTGTCCTGGAGAAGAAACACAAGGTGTTCTTCGGCACAGTTTTTTTTTTGGAACGTAGGTCCAAATTTAGGAACAGACACCCGACCCCGCTACCTTGCAGAAAAGTTAATAAAAAATAGTGTACGGCAATACTTTTGTCCGCACTAGGTGCAAAGGAAGGTCGGGTAACTGTGGTTTACTTGAGAATAAACACAGGGTGTTCTTCAGCTTAGTTTATTTTTTTGAAAGAAAGTGCAAAATTAATGTCGGACACCCTACCCCATCACCTAACAGAAAAATTATTAAAAAATATTGACGTCAAATAATTGTCCGCAATAGGCACAAAGGGAAGCTGTGTAGCTGTGGTCTACTTCAGAAAAAAACACAGTGTGTTTTACGGCTTAGTTTATTGTTTTTTATGTAGGTTCAAAGATTTAGTCCGTCAGTCTTATTACCTTACAGTCTACCTTACACTTACAGAAAAGTTAATAAAAAATGTTCTACGGCAATACTTGTGTCTGCTCTAGGTACAAAGGGAAGCTGGGTAGCTGAGGTGTACTGGAGAAGAAACCCAAGGTGTTCTTCGGCACATTTTTTTTTTGGAACGTAGGTCCAAATTTAGGAACAGATACCCAACCCCGCTACCTTACAGAAAAGTTAATAAAAAATATTGTACTGCAATACTTTTGTCCGCACTTGGTGCAAAGGAAGGTCGGGTAACTGTGGTTTACCTGAGAATAAACACAGGGTGTTCTTCGGCTTAGTTTATTTTTTTGAAAGAAAGTGCTAAATTGATGTCGGACACCCTACCCCATCACCTAACAGAAAAATTAATTAAAAAATATTGACGTCAAATAATTGTCCGCAATAGACACAAAGGGAAGCTGTGTAGCTGTGGTCTACTTCAGAAAAAAACACAGTGTGTTTTACGGCTAAGTTTAATGTTTTTTATGTAGGTTCAAAGATTTAGTCCGTCAGTCTTATTACCTTACAGTCTACCTTACACTTACAGAAAAGTTAATAAAAAATATTCTACGGCAATACTTGCGTCTGCATTAGGTGCAAAGGGAAGCTGGGTAGCTGAGGTGTACTGGAGAAGAAACACAAGGTGTTCTTCGGCACAGTTTTTTTGTTAGGAACGTAGGTCCAAATTTAGGAGCAGACACCCAACACCGCTACCTTACAGAAAAGTTAATACAAAATATTGTACGGCAATACTTTTGTCCGCACTTGGTGCAAAGGAAGGTCGGGTAACTGTGGTTTACTTGAGAATAAACACAGGGTGTTCTTCGGCTTAGTTTATTTTTTTGAAAGAAAGTGCAAAATTGATGTCGGACACCCTACCCCATCACCTAACAGAAAAATTAATAAAAAAATGTTGACATCAAATAATTGTCGGCAATAGGCACAAAGGGAAGCTGTGTAGCTGTGGTCTACTTCAGAAAAAATACAGTGTGTTTTACGGCTTAGTTTATTGTTTTTTATGTAGGTTCAAAGATTTAGTCCGTCAGTCTTATTACCTTACAGTCTACCTTACACTTACAGAAAAGTTAATAAAAAATGTTCTACGGCAATACTTGTGTCTGCATTAGGTGCAAAGGGGAGCTGGGTAGCTGAGGTGTACTGGAGAAGAAACCCAAGGTGTTCTTCGGCACAGTTTTTTTTTTTGGAACGTAGGTCCAAATTTAGGAACAGACACCCAACTCCGCTACCTTACAGAAAAGTTAATAAAAAATATTGTACGGCAATTCTTTTGTCCGCACTTGGTGCAAAGGAAGGTCGGGTAACTGTGGTTTACTTGAGAATAAACACAGGGTGTTCTTCGGCTTAGTTTATTTTTTTGAAAGAAAGTGCAAAATTGATGTCGGACACCCTACCCCATCACCTAACAGAAAAATTAATAAAAAAAATATTGACGTCAAATAATTGTCCGCAATAGGCACAAAGGGAAGCTGTGTAGCTGTGGTCTACTTCAGAAAAAATACAGTGTGTTTTACGGCTTAGTTTATTGTTTTTTATGTAGGTTCAAAGATTTAGTCCGTCAGTCTTATTACCTTACAGTCTACCTTACACTTACAGAAAAGTTAATAAAAAATGTTCTACGGCAATACTTGTGTCTGCATTAGGTGCAAAGGGAAGCTTGGTAGCTGAGGTTTAATGGAGAAAAAACACAAGGTGTTCCTCGGCACATTTTTTTTGTTTGGAACGTAGGTCCAAATTTAGGAGCAGACACCCAACACCGCTACCTTACAGAAAAGTTAATACAAAATATTGCACGGCAATACTTTTGTCCGCACTAGGTGCAAAGGAAGGTCGGGTAACTGTGGTTTACTTGAGAATAAACACAGGGTGTTCTTCGGCTTAGTTTATTTTTTTGAAAGAAAGGGCAAAATTGATGTCGGACACCCTACCCCATCACCTAACAGAAAAATTAATAAAAAAATTATTGACGTCA
The DNA here is from genome assembly GCF_036588685.1 of Mytilus trossulus. Lineage (NCBI taxonomy): Eukaryota > Metazoa > Mollusca > Bivalvia > Mytilida > Mytilidae > Mytilus > Mytilus trossulus. Next base: position 2,007,758 of record NW_026963297.1, read on the forward strand.
AATAATTGTCCGCAATAGACACAAAGGGAAGCTGTGTATCTGTGGTCTACTTCAGAAAAAATACAGTGTGTTTTACGGCTTAGTTTATTGTTTTTTATGTAGGTTCAAAGATTTAGTCCGTCAGTCTTATTACCTTACAGTCTACCTTACACTTACAGAAAAGTTAATAAAAAATGTTCTACGGCAATACTTGTGTCTGCATTAGGTGCAAAGGGAAGCTGGGTAGCTGAGGTGTACTGGAGAAGAAACACAAGGTGTTCTTCGGCACAGTTTTTTTTTTGGAACGTAGGTTCAAATTTAGGAACAGACACCCAACCCCGCTACCTTACAGAAAAGTTAATAAAAAATATTGTACGGCAATACTTTTGTCCGCACTAGGTGCAAAGGAAGGTCGGGTAACTGTGGTTTACTTGAGAATAAACACAGGGTGTTCTTCGGCTTAGTTTATTTTTTTGAAAGAAAGTGCAAAATTGATGTCGGACACCCTACCCCATCACCTAACAGAAAAATCATTAAAAAAAATATTGACGTCAAATAATTAACCGCAATAGGCACAAAGGGAAGCTGTGTAGCTGTGGTCTACTTCAGAAAAAACACAGTGTGTTTTACGGCTTAGTTTATTGTTTTTTATGTAGGTTCAAAGATTTAGTCCGTCAGTCTTATTACCTTACAGTCTACCTTACACTTACAGAAAAGTTAATAAAAAATGTTCTACGGCAATACTTGTGTCTGCATTAGATGCAAAGGGAAGCTGGGTAGCTGAGGTGTACTGGAGAAGAAACACAAGGTGTTCTTCGGCACAAATTTTGTTTTGGAACGTAGGTCCAAATTTAGGAACAGACACCCAACCCCGCTACCTTACAGAAAAGTTAATAAAAAATATTGTACGGCAATACTTTTGTCCGCACTAGGTGCAAAGGAAGGTCGGGTAACTGCGGTTTACTTGAAAATAAACACAGGGTGTTCTTCGGCTTAGTGAATTTTATTGAAAGAAAGTGCAAAATTGATGTCGGACACCCTACCCCATCACCTAACAGAAAAATTATTAAAAAAAAATATTGACGTCAAATAATTGTCCGCAATAGACACAAAGGGAAGCTGTGTAGCTGTGGTCTACTTCAGAAAAAAACACAGTGTATTTTACGGCTTAGTTTATTGTTTTTTATGTAGGTTCAAAGATTTAGTCCGTCAGTCTTATTACCTTACAGTCTACCTTACACTTACAGAAAAGTTAATAAAAAATGTTCTACGGCAATACTTGTGTCTGCATTAGATGCAAAGGGAAGCTGGGTAGCTGAGGTGTACTGGAGAAGAAACACAAGGTGTTCTTCGGCACAAATTTTGTTTTGGAACGTAGGTCCAAATTTAGGAACAGACACCCAACCCCGCTACCTTCCAGAAAAGTTAATAAAAAATATTGTACGGCAATACTTTTGTCCGCACTAGGTGCAAAGGAAGGTCGGGTAACTGTGGTTTACTTGAGAATAAACACAGGGTGTTCTTCGGCTTAGTTTATTTTTTTGAAAGAAAGTGCAAAATTGATGTCGGACACCCTACCCCATCACCTAACAGAAAAATTAGTAAAAAAAATATTGACGTCAAATAATTAACCGCAATAGGCACAAAGGGAAGCTGTGTAGCTGTGGTCTACTTCAAAAAAAAAACACAGTGTGTTTTACGGCTTAGTTTATTGTTTTTTATGTAGGTTCAAAGATTTAGTCCGTCAGTCTTATTACCTTACAGTCTACCTTACACTTACAGAAAAGTTAGTAAAAAATGTTCTACGGCAATACTTGTGTCTGCATTAGGTGCAAAGGGAAGCTGGGTAGCTGAGGTGTACTTGAGAAGAAACCCAAGGTGTTCTTCGGCACAGCTTTTTTTTTGGAACGTAGGTCCAAATTAAGGAACAGATACCCAACCCCGCTACCTTACAGAAAAGTTAATAAAAAATATTGTACGGCAATACTTTTGTCCGCACTTGGTGCAAAGGAATGTCAGGTTACTGTGGTTTACTTGATAATAAACACAGGGTGTTCTTCGGCTTAGTTTATTTTTTTGAAAGAAAGTGCAAAATTGATGTCGGACACCCTACCCCATCACCTAACAGAAAAATTAATAAAAAAATATTGACGTCAAATAATTGTCCGCAATAGGCACAAAGGGAAGCTGTGTAGCTGTGGTCTTCTTCAGAAAAAACACAGTGTGTTTTACGGCTTAGTTTATTGTTTTTTATGTAGGTTCAAAGATTTAGTCCGTCAGTCTTATTACCTTACAGTGTACCTTACACTTACAGAAAAGTTAATAAAAAATGTTCTACGACAATACTTGTGTCTGCACTAGATGCAAAGGGAAGCTGGGTAGCTGAGGTGTTCTGGAGAAGAAACCCACGGTGTTCTTCGGCACAGTTTTTTTTTTGGAACGTAGGTCCAAATTTAGGAACAGACACCCAACCCTGCTACCTTACAGAAAAATTAATAAAAAATATTGTACGGCAATACTTTTGTCTGCACTAGGTGCAAAGGAAGGTCGGGTAACTGTGGTTTACTTGAGAATAAACACAGGGTGGTCTTCGGCTTAGTTTATTTTTTTTAAAAGAAAGTGCAAAATTGATGTCGGACACCCTACCCCATCACCTAACAGAAAAAAATATTAAAAAAATATTAACGTCAAATAATTGTCCGCAATAGGCACAAAGGGAAGCTGTGTAGCTGTGGTCTGCTTCAGAAAAAAACACAGTGTGTTTTACGGCTTAGTTTATTGTTTTTTATGTAGGTTCAAAAATTTAGTCCGTCAGTCTTATTACCTTACAGTCTACCTTACACTTACAGAAAAGTTAATAAAAAATGTTCTACGGCAATACTTGTGTCTGCACTAGGTGCAAAGGGAAGCTGGGTAGCTGCGGTATACTGGAGAAGAAACCCAAGGTGTTCTTCCGCACAGTTTTTTTGAAAGGTAGGTCCAAATTTAGGAACAGACACCCTACCCCGCTACCTTACAGAAAAGTTAATAAAAAACATTGTACGGCAATAATTTTGTCCGCACTAGGTGCAAAGGAAGGTCGGGTAGCTGTGGTTTACTTGAGAAAAAACACAAGGTGTTCTTCGGCTTAGTTTATTTTTTTGAAAGAAAGTGCAAAATTGACGTCGGACACCCTACCCCATCACCTAACAGAAAAATTAATAAAAAAAATATCGACGTCAAATAATTGTCCGCAATAGGCACAAAGGGAAGCTGTGTAGCTGTGGTCTGCTTCAGAAAAAAATACAGTGTGTTCTACGGCTTAGTTTATTGTTTTTTAAGTAGGTTCAAAGATTTAGTCCGTCAGTCTTATTACCTTACAGTCTACCTTACACTTACAGAAAAGTTAATAAAAAATGTTCTACGGCAATACTTGTGTCTGCATTAGGTGCAAAGGGAAGCTGGGTAGCTGAGGTGTACTGGAGAAGAAACACAAGGTGTTCTTCGGCACAGTTTTTTTTTTGGAACGTAGGTCCAAATTTAGGAACAGACACCCAACCCCGCTACCTTACAGAAAAGTTAATAAAAAATATTGTACGGCAATACTTTTGTCCGCAGTAGGTACAAAGGAAGGTCGGGTAACTGTGGTTTACTTGAGAATAAACACAGGGTGTTCTTCGGCTCAGTTTATTTTTTTGAAAGAAAGTGCAAAATTGATGTCGGACACCCTACCCCATCACCTAACAGAAAAATTATTAAAAAAAATATTGACGTCAAATAATTGTCCGCAATAGACACAAAGGTACGCTGTTTAGCTGTGGTCTACTTCAGAAAAAAAACACAGTGTGTTTTACGGCTTAGTTTATTGTTTTTTATGTAGGTTCAAAGATTTAGTCCGTCAGTCTTATTACCTTACAGTCTACCTTACACTTACAGAAAAGTTAATAAAAAATGTTCTACGGCAATACTTGTGTCTGCATTAGGTGCAAAGGGAAGCTGGGTAGCTGAGGTGTACTGGAGAAGAAACACAAGGTGTTCTTCGGCACAGGTTTTTTTTTGGAACGTAGGTCCAAATTTAGGAACAGACACCCAACCCCGCTACCTTACAGAAAAGTTAATAAAAAATATTGTACGGCAATACTTTTGTCCGCACTAGGTGCAAAGGAAGGTCGGGTAACTGTGGTTTACTTGAGAATAAACACAGGGTGTTCTTCGGCTTAGTTTATTTTTTTGAAAGAAAGTGCAAAATTGATGTCGGACACCCTACCCCATCACCTAACAGAAAAATTAATAAAAAAAATATTGACGTCAAATAATTGTCCGCAATAGGCACAAAGGGAAGCTGTGTAGCTGTGGTCTTCTTCAGAAAAAACACAGTGTGTTTTACGGCTTAGTTTATTGTTTTTTATGTAGGTTCAAAGATTTAGTCCGTCAGTCTTATTACCTTACAGTGTACCTTACACTTACAGAAAAGTTAATAAAAAATGTTCTACGACAATACTTGTGTCTGCACTAGATGCAAAGGGAAGCTGGGTAGCTGAGGTGTTCTGGAGAAGAAACCCACGGTGTTCTTCGGCACAGTTTTTTTTTTTGGAACGTAGGTCCAAATTTAGGAACAGACACCCAACCCTGCTACCTTACAGAAAAATTAATAAAAAATATTGTACGGCAATACTTTTGTCTGCACTAGGTGCAAAGGAAGGTCGGGTAACTGTGGTTTACTTGAGAATAAACACAGGGTGGTCTTCGGCTTAGTTTATTTTTTTTAAAAGAAAGTGCAAAATTGATGTCGGACACCCTACCCCATCACCTAACAGAAAAAAATATTAAAAAAATATTAACGTCAAATAATTGTCCGCAATAGGCACAAAGGGAAGCTGTGTAGCTGTGGTCTGCTTCAGAAAAAAACACAGTGTGTTTTACGGCTTAGTTTATTGTTTTTTATGTAGGTTCAAAAATTTAGTCCGTCAGTCTTATTACCTTACAGTCTACCTTACACTTACAGAAAAGTTAATAAAAAATGTTCTACGGCAATACTTGTGTCTGCACTAGGTGCAAAGGGAAGCTGGGTAGCTGCGGTATACTGGAGAAGAAACCCAAGGTGTTCTTCCGCACAGTTTTTTTGAAAGGTAGGTCCAAATTTAGGAACAGACACCCTACCCCGCTACCTTACAGAAAAGTTAATAAAAAACATTGTACGGCAATAATTTTGTCCGCACTAGGTGCAAAGGAAGGTCGGGTAGCTGTGGTTTACTTGAGAAAAAACACAAGGTGTTCTTCGGCTTAGTTTATTTTTTTGAAAGAAAGTGCAAAATTGACGTCGGACACCCTACCCCATCACCTAACAGAAAAATTAATAAAAAAAATATCGACGTCAAATAATTGTCCGCAATAGGCACAAAGGGAAGCTGGGTAGCTGCGGTATACTGGAGAAGAAACCCAAGGTGTTCTTCCGCACAGTTTTTTTGAAAGGTAGGTCCAAATTAAGGAACAGATACCCAACCCCGCTACCTTACAGAAAAGTTAATAAAAAATATTGTACGGCAATACTTTTGTCCGCACTTGGTGCAAAGGAATGTCAGGTTACTGTGGTTTACTTGATAATAAACACAGGGTGTTCTTCGGCTTAGTTTATTTTTTTGAAAGAAAGTGCAAAATTGATGTCGGACACCCTACCCCATCACCTAACAGAAAAATTAATAAAAAAATATTGACGTCAAATAATTGTCCGCAATAGGCACAAAGGGAAGCTGTGTAGCTGTGGTCTTCTTCAGAAAAAACACAGTGTGTTTTACGGCTTAGTTTATTGTTTTTTATGTAGGTTCAAAGATTTAGTCCGTCAGTCTTATTACCTTACAGTGTACCTTACACTTACAGAAAAGTTAATAAAAAATGTTCTACGACAATACTTGTGTCTGCACTAGATGCAAAGGGAAGCTGGGTAGCTGAGGTGTTCTGGAGAAGAAACCCACGGTGTTCTTCGGCACAGTTTTTTTTTTGGAACGTAGGTCCAAATTTAGGAACAGACACCCAACCCTGCTACCTTACAGAAAAATTAATAAAAAATATTGTACGGCAATACTTTTGTCTGCACTAGGTGCAAAGGAAGGTCGGGTAACTGTGGTTTACTTGAGAATAAACACAGGGTGGTCTTCGGCTTAGTTTATTTTTTTTAAAAGAAAGTGCAAAATTGATGTCGGACACCCTACCCCATCACCTAACAGAAAAAAATATTAAAAAAATATTAACGTCAAATAATTGTCCGCAATAGGCACAAAGGGAAGCTGTGTAGCTGTGGTCTGCTTCAGAAAAAAACACAGTGTGTTTTACGGCTTAGTTTATTGTTTTTTATGTAGGTTCAAAAATTTAGTTCGTCAGTCTTATTACCTTACAGTCTACCTTACACTTACAGAAAAGTTAATAAAAAATGTTCTACGGCAATACTTGTGTCTGCACTAGGTGCAAAGGGAAGCTGGGTAGCTGCGGTATACTGGAGAAGAAACCCAAGGTGTTCTTCCGCACAGTTTTTTTGAAAGGTAGGTCCAAATTTAGGAACAGACACCCTACCCCGCTACCTTACAGAAAAGTTAATAAAAAACATTGTACGGCAATAATTTTGTCCGCACTAGGTGCAAAGGAAGGTCGGGTAGCTGTGGTTTACTTGAGAAAAAACACAAGGTGTTCTTCGGCTTAGTTTATTTTTTTGAAAGAAAGTGCAAAATTGACGTCGGACACCCTACCCCATCACCTAACAGAAAAATTAATAAAAAAAATATCGACGTCAAATAATTGTCCGCAATAGGCACAAAGGGAAGCTGTGTAGCTGTGGTCTGCTTCAGAAAAAAATACAGTGTGTTCTACGGCTTAGTTTATTGTTTTTTAAGTAGGTTCAAAGATTTAGTCCGTCAGTCTTATTACCTTACAGTCTACCTTACACTTACAGAAAAGTTAATAAAAAATGTTCTACGGCAATACTTGTGTCTGCATTAGGTGCAAAGGGAAGCTGGGTAGCTGAGGTGTACTGGAGAAGAAACACAAGGTGTTCTTCGGCACAGTTTTTTTTTTGGAACGTAGGTCCAAATTTAGGAACAGACACCCAACCCCGCTACCTTACAGAAAAGTTAATAAAAAATATTGTACGGCAATACTTTTGTCCGCAGTAGGTACAAAGGAAGGTCGGGTAACTGTGGTTTACTTGAGAATAAACACAGGGTGTTCTTCGGCTCAGTTTATTTTTTTGAAAGAAAGTGCAAAATTGATGTCGGACACCCTACCCCATCACCTAACAGAAAAATTATTAAAAAAAATATTGACGTCAAATAATTGTCCGCAATAGACACAAAGGTACGCTGTTTAGCTGTGGTCTACTTCAGAAAAAAAACACAGTGTGTTTTACGGCTTAGTTTATTGTTTTTTATGTAGGTTCAAAGATTTAGTCCGTCAGTCTTATTACCTTACAGTGTACCTTACACTTACAGAAAAGTTAATAAAAAATGTTCTACGGCAATACTTGTGTCTGCATTAGGTGCAAAGGGAAGCTGGGTAGCTGAGGTGTACTGGAGAAGAAACACAAGGTGTTCTTCGGCACAGGTTTTTTTTTGGAACGTAGGTCCAAATTTAGGAACAGACACCCAACCCCGCTACCTTACAGAAAAGTTAATAAAAAATATTGTACGGCAATACTTTTGTCCGCACTAGGTGCAAAGGAAGGTCGGGTAACTGTGGTTTACTTGAGAATAAACACAGGGTGTTCTTCGGCTTAGTTTATTTTTTTGAAAGAAAGTGCAAAATTGATGTCGGACACCCTACCCCATCACCTAACAGAAAAATTAATAAAAAAAATATTGACGTCAAATAATTGTCCGCAATAGGCACAAAGGGAAGCTGTGTAGCTGTGGTCTTCTTCAGAAAAAACACAGTGTGTTTTACGGCTTAGTTTATTGTTTTTTATGTAGGTTCAAAGATTTAGTCCGTCAGTCTTATTACCTTACAGTGTACCTTACACTTACAGAAAAGTTAATAAAAAATGTTCTACGACAATACTTGTGTCTGCACTAGATGCAAAGGGAAGCTGGGTAGCTGAGGTGTTCTGGAGAAGAAACCCACGGTGTTCTTCGGCACAGTTTTTTTTTTTGGAACGTAGGTCCAAATTTAGGAACAGACACCCAACCCTGCTACCTTACAGAAAAATTAATAAAAAATATTGTACGGCAATACTTTTGTCTGCACTAGGTGCAAAGGAAGGTCGGGTAACTGTGGTTTACTTGAGAATAAACACAGGGTGGTCTTCGGCTTAGTTTATTTTTTTTAAAAGAAAGTGCAAAATTGATGTCGGACACCCTACCCCATCACCTAACAGAAAAAAATATTAAAAAAATATTAACGTCAAATAATTGTCCGCAATAGGCACAAAGGGAAGCTGTGTAGCTGTGGTCTGCTTCAGAAAAAAACACAGTGTGTTTTACGGCTTAGTTTATTGTTTTTTATGTAGGTTCAAAAATTTAGTCCGTCAGTCTTATTACCTTACAGTCTACCTTACACTTACAGAAAAGTTAATAAAAAATGTTCTACGGCAATACTTGTGTCTGCACTAGGTGCAAAGGGAAGCTGGGTAGCTGCGGTATACTGGAGAAGAAACCCAAGGTGTTCTTCCGCACAGTTTTTTTGAAAGGTAGGTCCAAATTTAGGAACAGACACCCTACCCCGCTACCTTACAGAAAAGTTAATAAAAAACATTGTACGGCAATAATTTTGTCCGCACTAGGTGCAAAGGAAGGTCGGGTAGCTGTGGTTTACTTGAGAAAAAACACAAGGTGTTCTTCGGCTTAGTTTATTTTTTTGAAAGAAAGTGCAAAATTGACGTCGGACACCCTACCCCATCACCTAACAGAAAAATTAATAAAAAAAATATCGACGTCAAATAATTGTCCGCAATAGGCACAAAGGGAAGCTGTGTAGCTGCGGTATACTGGAGAAGAAACCCAAGGTGTTCTTCCGCACAGTTTTTTTGAAAGGTAGGTCCAAATTTAGGAACAGACACCCTACCCCGCTACCTTACAGAAAAGTTAATAAAAAACATTGTACGGCAATAATTTTTCCGCACTAGGTGCAAAGGAAGGTCGGGTAGCTGTGGTTTACTTGAGAAAAAACACAAGGTGTTCTTCGGCTTAGTTTATTTTTTTGAAAGAAAGTGCAAAATTGACGTCGGACACCCTACCCCATCACCTAACAGAAAAATTTATAAAAAAAATATAGACGTCAAATAATTGTCCGCAATAGGCACAAAGGGAAGCTGTGTAGCTGTGGTCTGCTTCAGAAAAAAATACAGTGTGTTCTACGGCTTAGTTTATTGTTTTTTAAGTAGGTTCAAAGATTTAGTCCGTCAGTCTTATTACCTTACAGTCTACCTTACACTTACAGAAAAGTTAATAAAAAATGTTCTACGGCAATACTTGTGTCTGCATTAGGTGCAAAGGGAAGCTGGGTAGCTGAGGTGTACTGGAGAAGAAACACAAGGTGTTCTTCGGCGCAGTTTTTTTTTTTGGAACGTAGGTCCAAATTTAGGAACAGACACCCAACCCCGCTACCTTACAGAAAAGTTAATAAAAAATATTGTACGGCAATACTTTTGTCCGCAGTAGGTACAAAGGAAGGTCGGGTAACTGTGGTTTACTTGAGAATAAACACAGGGTGTTCTTCGGCTCAGTTTATTTTTTTGAAAGAAAGTGCAAAATTGATGTCGGACACCCTACCCCATCACCTAACAGAAAAATTATTAAAAAAAATATTGACGTCAAATAATTGTCCGCAATAGACACAAAGGTACGCTGTTTAGCTGTGGTCTACTTCAGAAAAAAAACACAGTGTGTTTTACGGCTTAGTTTATTGTTTTTTATGTAGGTTCAAAGATTTAGTCCGTCAGTCTTATTACCTTACAGTCTACCTTACACTTACAGAAAAGTTAATAAAAAATGTTCTACGGCAATTCTTGTGTCTGCATTAGGTGCAAAGGGAAGCTGGGTAGCTGAGGTGTACTGGAGAAGAAACACAAGGTGTTCTTCGGCACAGGTTTTTTTTTGGAACGTAGGTCCAAATTTAGGAACAGACACCCAACCCCGCTACCTTACAGAAAAGTTAATAAAAAATATTGTACGGCAATGCTTTTGTCCGCACTAGGTGCAAAGGAACGTCGGGTAACTGTGGTTTACTTGAGAATAAACACAGGGTGTTCTTCGGCTTAGTTTATTTTTTTGAAAGAAAGTGCAAAATTGATGTCGGACACCCTACCCCATCACCTAACAGAAAAATTATTAAAAAAAAATATTGACGTCAAATAATTGTCCGCAATAGACACAAAGGGAAGCTGTGTAGCTGTGGTCTACTTCAGAAAAAAAAACACAGTGTGTTTTACGGCTTAGTTTATTGTTTTTTATGTAGGTTCAAAGATTTAGTCCGTCAGTCTTATTACCTTACAGTCTACCTTACACTTACAGAAAAGTTAATAAAAAATGTTCTACGGCAATACTTGTGTCTGCATTAGGTGCAAAGGGAAGCTGGGTAGCTGAGGTGTACTGGAGAAGAAACACAAGGTGTTCTTCGGCACAGTTTTTTTTTTTGGAACGTAGGTCCAAATTTAGGAACAGACACCCAACCCCGCTACCTTACAGAAAAGTTAATAAAAAATATTGTACGGCAATACTTTTGTCCGCACTAGGTGCAAAGGAAGGTCGGGTAACTGTGGTTTACTTGAGAATAAACACAGGGTGTTCTTCGGCTTAGTTTATTTTTTTGAAAGAAAGTGCAAAATTGATGTCGGACACCCTACCCCATCACCTAACAGAAAAATTAATTAAAAAATATTGACGTCAAATAATTAACCGCAATAGGCACAAAGGGAAGCTGTGTAGCTGTGGTCTACTTCAAAAAAAAACACAGTGTGTTTTACGGCTTAGTTTATTGTTTTTTATGTAGGTTCAAAGATTTAGTCCGTCAGTCTTATTACCTTACAGTGTACCTTACACTTACAGAAAAGTTAATAAAAAATGTTCTACGGCAATACTTGTGTCTGCATTAGATGCAAAGGGAAGCTGGGTAGCTGAGGTGTACTGGAGAAGAAACACAAGGTGTTCTTCGGCACAGTTTTGTTTTTGGAACGTAGGTCCAAATTTAGGAACAGACACCCAACCCCGCTACCTTACAGAAAAGTTAATAAAAAATATTGTACGGCAATACTTTTGTCCGCACTAGGTGCAAAGGAACGTCGGGTAACTGTGGTTTACTTGAGAATAAACACAGGGTGTTCTTCGGCTTAGTTTATTTTTTTGAAAGAAAGTGCAAAATTGATGTCGGACACCCTACCCCATCACCTAACAGAAAAATTATTAAAAAAAAATACTGACGTCAAATAATTGTCCGCAATAGACACAAAGGGAAGCTGTGTAGCTGTGGTCTACTTCAGAAAAAAAATACAGTGTGTTCTCCGGCTTAGTTTATTGTTTTTTAAGTAGGTTCAAAGATGTAGTCCGTCAGTCTTATTACCTTACAGTCTACCTTACACTTACAGAAAAGTTAATAAAAAATGTTCTACGGCAATACTTGTGTCTGCACTAGGTGCAAAGGGAAGCTGTGTAGCTGAGGTGTACTGGAGCAGAAACCAAAGGTGTTCTTCTGCACTGTTTTTTTGGAACGTAGGTCCAAATTTAGGAACAGACACCCAACCCGCTACCTTACAGAAAAGTTAATAAAAAATATTGTACGGCAATACTTTTGTCCGCACTAGGTGCAAAGGAAGGTCGGGTAGCTGTGGTTTACTTGAGAAAAAACACAGGGTGTTCTTCGGCTGAGTTTATTTTTTTGAAAGAAAGTGCAAAATTGATGTCGGACACCCTACCCCATCACCTAACAGAAAAATTATTAAAAAAAATATTGACGTCAAATAATTGTCCGCAATAGACACAAAGGGAAGCTGTGTAGCTGTGGTCTACTTCAGAAAAAAAACACAGTGTGTTTTACGGCTTAGTTTATTGTTTTTTATGTAGGTTCAAAGATTTAGTCCGTCAGTCTTATTACCATACAGTCTACCTTACACTTACAGAAAAGTTAATAAAAAATGTATTACGGCAATACTTGTGTCTGCAATAGGTGCAAAGGGAAGCTGGGTAGCTGAGGTGTACTGGAGAAGAAACACAAGGTGTTCTTCGGCACAGTTTTTTTTTTGGAACGTAGGTCCAAATTTAGAAACAGACACCCAACCCCGCTACCTTACAGAAAAGTTAATAAAAAATATTGTACGGCAATACTTTTGTCCGCATTAGGTGCAAAGGAAGGTCGGGTAACTGTGGTTTACTTGAGAATAAACACAGGGTGTTCTTCAGCTTAGTTTATTTTTTTGAAAGAAAGTGCAAAATTGATGTCGGACACCCTACCCCATCACCTAACAGAAAAATTATTAAAAAAAATATTGACGTCAAATAATTGTCCGCAATAGACACAAAGGGAAGCTGTGTAGCTGTGGTCTACTTCAGAAAAAAACACAGTGTGTTTTACGGCTTAGTTTATTGGTTTTTATGTAGGTTCAAAAATTTAGTCCGTCAGTCTTATTACCTTACAGTCTACCTTACACTTACAGAAAAGTTAATAAAAAATGTTCTACGGCAATACTTGTGTCTGCACTAGATGCAAAGGGAAGCTGGGTAGCTGAGGTGTACTGGAGAAGAAACCCAAGGTGTTCTTCGGCACAATTTTTTTTGGGAACGTAGGTCCAAATTTTTGGAACAGATACCCAACCCCGCTACCTTACAGAAAAGTTAATAAAACATATTGTACGGCAATACTTTTGTCCGCACTTGGTGCAAAGGAAGGTCGGGTAACTGTGGTTTACTTGAGAATAAACACAGGGTGTTCTTCGGCTTAGTTTATTTTTTTGAAAGAAAGTGCTAAATTGATGTCGGACACCCTACCCCATCATCTAACAGAAAAATTAATTAAAAAAATATTGACGTCAAATAACTGTCCGCAATAGACACAAAGGGAAGCTGTGTAGCTGTGGTCTACTTCAGAAAAAAACACAGTGTGTTTTACGGCTAAGTTTATTGTTTTTTATGTAGGTTCAAAGATTTAGTCCGTCAGTCTTATTACCTTACAGTCTACCTTACACTTACAGAAAACTTAATAAAAAATATTCTACGGCAATATTTGTGTCTGCATTTTGTGCAAAGGGAAGCTGGGTAGCTGAGGTGTACTGGAGAAGAAACACAAGGTGTTCTTCGGCACAGTTTTTTTTTTGGAACGTAGGTCCAAATTTAGGAACAGACACCCAACCCCGCTACCTTACAGAAAAGTTAATAAAAAATATTGTACGGCAATACTTTTGTCCGCACTAGGTGCAAAGGAAGGTCGGGTAACTGTGGTTTACTTGAGAATAAACACAGGGTGTTCTTCGGCTTAGTTTATTTTTTTGAAAGAAAGTGCAAAATTGATGTCGGACACCCTACCCCATCACCTAACAGAAAAATTAGTAAAAAAAATATTGACGTCAAATAATTAACCGCAATAGGCACAAAGGGAAGCTGTGTAGCTGTGGTCTACTTCAGAAAAAAAACACATTGTGTTTTACGGCTTAGTTTATTGTTTTTTATGTAGGTTCAAAGATTTAGTCCGTCAGTCTTATTACCATACAGTCTACCTTACACTTACAGAAAAGTTAATAAAAAATGTTCTACGGCAATACTTGTGTCTGCATTAGGTGCAAAGGGAAGCTGGGTAGCTGAGGTGTACTGGAGAAGAAACACAAGGTGTTCTTCGGCACATTTTATTTTTTTTTGGAACGTAGGTCCAAATTTAGGAACAGACACCCAACCCCGCTACCTTACAGAAAAGTTAATAAAAAATATTGTACGGCAATACTTTTGTCCGCATTAGGTGCAAAGGAAGGTCGGGTAACTGTGGTTTACTTGAGAATAAACACAGGGTGTTCTTCAGCTTAGTTTATTTTTTTGAAAGAAAGTGCAAAATTGATGTCGGACACCCTACCCCATCACCTAACAGAAAAATTATTAAAAAAAATATTGACGTCAAATAATTGTCCGCAATAGACACAAAGGGAAGCTGTGTAGCTGTGGTCTACTTCAGAAAAAAACACAGTGTGTTTTACGGCTTAGTTTATTGGTTTTTATGTAGGTTCAAAAATTTAGTCCGTCAGTCTTATTACCTTACAGTCTACCTTACACTTACAGAAAAGTTAATAAAAAATGTTCTACGGCAATACTTGTGTCTGCACTAGATGCAAAGGGAAGCTGGGTAGCTGAGGTGTACTGGAGAAGAAACACAAGGTGTTCTTCGGCACAGTTTTTTTTTTGGAACGTAGGTCCAAATTTAGGAACAGACACCCAACACCGCTACCTTACAGAAAAGTTAATAAAAAATATTGTACGGCAATACTTTTGTCCGCACTAGGTGCAAAGGAAGGTCGGGTAACTGTGGTTTACTTGAGAATAAACACAGGGTGTTCTTCGGCTTAGTTTATTTTTTTGAAAGAAAGTGCAAAATTGATGTCGGACACCCTACCCCATCACCTAACAGAAAAATTAGTAAAAAAAATATTGACGTCAAATAATTAACCGCAACAGGCACAAAGGGAAGCTGTGTAGCTGTGGTCTACTTCAGAAAAAAAACACATTGTGTTTTACGGCTTAGTTTATTGTTTTTTATGTAGGTTCAAAGATTTAGTCCGTCAGTCTTATTACCATACAGTCTACCTTACACTTACAGAAAAGTTAATAAAAAATGTTCTACGGCAATACTTGTGTCTGCATTAGGTGCAAAGGGAAGCTGGGTAGCTGAGGTGTACTGGAGAAAAAACACAAGGTGTTCTTCGGCACAGTTTTTTTTTTTTGGAACGTAGGTCCAAATTTAGGAACAGACACCCAACCCCGCTACCTTACAGAAAAGTTAATAAAAAATATTGTACGGCAATACTTTTGTCCGCATTAGGTGCAAAGGAAGGTCGGGTAACTGTGGTTTACTTGAGAATAAACACAGGGTGTTCTTCAGCTTAGTTTATTTTTTTGAAAGAAAGTGCAAAATTGATGTCGGACACCCTACCCCATCACCTAACAGAAAAATTATTACAAAAAAATATTGACGTCAAATAATTGTCCGCAATAGACACAAAGGGAAGCTGTGTAGCTGTGGTCTACTTCAGAAAAAAACACAGTGTGTTTTACGGCTTAGTTTATTGTTTTTTATGTAGGTTCAAAGATTTAGTCCGTCAGTCTTATTACCGTATAGCGGGTTATTTTCGCGGGTGTAAAATTTCGTGATTTTCATTGAACAAGGTATACGAAATATTTTAGCGGTTATTATTTTGGCGGATGAAAACTTGTATTAATACCTTTGCATGTACACCTTTAATTTGGCGGAATTTATTTTTGCGATTTTCTTCTATCCGCGAAAATAAGCGAAAATTTACACCCCGCGAAAATAACCCGCTATACGGTACCTTACAGTCTACCTTACACTTACAGAAAAGTTAATAAAAAATGTTCTACGGCAATACTTGTGTCTGCATTAGATGCAAAGGGAAGCTGGGTAGCTGAGGTGTACTGGAGAAGAAACACAAGGTGTTCTTCGGCACAGTTTTTGTTTTGGAACGTAGGTCCAAATTTAGGAACAGACACCCAACACCCGCTACCTTACAGAAAAGTTAATAAAAAATATTGTACGGCAATACTTTTGTCCGCACTAGGTGCAAAGGAAGGTCGGGTAACTGCGGTTTACTTGAGAATAAACACAGTGTGTTCTTCGGCTTAGTTTATTTTTTTGAAAGAAAGTGCAAAATTGATGTCGGACACCCTACCCCATCACCTAACAGAAACATTATTAAAAAAAATATTGAAGTCAAATAATTGTCCGCAATAGACACAAAGGGAAGCTGTGTAGCTGTGGTCTACTTCAGAAAAAAACACAGTGTATTTTACGGCTTAGTTTATTGTTTTTTATGTAGGTTCAAAGATTTAGTCCGTCAGTCTTATTACCATACAGTCTACCTTACACTTACAGAAAAGTTAATAAAAAATGTTCTACGGCAATACTTGTGTCTGCATTAGGTGCAAAGGGAAGCTGGGTAGCTGAGGTGTACTGGAGAAGAAACACAAGGTGTTCTTCGGCACAGTTTTTTTTTTTTTGGAACGTAGGTCCAAATTTAGGAACAGACACCCAACCCCGCTACCTTACAGAAAAGTTAATAAAAAATATTGTACGGCAATACTTTTGTCCGCATTAGGTGCAAAGGAAGGTCGGGTAACTGTGGTTTACTTGAGAATAAACACAGGGTGTTCTTCAGCTTAGTTTATTTTTTTGAAAGAAAGTGCAAAATTGATGTCGGACACCCTACCCCATCACCTAACAGAAAAATTATTAAAAAAAAATATTGATGTCAAATAATTGTCCGCAATAGACACAAAGGGAAGCTGTGTAGCTGTGGTCTACTTCAGAAAAAAACACAGTGTGAATTACGGCTTAGTTTATTGTTTTTATGTAGGTTCAAAGATTTAGTCCGTCAGTCTTATTACCGTATAGCGGGTTATTTTCGCGGGTGTAAAATTTCGTGATTTTCATTGAACAAGGTATACGAAATATTTTAGCGGTTATTATTTTGGCGGATGAAAACTTGTATTAATACCTTTGCATGTACACCTTTAATTTGGCGGAATTTATTTTTGCGATTTTCTTCTATCCGCGAAAATAAGCGAAAATTTACACCCCGCGAAAATAACCCGCTATACGGTACCTTACAGTCTACCTTACACTTACAGAAAAGTTAATAAAAAATGTTCTACGGCAATACTTGTGTCTGCATTAGATGCAAAGGGAAGCTGGGTAGCTGAGGTGTACTGGAGAAGAAACACAAGGTGTTCTTCGGCACAGTTTTTGTTTTGGAACGTAGGTCCAAATTTAGGAACAGACACCCAACACCCGCTACCTTACAGAAAAGTTAATAAAAAATATTGTACGGCAATACTTTTGTCCGCACTAGGTGCAAAGGAAGGTCGGGTAACTGCGGTTTACTTGAGAATAAACACAGTGTGTTCTTCGGCTTAGTTTATTTTTTTGAAAGAAAGTGCAAAATTGATGTCGGACACCCTACCCCATCACCTAACAGAAAAATTATTAAAAAAAATATTGAAGTCAAATAATTGTCCGCAATAGACACAAAGGGAAGCTGTGTAGCTGTGGTCTACTTCAGAAAAAAACACAGTGTATTTTACGGCTTAGTTTATTGTTTTTTATGTAGGTTCAAAGATTTAGTCCGTCAGTCTTATTACCATACAGTCTACCTTACACTTACAGAAAAGTTAATAAAAAATGTTCTACGGCAATACTTGTGTCTGCATTAGGTGCAAAGGGAAGCTGGGTAGCTGAGGTGTACTGGAGAAGAAACACAAGGTGTTCTTCGGCACAGTTTTTTTTTTTTTGGAACGTAGGTCCAAATTTAGGAACAGACACCCAACCCCGCTACCTTACAGAAAAGTTAATAAAAAATATTGTACGGCAATACTTTTGTCCGCATTAGGTGCAAAGGAAGGTCGGGTAACTGTGGTTTACTTGAGAATAAACACAGGGTGTTCTTCAGCTTAGTTTATTTTTTTGAAAGAAAGTGCAAAATTGATGTCGGACACCCTACCCCATCACCTAACAGAAAAATTATTAAAAAAAAATATTGATGTCAAATAATTGTCCGCAATAGACACAAAGGGAAGCTGTGTAGCTGTGGTCTACTTCAGAAAAAAACACAGTGTGTTTTACGGCTTAGTTTATTGTTTTTATGTAGGTTCAAAGATTTAGTCCGTCAGTCTTATTACCGTATAGCGGGTTATTTTCGCGGGTGTAAAATTTCGTGATTTTCATTGAACAAGGTATACGAAATATTTTAGCGGTTATTATTTTGGCGGATGAAAACTTGTATTAATACCTTTGCATGTACACCTTTAATTTGGCGGAATTTATTTTTGCGATTTTCTTCTATCCGCGAAAATAAGCGAAAATTTACACCCCGCGAAAATAACCCGCTATACGGTACCTTACAGTCTACCTTACACTTACAGAAAAGTTAATAAAAAATGTTCTACGGCAATACTTGTGTCTGCATTAGATGCAAAGGGAAGCTGGGTAGCTGAGGTGTACTGGAGAAGAAACACAAGGTGTTCTTCGGCACAGTTTTTGTTTTGGAACGTAGGTCCAAATTTAGGAACAGACACCCAACACCCGCTACCTTACAGAAAAGTTAATAAAAAATATTGTACGGCAATACTTTTGTCCGCACTAGGTGCAAAGGAAGGTCGGGTAACTGCGGTTTACTTGAGAATAAACACAGTGTGTTCTTCGGCTTAGTTTATTTTTTTGAAAGAAAGTGCAAAATTGATGTCGGACACCCTACCCCATCACCTAACAGAAAAATTATTAAAAAAAATATTGAAGTCAAATAATTGTCCGCAATAGACACAAAGGGAAGCTGTGTAGCTGTGGTCTACTTCAGAAAAAAACACAGTGTATTTTACGGCTTAGTTTATTGTTTTTTATGTAGGTTCAAAGATTTAGTCCGTCAGTCTTATTACCATACAGTCTACCTTACACTTACAGAAAAGTTAATAAAAAATGTTCTACGGCAATACTTGTGTCTGCATTAGGTGCAAAGGGAAGCTGGGTAGCTGAGGTGTACTGGAGAAGAAACACAAGGTGTTCTTCGGCACAGTTTTTTTTTTTTTGGAACGTAGGTCCAAATTTAGGAACAGACACCCAACCCCGCTACCTTACAGAAAAGTTAATAAAAAATATTGTACGGCAATACTTTTGTCCGCATTAGGTGCAAAGGAAGGTCGGGTAACTGTGGTTTACTTGAGAATAAACACAGGGTGTTTTTCAGCTTAGTTTATTTTTTTGAAAGAAAGTGCAAAATTGATGTCGGACACCCTACCCCATCACCTAACAGAAAAGTTATTAAAAAAAAATATTGATGTCAAATAATTGTCCGCAATAGACACAAAGGGAAGCTGTGTAGCTGTGGTCTACTTCAGAAAAAAACACAGTGTGTTTTACGGCTTAGTTTATTGTTTTTATGTAGGTTCAAAGATTTAGTCCGTCAGTCTTATTACCGTATAGCGGGTTATTTTCGCGGGTGTAAAATTTCGTGATTTTCATTGAACAAGGTATACGAAATATTTTAGCGGTTATTATTTTGGCGGATGAAAACTTGTATTAATACCTTTGCATGTACACCTTTAATTTGGCGGAATTTATTTTTGCGATTTTCTTCTATCCGCGAAAATAAGCGAAAATTTACACCCCGCGAAAATAACCCGCTATACGGTACCTTACAGTCTACCTTACACTTACAGAAAAGTTAATAAAAAATGTTCTACGGCAATACTTGTGTCTGCATTAGATGCAAAGGGAAGCTGGGTAGCTGAGGTGTACTGGAGAAGAAACACAAGGTGTTCTTCGGCACAGTTTTTGTTTTGGAACGTAGGTCCAAATTTAGGAACAGACACCCAACACCCGCTACCTTACAGAAAAGTTAATAAAAAATATTGTACGGCAATACTTTTGTCCGCACTAGGTGCAAAGGAAGGTCGGGTAACTGCGGTTTACTTGAGAATAAACACAGTGTGTTCTTCGGCTTAGTTTATTTTTTTGAAAGAAAGTGCAAAATTGATGTCGGACACCCTACCCCATCACCTAACAGAAAAATTATTAAAAAAAATATTGAAGTCAAATAATTGTCCGCAATAGACACAAAGGGAAGCTGTGTAGCTGTGGTCTACTTCAGAAAAAAACACAGTGTATTTTACGGCTTAGTTTATTGTTTTTTATGTAGGTTCAAAGATTTAGTCCGTCAGTCTTATTACCTTACAGTCTCCCTTACACTTACAGAAAAGTTAATAAAAAATGTTCTACGGCAATACTTGTGTCTGCATTAGGTGCAAAGGGAAGCTGGGTAGCTGAGGTGTACTGGAGAAGAAACACAAGGTGTTCTTCGGCACAGTTTTTTTTTTTGGAACGTAGGTCCAAATTTAGGAACAGACACCCAACCCCGCTACCTTACAGAAAAGTTAATAAAATATATTGTACGGCAATACTTTTGTCCGCACTAGGTGCAAAGGAAGGTCGGGTAACTGTGGTTTACTTGAGAATAAACACAGGGTGTTCTTCGGCTTAGTTTATTTTTTTGAAAGAAAGTGCAAAATTGATTTCTTACACCCTACCCCATCACCTAACAGAAAAATTAGTAAAAAAAATATTGACGTCAAATAATTAACCGCAATAGGCACAAAGGTACGCTGTGTAGCTGTGGTCTACTTCAGAAAAAAAACACAGTGTGTTTTACGGCTTAGTTTATTGTTTTTTATGTAGGTTCAAAGATTTAGTCCGTCAGTCTTATTACCTTACAGTCTACCTTACACTTACAGAAAAGTTAATAAAAAATGTTCTACGGCAATACTTGTGTCTGCATTAGGTGCAAAGGGAAGCTGGGTAGCTGAGGTGTACTGGAGAAGAAACACAAGGTGTTCTTCGGCACAGTTTTTTTTTTGGAACGTAGGTCCAAATTTAGGAACAGACACCCAACCCCGCTACCTTACAGAAAAGTTAATAAAAAATATTGTACGGCAATACTTTTGTCCGCACTAGGTGCACAGGAAGGTCGGGTAACTGTGGTTTACTTGAGAATAAACACAGGGTGTTCTTCGGCTTAGTTTATTTTTTGAAAGAAAGTGCAAAATTGATGTCGTACACCCTACCCCATCACCTAACAAAAAAATTAGTAAAAAAAATATTGACGTCAAATAATTAACCGCAATAGGCACAAAGGTACGCTGTGTAGCTGTGGTCTACTTCAGAAAAAAAACACAGTGTGTTTTACGGCTTAGTTTATTGTTTTTTATGTAGGTTCAAAGATTTAGTCCGTCAGTCTTATTACCTTACAGTCTACCTTACACTTACAGAAAAGTTAATAAAAAATGTTCTACGGCAATACTTGTGTCTGCATTAGGTGCAAAGGGAAGCTGGGTAGCTGAGGTGTACTGGAGAAGATCCACAAGGTGTTCTTCGGCACAGTTTTTTTTTGGAACGTAGGTCCAAATTTAGGAACAGACACCCAACCCCGCTACCTTACAGAAAAGTTAATAAAAAATATTGTACGGCAATACCTTTGTCCGCACTAGGTGCAAAGGAAGGTCGGGTAACTGTGGTTTACTTGAGAATAAACACAGGGTGTTCTACGGCTTAGTTTATTTTTTTGAAAGAAAGTGCAAAATTGATGTCGGACACCCTACCCCATCACCTAACAGAAAAATTATTAAAAAAACTATTGACGTCAAATAATTGTCCGCAATAGACACAAAGGGAAGCTGTGTAGCTGTGGTCTACTTCAGAAAAAAACACAGTGTGTTTTACGGCTTAGTTTATTGTTTTTTATGTAGGTTCAAAGATTTAGTCCGTCAGTCTTATTACCTTACAGTCTACCTTACACTTACAGAAAAGTTAATAAAAAATGTTCTACGGCAATACTTGTGTCTGCACTAGGTGCAAAGGGAAGCTGTGTAGCTGAGGTGTACTGGAGCAGAAACCAAAGGTGTTCTTCTGCACTGTTTTTTTGGAACGTAGGTCCAAATTTAGGAACAGACACCCAACCTGCTACCTTACAGAAAAGTTAATAAAAAATATTGTACGGCAATACTTTTGTCCGCACTAGGTGCAAAGGAAGGTCGGGTAGCTGTGGTTTACTTGAGAATAAACACAGGGTGTTCTTCGGCTGAGTTTATTTTTTTTAAAGAAAGTGCAAAATTGATGTCGGACACCCTACCCCAACACCTAACACAAAAATTAATAAAAAAAATATTGACGTCAAATAATTGTCCGCAATAGGCACAAATGGAAGCTGTGTAGCTGTGGTCTACTTCAGAAAAAAAACAAAGTGTGTTTTACGGCTTACTTTATTGTTTTTTATGTAGGTTCAAAGATTTAGTCTGTCAGTCTTATTACCTTACAGTCTACCTTACACTTACAGAAAAGTTAATAAAAAATGTTCTACGGCAATACTTGTGTCTGCACTAGGTGCAAAGGGAAGCTGGGTAGCTTTGGTATACTGGAGAAGAAACCCAAGGTGTTCTTCCGCACAGTTTTTTTGGAACGTAGGTCCAAATTTAGGAACAGACAGCCAACCCCGCTACCTTACACAAAAGTTAATAAAAAATATTGTACGGCAATACTTTTGTCCCCACTAGGTGCAAAGGAAGGTCGGGTAGCTGTGGTTTACTTGAAAAAAAAACACAGGGTGTTCTTCGGCTGAGTTTATTTTTTTGAAAGAAAGTGCAAAATTGGTGTCGGACACCCTACCCCAACACCTAACACAAAAATTAATAAAAAAAATATTGACGTCAAATAATTGTCCGCAATAGGCACAAAGGGAAGCTGTGTAGCTGTGGTCTACTTTAGAATAAACACAGTTTGTTCTACGGCTTAGTTTATCGTTTTTTAAGTATGTTCAACGATTGAGTCGGACAATTTTATTACCTTACAGTCTACCTTACAGAAAAGTTAATAAAAATGTTCTACGGCAATACTTGTGTCTGCACTAGGTGCTAAGGGAAGCTGGGTAAATAGTTATCAAAGTTACCAGGATTATAATTTAGTACGCAAGACGCGCGTTTCGTCT
This sequence comes from Mytilus trossulus, assembly GCF_036588685.1. Lineage (NCBI taxonomy): Eukaryota > Metazoa > Mollusca > Bivalvia > Mytilida > Mytilidae > Mytilus > Mytilus trossulus. Next base: position 2,030,427 of record NW_026963297.1, read on the forward strand.
ACATAAGACTCATCAGTGACGCTCATATCAAAATATTTATAAAGCCAAACAAGTACAAAGTTGAAGAGCGTTGAGGATCCAAAATTCCAAAAAGTTGTGCCAAATACGGCTAAGGTAATCTATGCCTGGAATAAGAAAATCCTTACTGAGGTGTACTGGAGAAGAAACCCAAGGTGTTCTTCGGCACAGTTTGTTTTTAACGTAGGTCCAAATTTAGGTGCAGACACCCAACCTCACTACCTTACTAAGAAGTTAATAAAAATTGTTGTACGGCAATACTTTTGTCCGCACTAGGTGCAAAGGAAGGTAGGGTAGCTGTGGTTTCCTATAAAAAAAACACATGGTGTTCTTCGGCTTAGTTTATTTTTTTTTAAAGAAAGTGCAAAGTTGGTGTCGGACACCCTACCCCATCATCTTAAAGAAAAATTAATAAAAAAAATATTGACGTCAATTACTTGTCCGCAATAGGCACAAAGGGAAGCTGTGTAGCTGTGGTCTACTTTAGAAAAAACACAATGCGTTCTTCGGCTTAGTTTATTGTGTGTTATGTAGGTTCAAGGATTGAGTCGGACAGTCTTCTCACCTTAAAGTCTTCCATGCAGAAAAGCTAATAAAAAATGTGCAAAGGGAAGCTGGGTAGCTGGGGTATACTGGAGAAGTCCACCAAGGTGTTCTTCCAAACAGTTTGTTTGGAACGTAGGTCCAAATTTAGGAACAGACACCCAACCTTACTACCTTACAGAAAAGTTAATAAAAAATGTTGTACGGCAATACTGTTGTCCGCACTAGGTGCAAAGAAAGGTCGGGTAGCTGTGGTATACTTGAGCAAAAACACAGGGTATTCTTCTGCTTAGTTTTTTTTTTAAAGAAAGTGCAAAGATGGTGTCGGACACCCTACCCCACTACCTTACAGAAAAATTAATAAAAAAAATATTGACGTAAAATAATTGTCCGCAATAGGCCCACAGGGAAGCTGTGTAGCTGGGGTTAACTTGAGAAAAAACACAGTGTGTTCTACGGCTTAGTTTATTGTTTTTCAAGTAGGTTCAAAGATTGAGTCGGACAGTCTAATTACCGTACAGTCTACCTTACAGAAAAGTTAATCAAAATGTTCTACGGCAATACTTGTGTCTGCACTAGGTGCAAAAGGAAGCTTGGTAGCTGAGGTGTACTGGAGAAGAAACCCAAGGTGTTCTTCGGCACAGTTTGTTTTTAACGTAGGTCTAAATTTACGGTCAGACACCAAACCCCGCTAACTTACAGAAAAGTTAATAAAAAATATTGTACGGCAATACTTCTGTCCGCACTAGGTGCAAAGAAAGGCCGGATTGCTGTGGCTTACTTGAGAAAAAACACAGGGTGTTCTACGGCTTACTTTAGTCTTTTTAAAAGAAAGTGCAAAGTTGGGGCCGGACATCCTACCCCACTACTTTACAGAAAAAAAAATAGACAAGTAAATAGAAATGTTCTACGGCAATACTGTTGTCCGCACTAGGGGAAAAGAGAAGCTTTTTTAAAAGTCCAAAGTTGGGGGTCGGACACCCTACCAAACTCTCACAGAAAAGTAAATATAAAATGTTATACAGCAAAACTTTTGTCCGCAATGCTGTAAAGGGGAGCTGGGTAACTGAGGTCAACTTGAGTTAAGATTCATGGTGTTTGTCGTCTGATCTTTTTTTATAAGGAAGTCCAAAGTTGGGGGCAGACACTCTACCCTACCCTTACAGAAAAGTTAATAGAAAAACGTTCTTCGGCAATACTTTTGTCTTCACAAGTGGTAAAGGGAAGCTGGGTAACTGAGGTATTCTTGAGAAAACAAATCTAAGGTGTTTTTCGACTTACATTTTGATTAAGTAGTCCAAAGTTGGGATCGTTCCCAACTCTTATAGAAAAAAAAAAATCTTTGTCAATACTTTTGTCTGCATGAGACCCAAAGGGAAGCTGAGTAGATGAGATGTACTTAAGAAAAAATCTAGGCTGTTGTTCGGCTTAGTTAGGGTTGAACACCCTACCCCACCTTTACACAAAAGTTAACAAAATAATGTTCTTCGGCAATGTCTGCACTAGGTATAAAGGGAAACAGGGTTACTGTGGTCTAAATGGAAAACATCCAGGGTGGTTTTCGGATTCTTTTTTTCAGTACTACGGTAATCATTTTGTCCGATTAAATGCAAAGAGAGGCTGGGTAGCTGCGGTCTACCTGAGAATAAAAATCCGGGGTGTTGTTTTGTGTTCTGTTTTAAGTAGGTCCAAAGTTGGGGTTGACACCCTTTCCAATTCTTACAGAAAAGTGTTAAACACAATGTTAAACTGCCATACTTTTCACAGCACAAGGTGCAAATTACAGAAAAGTTATTAAATAAATATTCTTCGGCAATGCTTTTGTCCGCAACAGATGTAAAGGGAAGCTGGTTAACTGAGATATACTTGAAAAAATGCAATGGTGTTTAACGGTTTATTTTTTTATTTTTTTTTGTAAAGTAGGTCCAAAGTTGGGACAGGACATCGCTCCCAACTCTTACAGAAAAGTTACTAAAAATATTCTTTGGCAATTTTTTTGTCCGTACTAGGTTGAAAATAAATCTAGGTAGCTAAAGTCTACTTGAATAAAATCAAGGGTGTTTTACGGTTTATTTTGTTTTTAAAGTAGGTCCAAAGTTGGGACCGGATATCGTTCCCACATGTTACAGAAAAATGTTCTACGGCACCTCTTTTGTCTCACTAGGTGCAGAGAGAAGCTAGGTTGCTGAGGTCTGTCTGAGAAAAAGTTCAGGATGTTCTTCGGCTTAGTTTTTTTCCAAGTATGTCTAACGTAGGGGTCTGACACCCTCTCCAACCCTTACAGAAAAATTAATAAACAAACGTTCTTCGGCAATGCATCTGTCTGCACGATGCGCAAAAGGGAAGTAAGGTAGATGAGGTGTACCTGAGAAAACAAATCCAGGGTATAGTTTGATTTATTTTTTTATTATTAAACTAGATCCAGAGTTAGGGTCGAACACCCTACCCCCACCTTACAGAAAAGTTAATAAAAAAAGTTCTACGGCAAGACTGTTGTTCGTACTAGATGAAAAGGGAAGCTTCGTAGCTATCTACTTGAAAAAAAATCCAGGGTTTTGTTCGGCTTGAAGTTTTTTTTTTAAGTAGGTCCAAACCTTGTAAAAGTCGCCGAAAGTTTTTGTTCTTCTGTTTAAAGATTATTCCACAAGTTGAGAAATTCTCCTGAAATTAATAATAAAAAATAGTCAATAATTGAATCCTAAATAAATGAAGTACTAGGTAATCAATGTACAACAGAAGACCGTGTATATTTACGCCAAAAAATGGCATTTTTAACAGAAAAAAATGAATATAGCAAATTGCTCTTCACACTTTAAACATAAGGCAAAACTCTTTTGAAGTGACTTTTGAAAAATCATTTTCTTAATGATATTTGAAATTTGTTATCTATATGGATTTTTTTTTTTTTTTATTTCACGAGGATATTAAAAAAAGATAAAATTTCAACAGTTTGAATACATCAAATGATTTGCAGATGCTTGTTTTAGAAAGGAAAAATAATATAAGTTCATTTCAGAAGTGAAATTGGAATTGCTGACATTAAGTATTTTGTAATTTGACTTAAAAGATTGAAAAATGAAAAAATGCATGTTTCATTTTGAATTCAAATTATTTCGCAATATAAAAATTTAAAAGGATGATCAAAACTGCATAATTTTTTTTAATTTTTAATGAGTAGATCTAGAATGAAATGAAATTTGTTTCAATATATGTGTTTTAAATATTCAAATTGTCGACAGTATTTTAAAACATCTTGAAGAACTTGTTAATTATGTATACGTGTGCACTATGTGTGTATCACCTAATTTTGAACATGAGAAATATACTAAAAGGTACAATTATGACCAAAAAGATGTGAATTTTTATTAATTAGTTTACCCGCAAAACACACGACAGAATACCTACACGTGTCTGGAACATGACAATTATCCTTAAATGTGTATATTAAGAATGGAAATGTGGAACGTGTAACAAAGGCAACAACCCGATCAAAAGGCAAAAAAGAGCTCAAGATCACCAATCGGTCTTCAACACAGCGGGAAATTTCTGCGACCGAAGGCGGACTTCATGCAGCTGACCCCTTAACATGTGTACGTATGCATTGAAGATAGAAGTTACACACAAGTCCAATATTTAGAAAACAATTAATTCAATTGACAACACATAAACAAGACTAACAAAAGACGGAGGCTCCTGACTTGGACATACATATGTATTGTTAGACCATCTAACACCTCTAAACAATGTAGAATAAACATAGACACGAAATCACGCACAGTAAAACTCAGAGTCAGATATCTTATTGGCCGAAAACCACAATTAATGATCCCGCTTTTCGTTGTCTACGAATATAGTTCCCTTTAATAATAGTGTATTTTGTCTTTATTTTTTTCTTTCCCTTCTTCAGATTTCTTAGTTTTTCTGGGGTGGAAATGATAGAAGAGAGCTTAAATAAAACTTTTGGATTTTTCATTTTAACTGATGTTTATATGGAAATAGTGATTAGGCCAGGTACAAAAAGGGTATAATTACACTTTTCGGAACATCTCTTGAATTGCCTAAGGGGTATGGATGTGTATTTACCAAATTTGTATGATGTATACTTGATATTTTTGTATTGACGTACTGTGCATTACACACACACACACAAAACAAAAAAAATAGATTTGTTTTTAATGCGACAAAACGTTATAAAGAAATGATAGAGGAATTAATTGTGGTCTCGGGCCTAATAGATTTCAAAACTAAGCTAAATGACAATGATACATACATACATTAACAACAGACTACTATCAATTACTGAAATGCCCGTTCCAGACATAAATTAATCTGATTGAAAGAGGTTGTCTTCATCAACTGAATTTCTAGCATAATCTCTCTCATTCGGGGTTTTTGTATGATATCATCATAAAATATGTGAAAAGAACATAAACCGTTTTATGCCAACAACTTGTTTTATAATAAATTTGTGTATTTACAATGCAAAAACCATATGTCATTGAGTAAATAAATATTCATACTAAAATATGCCATTCTTATGGACAGTATCGTAACTGTATCCCTTTTGAATAAGCCTGTTTGGTTAGGTTTTGAGGTGAATGCCGACATATTTGTGTTTTGTATGTTTTGTATAGAATATTACCGTTACAGAATAAGATTTGATGTGTACATTTGAACATATAACATGTCTGTGTGTTGATGTGCATTTTTTTGGCGAATGGTGTCATTGTACCGTTGATACAATTTAGTGAATGTAATGACTAGTTTGCGATACAGAAAACCATGGTGTAATATATTTTAGTAATACAGAGATTGATGTCGTTAAAATCAAATACATATACTACATTACTTGTTCTGACATCGAACTCGGACTTCTTTTGAAATGAGCATTACTGTGCGCATTGATGTGTGTTTGTTGACTAGAGGTATATTAAAGATTCATTGGTGGCCTTTGGCTGTTGTCTGCACTTTGGTCGAATTGCTGTCTCTTTTGCGCATTACCCATTTCTATTCTCAATGTTATCATATATATAATATATTAATACTACTCATGTTCGGAATAAGTTTTCTTTTTTCAATTTATAATGTCAAAATATAAAATATAAAATGATCCATATTGGAGCATTTTTCATTTTTCAATATTTGATGTCAAATTGAAAAATGCTCCACTTTGGAGCATTTTTCATTTTCAATATGTAAAGTCAAATCAAAAAATGCTTAAGGTCAGCAATTTTAATATATACTTTTTACAATGAAATTAAAATATATTTTTTTCTTAAACAAGTATTTACAAATGTTTTATTAATTTAAACTGTTGAAAAATTAAATCATTTTAACACAAACTTATTTTTTTTTAAATATCCTCATGAAATCAAAATGTGTAATCTCATGAATATTACAAATTTCAAATCGCATTCAAGAAAAGATTTTTATGAGTTGATGTCAAAAGATGTTTGTTACATATTTCCAAACAATGAACTTAAAAAATTGCAGACTAATTGACTGAACTATGAACTTACCATTTTACTTTTCTACATTGGTTAGAGGTATAGGGGGAGGGTTGAGATCTCACAAATATGTTCAACCCCGCCGCATTTCTGCGCCTGTCCCAAGTCAGGAGCCTCTGGCCTTTGTTAGTCTTGTATTATTTTAATTTTAGTTTCTTGTGTACAATTTGGAAATTAGTATGGCGTTCATTATCACTGGGCTAGTATATATTTGTTTAGGGGCCAGCTGAAGGACGCCTCCGGATGCGGGAATTTCTCGCTACATTGAAGACCTGTTGGTGACCCTCTGCTGTTGTTTTTTGTTTAGTCGGGTTGTTGTCTCTTTGACACATTCCCCATTTCCATTCTCAATTTTATTATGTTTGTTGAAAGCGTCATTTGATAAAAGTCTTTACTTATTCTTTTTTTATTATACTTTGTCACTTGTTTCGACTTTTTAAAGACTCTCCTTGCAGTAGAAGAAAAAAAAATCATTTCATTTGTAATTGCTTTTGGATAAGACCGTTTTGGGTGCATACCTTTTTTATTTGGTTTTCAGCAAAATTAAACCACATTTAATAGTGCCATTATATATTAGATAGAATGCATGTACAGTTGGTAATCTTGATCTTGATATATTGCTTTTTTCTAACAGTCAATCAAATTTACCTGTTTATAAAAGTCGCCAAACTTTTTCTTCTGATGTTGTGCGATTATTCCACAAGTTTGGAAATTCTCCTGAAATTAATAATAAAAAGAATCAATAATTGAAAATTAATGAAGTTAGTAATGTATGTACAATAGAAAATAGTGACCATACCAAACCAATGAACACCAACTGTCATATTCCTGACTTGGTACAGGCATTTTCTTTCTATAAAAAATGGTTGATTAAATTGATTTTAAAGCTTGTTAAACCTCTCCTTTGTATGACTGTCGTATTAAAATCCATTATATTGACAACGATTTGTGAACAAAACAAACAGGCATAACAGGTAAAAAATGTCAAAAATAGAGAAAAATTATCTTAATCCCTATAAAACAAACAAATATATTAACAAACATTTACCATTGCACAATAATACAATGATGGGATGTATAAGTACAAAGCCACATTATATATAAGAAAGAAACACAAAAAGGCATATAGACAAACAGACATATGGACAAAAAGTTATATAGACATATATGTTTTCGAATGCGTTTAAGACTAATTGTCTGAAAAATGACCCTACCATTGTTATGTTCATTGAAATAATTTTGTTATAACCGTGCTTATATATTTTTGTGCATACTTTTCCTCTAGTTTCATAGACTTTTTATAGACTCTCCTTGCAAAAGAAAACGTCATTTTATTCAGAATTGTTTATAGGAAAGACTATTTTACGTGCCTACTTTTTTCATAATTTTTTTTGCAATAGTGAACTACATTCAATAGTGCCGTTATATTAGGTAGACTAATAAAATTAACGGTACCAATTTTCTTGCACCAGATGCGCATTTCGACAATACATGTCTCTTCAGTGATGCTCGTGGCCAAAATATTTGAAATCCAAAGCTTATATAAAAGATGAAGAGCTATATTCCAAAAGGTCCAAAAAGTATAGCCAAATCCGTGAAAGGAATCAGAGCTTTGCACGAGGGAGATACATTTCTAAATTTATAATAATTTCTAATATTTTGTAACAGCAAATTTTAATAACACAAACAAATCCGTATTTCATGCCAGTACCGAAGTACTGGCTACTGGGTTGGTGATACCCTCGGAGACCAATAGTCCACCAGAAGAGGCATCGACCCAGTGGTAGTAATAAAATTAACGGTACCAATTTTCTTGCACCAGATGCGCATTTCGACAATACATGTCTCTTCAGTAATGCTCGTGGCCAAAATATTTGAAATCCAAAGCTTATATAAAAGATGAAGAGCTATATTCCAAAAGGTCCAAAAAGTATAGCCAAATCCGTGAAAGGAATCAGAGCTTTGCATGAGGGAGATACATTCCTAAATTTATAATAATTTCTAATATTTTGTAACAGCAAATTTTAATAACACAAAAAAATCCGTATTTCATGCCAGTACCGAAGTACTGGCTACTGGGTTGGTGATACCCTCGGGGACTTATAGTCCACCAGCAGAGGCATCGACCCAGTGGTAGTAATAAAATTAACGGTACCAATTTTCTTGCACCAGATGCGCATTTCGACAATACATGTCTCTTCAGTGATGATCGTGGCCAAACTATTTGAAAAAGCTTATATAAAAGATATAAATGTACAGTTGATTATCTTGATATTGATGTATAGTTTATTCTAACAGTCATTCGAATAAACCTTTTGAAAATGTCTCCAAATGTTTTGACCCTGATGTTGTTAGATCATTCCATAAGTTTGGAAATGCTCCTGAAATTAATAATAGGAAATAGTCAATGATTGCATATTAATGAAGATAGTAATCAAAGTACAATAGAAAATAATGACCATATCAAACCAATCAACATCAACTGTCATAATCATGACTTAGTACATGCATTTTCTTTTATAAAAACTGGTGGATTAAACCTGGTTTTAAAGCTAGTTAAACCTCTCACTTGTATGATTGTCTTATAAAAAAATTAACAAAACAAACCGACATAATAAGTAAAAATGTTAAAAATAGAGGCACAGCAGTGAACATTGTGTTATTATGTTAATCTCTATAAAACAAACAATAAAAGTCGCCAAAAGTTTTGATTCTTATGTTGTAAGGGTATTCCATAAGTTTGGAAATTCTACTGAAATTAATAATAAATAATAATAAAAGTCAATAATTGAATATCAATGCAGATAGTAATCATAATACAATGGAAAACAGTATACACTAACTTTGTATAAGTTCATTTATATTTTTTTACCAAAAAATTATCAGTAACCTCGAATGCAGATATATACGTTCGCATGTGTTTACGACCAATTGTCTGAAATATGAAGTTTCCATTGTTATGTTTATTGAAAGCATCTTTTCATGAAAGTGCTTATTTATTTTGGTGTATACCTTGTTACTAGTTTCGACTGTTTAAAACCTCTCCTTGAAAAGGAAAAAAACATCACTTTATTAGCATTTGCTTTTGGATAAGACTGTTTTACGAGCCTTATTTTTTAGGTAAATTTTTCAGCAAAAGTAGACGACATGCAATAGTGCCGTTATGTTAGGAAGAATAAATCTACAATTGATTATCTTGATTTCGACGATTTTCTTTTTTCTGACAGTCATTCGAATATACCTGTTTAAAAACTCGCCAAAAGTTTTGCTTCTGATGTTGTGAGATTATTCTACAAGTTTGAAAATTCTCCTGAAATTAATAATAAAAAGAGTCAATAATTGAATATTAATGAAGGAAGTTAGTAATGAACAATTGAAATACTAAATTTGTTGAAGTTCATCTATAGTTTTTTACAAAAAAAGTCAGCAACCCCGAATGCAGATATATGTGTTCGAATGCGTTTACGACTTCTTGTCTGAAAAATCAAATCATGATTGATATGATCATTGAAAGAATCTCTTTATAAAAGTGCTTATGAAGTGTTTGGCAAACCTTATCACTAGTTTCGATTTTATTCATTTAAGTTTTATTCCCTGTCATCATCATCATCATCATCATCATCATCATCATCATCATCATCATCATCATCATCATCATCATCATCTTCATCATCATCATCATCATCATCATCATCATCATCATCATCATCATCATCATCATCATCATCATCATCATCATCATCATCATCATCATCATCATCATCATCATCATCATCATCATCATCATCATCATCATCATCATCATCATCATCATCATCATCATCATCATCATCATCATCATCATCATCATCATCATCATCATCATCATCATCATCATCATCATCATCATCATCATCATCATCATCATCATCATCATCATCATCATCATCATCATCATCATCATCATCATCATCATCATCATCATCATCATCATCATCATCATCATCATCATCATCATCATCATCATCATCATCATCATCATCATCTTCGCCGTAGCCGTCCTCCTCCTCCTCCTCTATCCAAAATAACCTTGCTTCATTCTCCTGCGTTGTGTCGGCAATGATTACATTTTACACCACTGATAAAACAGTTTCTGACATGGGTCATTCTAGGATAGAAATTGACAACAAAATACCTGCAATAGTGAAAAAAAACCAAACAAATACAAAGACAATTTATAAATTGCATAAGGCCGAATTGCAATTTTAGATCAATCATTATCATTTATGCTTAGCGATAACCCTCCAAATTATATATGCACTTTATAATGTAAAAACAATTGATTGATTGTGTTGAATACCACTTTAGCACTTTTGCTCAATCTAGGCTATTCATTTTTATTGGTGGACGCGGGTATAAAGGAACTATGTATTGAGAGGCTACAAACTATAAGGTTAAGGAAGGGATGGGGAAGGGGTGAGCGAGGATGATATTTCAGAAAAAGACAGGACGAGTTTTGGGTAAAAAAAGTCAGTATGAGCAACTATGCCAAACAAAAAGGCTGAATAACAATTCATGTAAAAAAAGTCAGGATAACTTATAAAAAAGGCAGGACCGAATAGAGTAAACAATTAAAATGTAGAACTGAGATTACAAAAAGAAAAATGCAACACATACTTTTTCAACCTAGCCCCTTCCCCCTAAAAGTCAAATGGAAATTTATTTTTGCTTCATGATAGAGCGTTAAAGGTACAATGTTTGAGGATTGGGTACTTCATGTCGCAGCTGCTTAACATTACCACAAGTGGATCGCAAGTGCAAATATTATTAGTCGCTCATTCTAGAGAGGGGAATGTATGGTATCCCCCATTGGTAATGCTGGTTTGTCATTTTGAATATTTCAAATAATTTAGAAAAGTAGGTAAAACATTTTACCAAATAAAAGTTATAAAGAGAAAGAAATTACTCCAGACGGAAGGAAAAGGAATTTTCAGTCCTTCCAATGCAGGATATCATTCGGAACAAAATAAAAACGTTAGCAAGCCAGTCATAAGACTGGCTGGTGAAAATGAATATTCAGAATTAAAAAAATCAGCCGTCAAAAATACCTCCCAATCATGATTTTCAAATCGATATCAGTTCTCACTTTGGACTAATAACAAGTTAAATCTGAATATGTATATGCGGGTAGGAAGTTTGTATTTATATTTGTAACATTATCAATGACGAAGAACAAACAAAGAATATAAGTGAAATATAAAAAAAAAGATAAAGGTTCACAATATACATTCATTAGGACAGACCTAGTATGCTAATATTTTGTATAATAAACTTTCACTTGCAAATGCAAAATGAGAACTACAGTAGGTAACTGGTCCGGAATCCAAAAAAAAAGGGGGGATGTTGCCTATAACACTTAAGCAACGTTTGGAGTACGACATGTAAAGAGCGTATGCATTAACCATATAATGGTTGCTCCAAAAGTTGGGCCGAACACACATGAATCCGCTTCTGTCATTTGCGATAATACACCACAGGTGCAATATAAATTACTTGAGGATTATTATCAAGTAGTTTCAAAATCCAGCTTGTTACATTTCAAATTATCTGAAGAAATGCAGTTCTCAATTTGATCCTTCATAAACTTGAGCATGCATGACAAGCCTAAAAAGAATATTAGTGCATTTTCTCCAGCATGTCGTTATATAATATGAAACACATCGCGCTGAATAAAAAAAAAATCATTTAGTTTTTCCGGCAGCCGATCCAATTTGATTAAAAAGGGCAGGTGTAAGAGCTATACTAAACCACTTCATTTGTGTACAGGTGGAACGGCCACAGTTCTTTTTTTTTTATTTGCCTTGCCTAGTTTTATAGCGTTTGAATAAAGGAATCTTCACATCAATTTTCAAGTAAAATAGGTTATTGTGATTTCAGGAAGCCAAAAACCAGGACGATCCGATGTCATAGTGCACTAGCTCCTTTGATATGTATGGGAAATGTGACACTGTTTATCTATGTTTTTTTATGAATACAAGTTTGGAAGGAAATCCATGATAGACCCTTTTACCCCTGTTTTTGCCTTTGACGTACATTTTGGCCTTTATACAGAGAAAATCAACGTTGAGTTCAATATGAATTTTGCTGTGTATAAAGATTGGAATTTTCTTGAAAAGCCCTTAACGTCCCTGCGCAAACGTAAAACTGCAAAGAAGCGTACTATTAATATCAACTACCATATTCCTGACTTCGTACGGGACACTTTAAGAAAAGTGTGATATGGATTTTAAAACCTCCTGCTCATATTGCAATGCTGGAAATACCGCTAAAATGACAACAAACGTCATGTATAGTAAACATGTTTACAATTAGTTTAATGTAATGTACATTGGTTTCACATTAAATTTGTTCACATCTATACACCTGGTTTAATTACCTGTACATTAGATTTGTTCACACTTGTAAACTATATGTCATTTAAATGTTCATTACGTAGAACCGAATGCAAATGTTTGGACAACTTTTCTAGCAGTTAGGGAACAACCATTTGACTTCAAAAAAGGGGGAGGGGAATGGATCTTTCCTAGAAAAAAATTCTGATCCCCAATTTGATAAACAAAATAAATCTGAATCCAGAGCTTCCCCATACATTATAGTGTAAAAAAAAAAAGAAAAAAATATTGGAATGCTAGCATCGATAAAAAATGAATAAAAATGTTCGCGCGAAAAAAAAATCCCACTCAGACCCTCCCACCCTCCTTTTTGAAATTAAGTCGTTGCTCCTTTATGAACGCCATTTTGATGATTTGCAGTAGTTTGAATGTACTAAAGATGTATCGGTTACGCATTAGAAAACGTAGGCTGCGTCATTGTCATCTTACAGACGGAGAAAAAGGATTGAGATGATCACTACATTTCTATCTTTTATGTTTGTTTCTTTTTCTGTTGTTGGTATATGTTCTCCTATGAGTCTTTGGCAAACGGAGGGGATAAGGTTTTTTCTATATATTTCTAAGTGTATTTTGACGGATCTGAGAAACTAGACAAACAAAACAATTTATTTCACACTTTTTTTAGTAATGCATTTATGGGTGAATCGTTGTTTGAGTAAGACCAATGGCAAATATTTCTGTGTATGTCCAGTCAATTCCGGAAGAACTTTTCAAATGAATTATTTGTTCTGAAATGATGATGCTTTGAGTCTTGATAAGGGGTTAATAAAGCTGCGTGATGTGTTTTATTAACACCAAAACAAAAGTAAATACAAATGTTTCTGTAAAGAACTTTATAAATATTTGTTATAAATATCAATTTTTATTCAAAAATCGTTTCTTCTTTAAAAACATATGGCAAAATTGATGTTCTAAATGCCTAGTTTAGTGTACACTTAACCTACACAAGGTCTACATTGACTATTGTTTGCATGTAGGCAAAACATGATGTAAACTACATGTAAACATTGAGATTTATCAACTGGAACGTAATGTTGTTAAGTTTACGTGTGAGACACTAACACCACACAGAGTTTAGGTCAATGTAAACACGGCCTTATATCTTTGTCTATCAACTATTTTCTTTTATGTTGTTTTCATTTTTTCACAATTGTTTTCATCAATGTTGTTCTCGTCGGGACTTTTTTTTTTACATGTAACCTGCATATAGATATTCTGTCTCGTATTTAAAACATTATTTTAGGTTGCATTTCCTATCATGATTACCTTCAAATGTTTCTGCTTACAATGAGCCAATACAGACAAGATTTCAAAGAGGTAAATTTGACATTGAAACTTCAAAATGTTAAATGACGCCAGCATGAATCCGTTGACTGTTTTTGTTTTGTTTCAGACAGGACGATGGATTTGTTCCAATTGATGAAAACACAATCCTATTGTCATTTCTGGGATCATGATTTACTGAAAAAAGAATGATCCCCCGGTGTGTACTTACATGCATGACAAAACAGATATAACACCCCGGGTGTCGCATATACATCAGGATTATCTCATCCTAATGGAGCACATGAAAGCTGTCCGTTTCATGACGGGAATAATTGTTTAGCATACAAACAATGCCGTATTTGGCAAAACCTTTTCAACTTTAGATCTTCAGTGCTGTACAATTTTGTAATTTTTTTTCGTCACTGGTGAGTCTCGTGTGGACTAGACGCGTTTTTGGCGTATTGAATTTTAAACCTGATGCTTTTTGTTATCTATTAAACATGCTTTTCTTTGTCTAATATGTTCTGCTTTTTATTTGTATTGCATTCCTGTACTATGTTGTTTTCATTTCAATGTTATATTTAACTGTGCCATTAAAGTGCGAGGTTTGGCATGCCTTAAAACCAGGTTCAACCCACCACTTTTATTCCCCTTTAAAAGTGTCCTGTACCAAGTCAGGAAGATGGTCATTGTTATAATATTGTTCGTTTCTGTGTGTGTATTGCATCTTAACGTTGAGTCGTTTCTGTTTTCTCTTAATTTTGAGATAAGACGTGGCACGGTACTTGTCTATCCCATATTTATGTATTTGGTTTTGATGTTATATTTGTTATTCTCGTGGTGTATTGTCTGTTGCTTGGTCCGTTTCTGTGTGCTGTTGCGTTTCGGTGTTGTGTCGTTGTTCTCCTCTTATATTTAATGCGTTTCCCTCGGTTTTGGTTTGTTGCCCCGATTTTGTTTTTTGTCCATGGATTTATGAGTTTTGAACAGCGGTATACTACTGTTGCCTTTATTTACGTTTTCTATATCATGTATATTATTTGTTGTGTACTGTTTAATGTCTTGCTATCATGTTTTTTTCTACGACGGCATTGTCATGATTTCAAATTATCTGGAGTTTCTTTTATTGTGCTGTTTGGGTGTTGCCCTTTGTGCATGGTTTGACAAGAACCCATTGTTGCTTGCTTCCACTTCGTTCTGACTTTTGTAGATAGTGTTTCTCATTGTCAATTATTCCATATCACATACTACAATATTGCTTACTGTTTCTTATGATTATTTAAAGATTCTTTGGTGTATACAGCATGTACAATATCTGATCCTAATGATGACGTGATTTGGAAAATGGAATAAAAAAACGCAATTTTTCAAGACCATGAACAACACAAAGAAACAAAAAATACATTCGCAGGTAAAACATCATTTAACCCATTAATTACCTAACCCAGTCTCTGATCGGGATTATATAACATCCTATGTCTTAGATTTGCTTATATAACAATGATCTGACAAGATATCGTTGTATTTCTCTGTTGGTACTTCGAAATACCAAAAACGGAATGAAAGACAGTCTTTTTTTCTTTTCTATCAATCTGCTGTGTTTGCAGTTAAGATATTATAATCGATGATAAGTTGCAAATGAACTGATTTCATCAAATGTATTGGATAATAAAAGTACAAGATACAACTTTTGTTCCTTCATTTTATTATGTTAAAACTGTGTGATGACATTTGAATTGAACAAGCGTCTATAAAATATTGTCAAACATGAATTATATCCACTGTGGTATAAATCTCGTTAAAGAATTGTTAATGTAATGCACTTTGATATTCTGTTTATGTTCAGTCGTCATTAATGTATTGAGAATAAGATATGCATGGAACTATGTAACGTCTCCAAAACCATGAATCAAAACCATGAATATTATCTTGATTATATTTCCTTTTTGAACACTTAACATTTTTTCGGTCGGCAGAGCTTTTCCTTTGTAAGTGAACTAACAGCGATTTTGGCGTTTTTAGGTGTCTTCCACAACCAAACATAACACCTTCCACAGGAAAATTAGCAGGTAACCACTTTGTGAACGTAACTGTATTTGTTGAAGAAAACATTCCTCTTACCCTAGCTATTTTCTTTTGTTTTTATAAAAGTGGCCTTTAGTATGTCGATAGCCTCTGTCCATACTGCAATTTAAGAGCGTTGTTCATTGAAACATCCACACAGTGAATGGCATATTTTTTTTATTATTTTTTTTAAATTTAGTTTATATTGTGTTATTTTCTTAATATAATCAAGACGCAGTGTTTGTTCACCACAGGTATATGTTGTATTTTTCCTTATTTGGTATTTATAGCGGTATTATTTTTTCAGAAATATGTTACATAGATTATTGATGTGTAATATAAACAAGAGGCCGTATATAACCTTTATCGATCATCTGTTAATGTTGGCTGAAATCTTTCATCAATGATTATTTTTTATGTTCAATGCATATTAATGAGTGGCTTAATATTGTCATTTTTCCCCTGCTGTTTGAAGTACAAGGAAATAAGAAAAACAAAATGTATTCCTATTACACTGAAATTCATTCATTCAAAGTTAAGCTGAACTTGATTCGCCAGTTTCAAAGGAGAATATTTATTTTACAGTAAGCGAACTCAATTTTCAAATCATGAGAAATGGTCTTATAAGGGCAATAACGCCTTAAGGGGCCAATTGAGTATTTTGATCATATAGACCTATTTGTAGCACTTTGATGGACATGTTTGCTGTTAACAGTGTATCTATATTTATAATAATATTCAGGATGAAAATTGAAAACTGCAACATTTCCTTAATAACCATCAATGCAGGAACCAAAAAGCCAGATTCCCGATGTGGCTTATTATTTCAGAGCAGGTAGACCTTGACCTAATGAATACTTTATTTTCTTGTTTGATTTGCTCTGAACATTGCTAAATGCTTTAGTTATTGTGATTTAAGTAAAAACCTGTATTTTACCATATGTTCTATTTTTAGCCATGGCGGCCATGTTTTCAGAGAAAACAGAAAATAAAACAAACGCTTTATCCTAGATAACAACAGAACCATTCAGCTTCAACTTGGTTTAGATTGGTTTAGCAGTTTCAGAGGAGACGATGTTTTGAATGAGAAAACCTGATAAACAAATTGTTGAAAATTCTTTATAACTGTCATTAATTCCTTAATTAAGGATGTTCGCTTGTCATGTTTTGGAATTGTTGTCATATTTTCGCAATCCTCTGGTTTTATCCATTTGAACGCCTTAACAAATGTTGCCCATTGAACCCCATTTTTCTTTTTAGAAATCTTTTGCATGTATAATTATAAGCCATTTGTAAAAGTCTTATAAAATCTTATTTATTTTTTAATACTTTTTGAGAACTTTAACTTGTCACTAAAAAGCTATGAAAAATGGTTTATATTTCGAAAACAAGCACATTGACATCTATATATTTTTTAACTTTTTTGGTTCCGTAATTTATCCCCTATCAATCTATACTAGTTTTATGAAAAGCTATTTATATTGAAACTGAGTAGCGAACATCCTTAATGGTCAATTGACAATATTAGTCCTTAAACCCGATCATTTACAGATCTTACTATGTTCTATGTTTAGCCTGATATCCATGATGTTTTTTTACGAAATATAAAATAAAACACAAATTGCATTTTAAATACCATAAGGATCATCCAGCATAGGTTTAGTTGGAATATGTTGAGTAGATGTTTGAAATAGATTACACCGGACGGACGGCCAAAGCTCATATTTTATTTTAAAAAGTGAGCTAATAAGAAAACATGGACTGACTGGTGTCTATTTTGAATTAATGCAACAAAACAATATCGTTAACGATAATTTCCTGTCGTAATTGAATCGGCCTTTTCTATGAAAGTGATCTTACCAACATTTGTATAATAAGAAAAAAGTCATGGGATAACAGATCTATAGACATTTTAAATTAAAAAGAATACATGGAAGCAACCCTTTCTACTTTATAATCAAAACATTCATTTTTATTACCCCTCCGTGCCGCTAGCTAAGTAAATTTCTCTGAAACCTTGCGTTGATTTTTTTTTCGGTTAGTGTTGAAAAAGACATAGCATAATATTCATGATGCGTTTTCAAGCTTTAACTGATTAAATCATATCAGCAATTATTTAAGTAGTTTCAATAAACAGTAGACATTAAACAATGTTGACAAATGACATGTAAAACTGATTTTGTAAAATATTATGATTTAGAGTTATTGTTAACAGCTTAACGTATATCCTTCACGAAAGATATAGAATAAAAAACAAACATAATACATACGTGTTAAGTAGAGATCCGTTCAAGCGGCACTCCAATGATCATTTTATCGTATATGATATACACCGTACAAGTTCACGTAATAGTTAAGGGAAACAATGAAGTGGTGTTGTAAAAATAACATTCAATGTGTATCTTAATGTTTTAGTTTCCTACAAACCTTAAATCAGGGTCTGTGTTTTCATCACGTGGACGTTGAAAAGACACTCTGTCATCTGCACTGAGGAACTCCGACTCCATATGCTGCTGTAATATGTGTCGTTTATAATTATCTTTTGAATTAGAAATGGTTCTTGTGATATTCAAATGATGTATTCCTGCTTTTCCCCTTTCTAATTCGACAAGAAATGAAACACCACAACTCTTTACATTTCTATTATGTCCAACTAAATTATTCATATGTTTAGTATTGACTCCTTTCGAAACGAATTCGCCTACAGGATTTTTATTGTCAGAAACATCATTCACATTTGTTGCTAAGATGTATTGTGTTTCATTCGAAAAAGTTTTCAACGGTCTCTTCCACATTTTCAGAATCTGTATCCTCCGAAATATTTTCTTCCTCACTGCTCGTTATAGTCTCTTCTTCGGAACTGTCTGCCCATTCGGAATCAGTTTATATCCAAGGTGTGATGCCTGTTATATTTTTTCTATAGATGTGGTCTACTTGAGAAAAAAAACACAGGGTGTTCTTCGGCTTAGTTTATTTTTTTGAAATTAGGTGCAAAGATTGAATCGGACAGTCTACTTCACTACCTTACAAAAAAGTTAATAAAACATGTTCTACGTCAATACTTGTGTCCACACTAGGTGCAAAGGAAAGCTAGGTAGATGTGGTGTACTTGAGAATGAACACAGGGTGTTCTTCGGCTTAGTTTTTTTTTTAAATAGGTCCAAAGATTGAAATGGACAGTCTACTTCACTACCTTACACAAAAGTTAATAAAACATGTTTTACGTCAATACTTTTGTCCGCACTAGGCGCAAAGGGAAGCTAGGTTGCTCTGGTCTACTTGAGAAAAAACACCGGGTGTTCTTCGGCTTAGTTTTTTTTTTTTAAAGTAGGTCTAAAGATTGAATCGGACAGTCTACTTCCCTACCTTACAGAAAAGTTAACAAAACATGTTCCCCGTCAATACCTTTGTCCGCAATAGGAGCAAAGGAAAGCTAGGTAGATGTTGTGTCCTTGAGAGAAAAAACACACGGTGTTTTTCGGATTAGTTTTTTTTATTTTAAAATAGGTCAAACTATTGATTCGGACTGTCTACTTCACTACCTTACAGAAAAGTTAATAACACATGTTCTACGTCAACAATTTTGTCCGCACTAGGCGCAAAGGATAGCTGGATAGCTGTGGTCTACTTGCGAAAAAAAAACACAGGGTGTTCTTCGGCTTTTTATTTTCTTTCAGTAGGTCTGAAATTGGGGTCGGACACCCTACCCCATTTCCTTCCAGAAATATTAATAGAGGATGTTCTACGTCAATACTTTTGTCCGCACTAGGCGCAAAAGGAAGCTGGGTAGCTGTGGTCTACTTGAGAAAAACACAGGGTGTTCTTCGGCTTAGTTTATTTTTTTGAAACATGTTAAAGTAGGTCCAAAGATTAAATCGGACAGTCTACTTCACTACCTAACAAAAAAGTTAATAAAACATGTTCTACGTCAATACTTGTGTCCACACTAGGCGGAAAGGACAGCTAGATAGCTGTGGTGTACTTGATAAAAAACACAGGGTGTTCTTCGGCTTAGTTTATTATTTTTTAAATAGGTCCAAAGATTGAAATGGACAGTCTACTTCACTACCTTACAGAAAAGTTAATAAAACATGTTCTACTTCAATACTTTTGACCGCAACAGGCGCAAAGGGAAACTATGTAGATGTGGTGTACTTGAGAAAGAACGCACGGTGTTCTTCGGCTTAGTTAATTTTTTTGAAAGTAGGTCCAAAGATTGAGTCGGACAGTCTACTTCACTACCTTACAGAAAAGTTAATCAAACATGTTTTACGTCAATACTGTTGTCCGCACTAGCCGCAAAGGGAAGCTGGTAGCTGTGGTCTACTTGTGAAAAAACATAGGGTGTTCTTCCGCTTTTTTTGCTTTTTTTTTTTAGATAGGTCCAAAGATTGAAATGGACAGTCTACTTCACTACCTTACAGAAAAGTTAATAAAACATGCTCTTCGTCAATACTTTTGTCCGCACTAGGCGCAATGTACTTGAGAAAGAACACAGGGTGTTACTCCGCCTAGTTTCTTTTCTTTTTAAATAGGTCCAAAGATAGAGTCGGACAGTCTACTTCACTACCTTACAGAAGAGGTAATAACACATGTTCTACGTCAATACTTTTGTCCGCACTAGGCGCAAAGGGAAGCTGGATAGCTGTGGTCTACTTGACAAAAAACACAGGGTGTTCTTCGGCTTAGATTTGTTTTAAGGAGGCCAACAGACTGAGTAGGACAGTCTACTTTACCACCTTACAGAAAAGTTAATAAAACATGTTCTACGTCAATACTTTTGTCCGCACTAGGCGTAAAGGATAACTGAATAGATGTGGTCTACTTGAGAAAAAACACAGGGTGTTCTTCGGCTTAGTTTTTTTTAAAGTAGGTCCAGAGTTGGGTCGGACACCCTACCCCAGGAACTTACAGAAAAGTTAATAAAACCGTTCTACGTCAATACTTGTGTCCGCACTAGGCGGAAAGGAAAGCTGGGTAGCTGTGGTCTACTTGAGAAAAAAAACACAGGGTGTTATTCGGCTTAGTTTATTTTTTTGAAAGTAGGTCCAAAGATTGACTCGGACGGTTTACTTCCCTACCTTACAGAAAAGTTTATTAAAATGTTCTACGTCAAAACCTTTGTCCGCAATAGGTGCAAAGGAAAGCTAGGTAGATGTGGTCTACTTGAGAAAAAACACAGGGTGTTCTTCGGCTTAGTTTATTTTTATTAAAGTAGGCCCAAAGATTGACTCGGACAGTCTACTTCACTGCCTTACAGAAAAGTTAATAAAACATGTTCTACGTCAATACTTTTGTCCGCAATAGGCGCAAAGGTAAGCTGGGTTGCCGTGGTCTACTTGAGAAGAAACACAGGGTGTTCTTCGGCTTTTTATTTTCTTTCAGTAGGTCTGAAGTTGGGGCAGACACCCTACCCCATTTCCTTCCAGGAAAATTATTAGAGAATGTTCTGTGTCAATACTTTTGTCCACACTAGGCGCAAAGGGAAGCTGGGTAGCTGTGGTCTACTTGAGAAAAAAAAACACAGGGTGTTCTTCGGCTTAGTTTTTTGTTTTTATTTAAATAGGTCAAAAGATTGATTCGAACAGTCTACTTCACTACCTAACAGAAAAGTTAATAAAACATGTTCTACGTCAATACTTTTGTCCGCACTAGACGCAAAGGGAAGCTGGATAGCTGCGGTCTACTTGAGAAAAAACATAGGGTGTTCTTCGGCTTTTTTTGCTTTTTTAAATTTGGGACAAAGATTGAAATGGACAGTCTACTTCACTACCCTTCAGAAAAGTTAATAAAACATGCTCTACGTCAATAATGTTGTCCTCAATAGGCGCAAAACAAAGCTAGGTAGATGTGGTGTACTTGAGAAAGAACACACGGTGTTCTTCTGCTTAGTTTATTTTTTTGAAAGTAGGTCCAAAGATTGAGTCGAACAGTCTACTTCACTACCTTACAGAAAAGTTAATCAAACATGTTTTACGTCAAAACTGTTGTCCGCACTAGCCGCAATGGGAAGTTGGTAGCTGTGGTCTACTTGGGAAAAACACAGGGTGTTTTTTGCTTTTTTTGCTTTTTTTTTTAGATAGGTCCAAAGATTGAAATGGACAGTCTACTTCACTACCTTACAGAAAAGTTAATAAAACATGCTCTTCGTCAATACTTTTGTCCGCACTAGGCGCAATGGAAAGCTAGGTAGCTGTGGTGTACTTGAGAAAGAACACAGGGTGTTCTTCGGCCTAGTTTCTTTTCTTTTTAAATAGGTCCAAAGATAGAGTCGGACAGTCTACTTCACTACCTTACAGAAGAGTTAATAACACATGTTTTACGTCAATATGTTTGTCCGCACTAGGCGCAACGGGAAGCAGGATAGCTGTGGTCTACTTGACAATAAACACAGGGTGTGCTTCGGCTTATATTTTTTTTAAGTAGGCCAACAGACTGAGTCGGACAGTCTACTTCACTACCTTACAGAAGAGTTAATAACACATGTTTTACGTCAATATGTTTGTCCGCACTAGGCGTAAAGGATAGCTGAACAGATGTGGTATACTTGAGAAAAAACACAGGGTGTTCTTCGGCTTAGTTTTTTTTAAAGTAGGTCCAAAGTTGGGGTCGGACACCTTACCCCAGTAACTTACAGAAAAGTTAATAAAACTGCTCTACGTCAATACTTGTGTCCGCACTAGGCGGAAAGGAAAGCTGGGTAGCTGTGGTCTACTTGAGAAAAAAACACAGAATGTTCTTCGGCTTAGTTTATTTTTTGTAAAGTAGGTCCAAAGATTGATTTTGAGAGTCTACTTCACTACCTTACAAAAAAGTTAATAAAACATGTTCTACGTCAAGACTTTTGTCCGCACTAGGCGCAAAAGGAAGCTAGGTAGATGCGGTCTACTTGAGAAAAAACATAGGGTGTTCTTCGGCTTTTTTTGCTTTTTTTAAATAGCTCCAAAAATTGAATTGGACAGTCTACTTCACTACCTTACAGAAAAGTTAATAAAACATGCTTTACGTCAATAATTTTGTCCGCAATAGGCGCCAAGCGAGGCTGGGTTGCCGCGATCTACTTGAGAAGAAACACTGGGTGTTCTTCGGCTTTTTATTTTCTTTCAGTAGGTCTGAAGTTGGGGTCAGACACCCTACCCCATTTCCTTCCAGAAAAATTAATAGAAAATATTCTACGTCGATACTTTTGTTTGCACTAGGCGCAAAGGGAAGCTGGGTAGCTGTGGTCTACTTGAGAAAAAAACACAGGGTGTTCTTCGGTTTAGTTTTTTTGTTTTTGTTTAAATAGGTCAAAAGATTGAGTCGAACAGTCTACTTCACTACCTTACAGAAAAGTTAATAAAACATGTTCTACGTCAATACTTTTGTCCGCACTAGGCGTAAAGGATAGCTAAATAGATGTGGTCTACTTTAGAAAAAACCACAGGGTTTTCTTCGGGTTAGTTTATTTTTTTGTAAGTAGGTCCAAAAATTGAATAGGACAGTCTACTTCACTAATATACTTATAGGAAAATAAGGAAAACTCTCCAATATTAGTTTCATTTAGTCTTTGTTTAGATATTATAAAATAAACAATAATGTATTTTGAACCAGTGTATATAAAGTAAATTTCAGATGGTCCCTCAAGTTAAACTATTTTATCAAGTTATACAATAAACAATTTTAAAGAAAAATACAAACTCACCCAAATCTGAAATCATTTCCTTTTTTAATACACATAGAATAATTATAAGTAAGTCAGAAGTGCAATGCACACTTCACATTTGTGTCAGTCCATTTAACGAAATAAAATAGACCTTTTCTACCTGTGTTATACATCAGTAAATCAATCACCTTTCAAACACGAGTACTAATTGACCATGAAATGCACGCATTTAATTTTAACAAGTATCAACATTCAATTTGAACACTGTGATCTATTGAAGATTAGAACACTATATAATATAACAGTATATAATAAGGGTAAAATACAACATCACTTTAATATTCTCTACAATGGATAATTACCGTCATATTTTTTAAGAAATTAAAAAATTAAAACAACACAACACAACATGCTTTGTTTGTATACGTAACAATAGAAACATTTGCTACAGCCGTTTTTCATGAAAAGTGCGACTAACATTAATTTTGTCTTGCTTATTTAACGTTATATGTTAAAAGCTAAAGGAAAAGTGAGAACAAAAAAAAATGCAATATATGTCTTTTCAGATCATCCCAAAATGACAATTAGAGTCATATTATTAGAAAATAAGAAAAACCAACAAACACAATCAATACGCTCATATATTTTTTTTGGAATAGAAGTGCTAAATCCTTTATATGAGAATAGAATGATAAAATCCTAATTCGGACTAGAGGATGCCAGTTACATAAACACACACAGATTTTTGTATATATAGTCAAATGCGATTTGTTAAAAGATACTTTGTCACTTTTTTCGTCTTTTGGAAAATGTTGTTTGTGCTGTATTTAGACCCTTCATCAACGAAAATTGTTTGACATGCTAACATTGGTAGCATTTTTCAAACTAGCATATGTCTTGTTCTATGTTTCTAAATATACTTTGATTAGTATATCACAGACGACAAAAAGGTGAACAAACAGATAAAATTTCTAAACAATTATATGATATCATAATTTACATTTCATTAGTAACTATCATTTGCTTTTTTTCATTTTCCTATTATATGTTTCTCCTGTTATGTGTTTTTTCCTCCATAGATAAACACTCTATGGTAACAAAGTCAACCATGTTCGTCACATATTCATCTTATTAATCGCCAAAATGTAATACATAAAATAAATTAAGGACTAAACATATATATACATAATATTTATGCTGTATGAATTTAAGACGCAATTACTACATAAGTAAGCCGCCAACCAAAAGCAATAACAACAACGTCACACATGTACAAATAAAATAATTGTTTCGTTCAATGTATGATTGGATGCAATAGTACAGAGTCACGTCAAATGAATAACAGACCTGACAGTAAAAGTAATATTAAAAAAGACAAATGAAAGAACACTATAACACGTTATTATTTTAAAAATACTGCACTCCAATAAAAAATCAAAACGGCAGTCCTTCACCAAACGGTAAAATCAAAAAGTCATAATGCAAATTGTTGCAAACTGGTAACTAGTATATGATAAACAACAAACTATGAAGATGTCAAAGAATCACCTTTACGTCGTGAAAAGGAAGCAAATGATTCCCAAAGGACATTCAAACTAATAAGTCGAAAATAAACTGACAACGCCATGTAGGTTTACTTGTTTAGTACGAAATTACACGAAGTGAGTACGATTTTGCTTTATTACGAGACTCTCGCTATTTGACATATTCGACTTAAAACAAAATATTTCAAATTACTATCTTCAATTTTGACGACAATGGCTGAACTTTAATTGGAAATAAAAGACAGAAATTATATAGTTCAGGTTCAAATGAATAATAGTTCAAATAAGTCAAACAACTGTGAAAATGTCTCGAAAACAACCCTTTCATCCCATTGCAAGTGAAATGAAAACATTTAATCAAAATTGTTTGGAAAATTGATCGTCTTGGCGAGTCATGCTAGTCATGCTATAAGCTCACGAAGGCATGTGTCCATTTCGATTCATAAAAAGAGTGTAACGGAACGCAAATGTACTTCAGAAATGTCTTAAATTACTAGTTGCGGACATCTGTATGATTTGTTAAATGATAGTTGACTTTTCGACAGATTACTATTATTATCGTAAACTATGAATTATCTTCAGGTTGGTAATAAAAAAATCTACAAATTAAAGATTTTCTTTATTAGAACGTCTATTTAGCCAAACAGAATAAATGAAACAAACTTACCATTATTCGTTAACTACAAATTATCGTCAAAAGTGAATTGAAAGGTAATTTAAATTTCGCTACACAATAAAGATTTTCTTTACTTAAACGTTAAGTAAGCAAAACATAATGATTAAAGGAAAATTATCATTCACGTTAGCTTTATAAATTTTATCACTGATCACAAACTGTCAAATTTATACAAATTAATCCCACTGCCAACATCTGTCTCTTTTTGTATAAAACCGTATATAAATTATGGTATACAATTTCTAAACTTGTAATACCAAAGTCATGAATGGACATTGGTATAATAAAAATCAACATTGATATCAATAAAAGTGAGACGAAGTGTATCAGTTTAAATTCAATATTTAGGCTATACTAAAATATAGAAAATAAAAGAATGAAATGTATTTGGGTTGATAGTTAAAATAATGTTGACGTCTGTAATATCTGAAAACGAAATGTCTTTTGCATTATTCGAAGGTGGTCTAATATCTAGAACTGCTGTATTGATGGGATATATAAAATGAGTTTAGTTATAATTGGTTAGATAAAGCTTGTGGTCATTAAAAACGTAAATTAAAAAAGAACAAGATAATGTAATTCTCTTTTCTATGATGCACTTAAACGAAGTTTCGTTCGTTCAAATATCGAAACTATTTCACAGTTATGGCATACATTATCTAGTTGAAATAGGTTCACGGAAAAAGAGTCAAGGGAAAAACGTCATTAATTTGGAAGGTAAAGAGTCACACATTTTGATAAATGTAGGGAGAAACAGCCATAAATCCAAAATGTCAACATTAAATTTTGTATAATTATTTGATATTTCATCGTCCATTTTTGAAATTATACTGAAATTTAAATGGCAACTTATGTCCCTCTGGTATCTTTCGTCCCTTTTTTATGATATTGTGTATATGAGAAACCACTATCTTTAAGGTTTCAATTTTGTATCTGTCCAGATACAGTACTTGCAACCTTAGACGTTACTATTTCAGCGATCAATCAGCGGTCATCGATCAGTCACCGATCAGTCAAGTTCGCGTCAAACTCACGTCAGCAATCCGTCAGACTTATAGTAAAAGAAATTGACTGATCGGACTGATAGAACCGATCGACCTTGATGACGGATTGACCTGTAATACGTCACATGATAAAATAATGCAAATTACGGAATCTTAGTTTCGTTTAGTTTCATTAAAATGGCGACTAGTGAAAATCGAACGTTCAATGATCATGATGATACATTTTGCTTTAATAATAATAATTTAGCAAAGTTTTATTGAAAAGAAATGTACAGATAAAACCTAACATAAATACTATTTTTAAAGAATGGTATTTTTGTTTTATTTAGGTTATATATTTTCAAACACGGCGGGTTTTAAAACGGTGTCTACATCGCGATTTTTATTTTTTTATATTCCAAACATACTCGGGAAAAGCAACGATTTGTATAGTTAGAACAAGGATTTGCATAGCTATACAAATCCTTGTTATCATCATAAAATTCATTAAAAAAAACTTATCATAATCAAGGACTTTCTATATATATTCCTGTCACAATCGAAGCCTATAAAATTTTAATAAAAAGAAGACTAACTTTGGATATTTTAAACAACACGAAATAAAATTTAAGTAAGATTTATCTGACACTCTTAATTTCATAAAAAAACAACTATTCTAATCTATAAAAAGTACATAAATCCAATGGTGGTCAATAATTTTTAGTAAAATGAAGAAATATTTGCATTTAAGGCAACACATACAAAAATTAAGTATTTTTTTCCTTAACGTATGCATATTTTAAGAAGAACAGCCAATCTTGATGTACAAAAAGTACTCAAATCATATGACGGTTAAAAATTTGTATCAAAATAAATCAATAAATGCATTCTTATGCAACAAAAACAAAAGTTTAAGCATTTAAATTCTCAGTATATCTCAATTCTGATAAGATGACTTGTCTCAAGATGGTAAAAATGACTGATTTCAATTAAAATAGCATCATTTTTAATAAGTAGAAGACTAATTTTGGTTATTTTAAACAAAGCGAATAAAATTTTAGTATGATTTCTCTGACACTCTTTTAATTTCATGAAAAAAAAAATATTCTTATCTATAAAAAGTACAAAAAATCCAATGGCGGTCAATAATTTTTAGTAAAATGAAGAAATATTTCCATTTTAGGCAACCCGTACAAAAATTTAATATTTTTTCCTTAACGTAGGCATATTTTATGAAGAACAGCCAATTCTGATGTACAAAAAGAACTGAAATGATATGACCGTTAATAATGTGTATAAAAATGAATCAATAACTGCATTCTTATTCCACAAAAAAGAAAGTTTAAGTATTTTAATTCTCATTATATCTCAATTCTGATTAGAAGACTTGTCTCAAGATGGTAAAAATAACTGATTTCAAATAAAATAGCATCATTTCTATTTAAAAGAAGACTAATTTTGGTTATTTTAAACAACCCGAATAAAATTTTAGTATGATTTCTCTGACACTCTTTTAATTTCATGAAAAAAAACTATTCTAATCTATAAAAAGTACAAAAATCCAATGGCGGTCAATGATTTTTAGTAAAATGAAGAAATATTTGCATTTTAGGCAATGCGTACAAAACTTAAATATGTTTTTCTTTAACGTAAGCATATTCAATAAAAAGAAAAAACAATTTTGGACATTTTAAAAAAAGCGAATATATTTTGTATGATTTCTCTGACATTCTTTAAACTTTATAAACAAACCATTAATTTTAAACTATATACAGTGAAAAAATCAAATTGTGGTCAATAATTTCCATTCAAATGAAGAACTGATTGCATTCTGGTTCAACACAATTAAAAGTAAAAAGACACTTCTTCTTCAAATATTCAAATTTTATACAAAATGTGTCAATAAAAGGAATTTATAGCCACAGATTGAAATTGAAGTTACAATATTTTCATATATGAGAAGAAAATTTGCATTTTACGCAACGCGTACATAAATTTAATATCTTTTTCCCTAAAGTAAACATTATTTATGAAGAACAACCAATCCTGATGTACAAAAAGTACTGAAATTATATTGCGGTTGATAATTTTTATCAAAATATTAAATAACTGCATTCTTATTCCACAAAATAATAGTTTAAGTATTTTAATTCTTTTTATATCTCAATTCTAATGAGAATATTTATCTCGAGTTGTTGGAAATAACTGATTTCAAATGAAACAGTGTCGTTTTTTAAATAAATAGATTTGTTTTGGTAGTTTTACACAATGCGGATGAAATTTAGATATGATTTATCTGACATTCTTTTAATATTATGAAAAGCGACCTTTTCTAAACTATAAAAAGTTCAAAACTTCAATGGCGGATTATCGGCATTTTCGTGGGTAGAAGTTCATGTTAACTGAGACATATTATGTATATGTTTCTAATGTTTCTAATGTTTAATACAAAACTATTAATCAACAGAAACAATTTAACGCTTTAATTAAGCATCTAATATAACTGTTATACTATTTTTTATTTTTTATTGCAACCAAATTAACGTGTAAATTATGGTGTCTTCGTCGAGGTCCGCGTTCATGGATCGTAAACACTGTTGAGTATGGTTTACATAAGAATTTGAAATATATACGTATCCGTCCGATCCGTGCATAAAAGATGATTTACTGATCGATCGATGACCGTTGTCACGGTAACTCCCACATAGGTTATTTGACTTATATGACGGATCCTATGGGTCACCGATCACCGATCAGTCATCGATCAGTCAAACATCCGTCACCGATCATTCACCGATCAGTCAAGTTCACGTCAAACAGTAACGCCTAAGGTTGCAAGTACTGTATTACACAATTGACAGTGAGACAGTTAACTGGAGTCATGTAGTTAGTAAGTAACCGCCTGTTGGATTGTAATCATTTGTTTTAATCTGACAAAACGTAATTATTTGCAATAAACACAAAATCGAAACATCCCGGTATTTTAGAATTAAACACTCAATTCAATTCAATCTTGAGACCAAATATCAATATACTCTTTTCATAGAGCTTTTTTTACATTTTGCTAAAAGGTACGAACGAACGTAAAGGAAGCACGTATTACATTTAAACAATAACAATAAAGAGTATTTGGTTGATCCGGTAAAACAGCATTAATCTACTTGACCACAATACTTTTTTTGTCAAATTGGGAATCAGAATATTTGTTTAGGAAAAGTCATAACCCCCTGAATTTAAATGCTCGTGCTTTTACACTGATAGCAAAAATGAAAAACTGTTTTTGGGGAAATTAAACGGTCTCTCTCGCTCTCTCTGTCTGATTAATTGTGTATACTAGATTAAGGCTAATATCTAGAATTGGAGGCTATGAACGTGTTTGTTGGGTAAAGGTATTCGTGTATGCCACACTCTGCTCTTAAAATCAACTAAATATATACGAGTAGATCGTTTAGTTCATCTACATACACATTTTATCACATTAATATATATCAAGAAAATAAATCTGCAGTTTTGCATCCAATATATTGTAGAAATAATAATGACCATTAAACAGTAAACAAACTTGAAAGATAGACCCATATTGGTCACTCGACACCCAGGGCCAAAACGCAAGTATACGCTAAAATAACCGTTCCATGATGAGCCTAACTCCGGTGTATGGACACATCACAAGGTGATAATGAATAGTACATAGGAAAAGGCGATGATTCACAAGTTAATAACGAGCATCAGCATTTATTTGCCTTGGTATTTTCTTATGTTAATCAATTCAACATTGTAATTTTAAAAGTGTACGGGTGGGGGCGGGGTGTAGGAGTACTTTAACAAAATTTAGGGGTATTTTTTCTTCTGACTACCATGCCATATATTTATAATATTTTGTGAACTCCTCCCACCTGGTGGTACTATAATTTTACCTATCGTACGTCCCAACATCCTATATCTCACGAAAAATATAATTTAACAAGTGTCGTTGCATGTAGGAAACTGGTCCTAAATAGGCTCACATTGGGTTGAATTGCTATCGAAGTTATAGGACTATTATTGAAATATGTCAAAATAAATGATCCCTAAAACGACTTTTACTCTACTGTTATTTAAACATATTTTCCTTTTGTATATTAATGCAGAATAATACGAATAATATGGGTTGGATTGCCGATTTAAGAATTTGAATTGATGGTTTATTTATTTGACGAAGAGATTAAATCTGTAATTTAACATTAAGAATTACGGTAAGAATTTCAATTTTAAAGCAATCGATCATAGTTGTCAAAACACTTGAGTGGTTTATTCATCATATGCATGTTCCATGTGTGTGAATGAATTGAACAATCTCATCTCTGGTATCTGGTCTCAACAAAACATAAGACTCAAGGTAATAATTGCATTAAAAAGGCATTAACATATTAATAGATTTAAATCTCTGTTTTAATTCTCATTTAAATGATGTCTCTCTTGAGAGAGATTGATTTCAATCAGAGAAATGTGTTCTCCTTGACAGTTGAGAAATATTTCTTTTGTATTGAATTTTACAGATGTTAAAATTATACAATCATATGAAATTACAGACATCTACAAGGTTCATGCTTTCTTTGTGGCAACCATGAAAATTGATTGGCAAATTTACAAAATATATATATACTCATTACTGGCTGTATGCAAACGTATGTAAGAATTTACTAAGCAAAACAGAAGCTACTTTAAATCGTTAACTTAGTAAATAGCTAGGAACTGTCGTATATATACACTTAAAACAAACTACAATTATATTAATTATGATTAGGAAACACAACGGCCGAGAATCTTTATTCAATTTCTGAGTTGCAAAATGGAATTAAAAAAAGATAAAAGTAAACCATCAACACTACAATCCCAGAAAGTACACAAATTAAATAATGCCACTGACGGATGATAACAGTACGTATTAAGATATTTTAATAGTATTTATGTTCCAGACCATATGAGTATTTGTTTGGATCTATCCGTACTTTTTTTCAAAATGCGTATACGGTCAGACTGTACGCATAGGGTCTACCTAATTTTAAATGTAAATGAAATAAAACTTAATATTTTAACTGTTAAAAAAGGTCACGTAAATTTGATATGTTACGATTGTGTATCTAGCATGTCAGTAATACATGAGATTTAATTTTATCTTACCTCCTATACATTTCTAAGAAAAGGATTGGTTAAGAGCAACCACGTGGAGACAGTGTATAATCCATATTATGTTAGTAGTGGAGTTGTGTCCCTTTATACAAACAACACGGCGGTGAGAAAAAAATCTTAAAACGATAATGAACGATTGGAACTAATTCCATACAACACATTTAAAGCTAACAAGTTTTTAATGTTGGCTCTTGTTTTTAAATAGACCTATGGCAGTTGGTTCATAATACTAACAGTATTGAAGACTTGATCACTTTTATAGACCACAAGTCTTAATATCACATGTTAAGATAGTCGGTAAGATAAATGCGTCACATACTGTGCTAGTGACCTAATTCGATATAAATGGAGTCAGTAAATTCCATATTCGGATTCGAGCTTCGCTTTCACCCGATTTGTAATTTACCGAGCCTAACAATGTAATTTTAACATTCTATTTAGTATGTAAATATAAAAATGTTTAAAAAATTAACAAAATGATGAAAATAAACGCAATATTTCGCTAGACCAACTAGCGTTATCAAGCGTGCATCTATCCTGGTGAACTCGGATAAAGATGATAAGAAACGTTTGCAGCTCAATGTATGTGTTGCACTTAGCAGCCTTGAAAATAAGAAAATTTTGCAGCTCAATGTATATGAGCAATTGAATTTAGCTGCTTTGAAAATAAGAAAATTTTGCAGCTCAATGTATATGTTGCACTTGGACCTAGCTACCTTGAAAATACATAATTGGTAGTTGAAGTTAGCAACTTCCATTGGCCAATATTACGAGATAAAAAGGACGATGCTTTGTTTTAAATTATTCTTTATCTTTCCTGTATCTTTTTTCGTCTTTTTCGTTAAGACCATCAGGTTCTAAAGTGTGGAGTTGGTGGATCCAAAAGTTTTCTCTTCTCCTCGCCGTGGTGTCCCACTCGGTGTTGACTTCTATAATTTGGAAAAGGATGTTTCGTTGAACTAAGATGTCTTGTGAGAGGACAGTTTTTGTTGGTTTTGTACGATGAACGATGGTTATTGAGCCGAATATTAAATTTGTCCATTGTTTCTCCCACATACTGAATGCCACAAGTGTCACATGTTAATATATAAATTGAGTTTTCCGTTTAACAGTTGGAATAAGAGTAGATGGTATAATTTTGTTTAGTTATGGAGCTGATGAAAGAACTGCTTGTATTGGCAGATTTACAACACAAACAATTCCTTCGACCAAATTGTTTGTAGCAACCGGGCGATGGATTGGGATTAGGCTGCTTTGCTAATACATATGTCACTAATTTGTCACGGATGTTTTTAGGTCTTCTGAAGGCCATGACTGGTGGTGATGAAAATTTTTTTTTTAGATTTAAATTGATTTTCTATAATTTTCCAATGCTTCTGAACAATGGATGACACATTTTTAAAATCAGGATGGTAAGTGAGTACAAGGGGTGTTCTTTTAGCTGCTTTATTCTTATTTTTGTACTCAACAAGTTCTTGGCGACTAGTTCTGTTTGCTCTTTCGAAAGCGCTATCAATTATGTTGTTATTGTATCCTTGAACAACTAGATGTTTACGAAGTTGTCCAAGTCTAGAATTTTTCGTATTTTCAGTAGAGCATATTGTCTTGATTTGCAATGCCTGGCTGAATGGGATACCACGGGAGCAGTGTTTAGGATGGCAACTTTTAGGAGAAAGGAATTGATGTTTGTCCGTTCGTTTGAAATGAAGGTCCGTTATAATGGTTCCGTTCTTGATGTAACTCGTAGTATCGAGGAAGTTAATTTTCTCCATAGATGATTCATATGTAAATTTTATGGAATGGTGGAAAGAGTTACATTGTTCTAGAAATTCATTGAGATGTTGTTGTGAATCTATCCATTTGAAATCAATATCGTCAATGAATCGGAACCATGATAAGGGCTGATATATTTATATACACAATATTAATTACAACATAGTTCATCATACAAACATAATACATTTTTAAATTATACATCTTCAAAAATAAGTTTGTGTTTATTACAGTTTTAAATTAGACAAGCATCTTTTCTACCTTTTGAATAAAAATTGACAGCTTAGACAGCACATTACTATTACTATATTTAAGCATGCCAAGTACTTTTTTTTCATTTGGATATTTTAAATAATATGGATGTATGAACTTCCCCCTTAAATCCTTAACTTCATAGTTGGTACATTTACATATATAGTGGTATACATCTCCAAGACCAGCTTTACAAAGTGGACAAATCCTCTCATTTCGTGGTACATTTCTCCATCTTCCTGTTTCGATGGTAAACTTTGTATTACAGACCCTTAATTTACATATGTTTACCCTAGCAACAATACCTATCAATAATTGTGAAGATAACCCAAACTTTTTATAAGTTTATCCGGGTTTTCAAACATTTTCTGTTCAATTTTTAACTTCACACCAATCGGTCAAAAAGGCTATTTCTAAACGTCCAAACAATGAAAAGTGTTTCATTCACCAACAAAAAACGTGCGAAAAATATCAAAAGCAAATTTGTATATCAAAGTTATTTAGATCCGTGCAATCGTTCATGTCAATTGCGTACTGACCAAATAATTTTTATATTACGACCAGTCCACTGATATTGACATTATCAGAGAGTACACATCAAAGGCAAATGCACAAATCACCGATAGATATGTTAATTTGTTTAGTACGTTACATGAAGTGATTTCGATTGAGCTTCATGACGACTCTCTCGCTAATGGATATTTGTGGCTAAAAATAAAATATCGTTTATTTCAAATTACTATCTGGTAATTAAGTGGAAATTACAGACGGAAATACGTTTTGTGTTCAATGGAATCATAGTTCAAATTAGTTTAACTACTGTGTAATTGTCTCGAAAATAACCCTTTCACCCCGGTAAAATTCAGATGTAAACATTTATTCA
Organism: Mytilus trossulus; assembly: GCF_036588685.1. Lineage (NCBI taxonomy): Eukaryota > Metazoa > Mollusca > Bivalvia > Mytilida > Mytilidae > Mytilus > Mytilus trossulus. The sequence continues at coordinate 2,065,184 of NW_026963297.1, forward strand.
AAGTTATTTGGTACATTTATCACCTTTGCGAATCAGGCTATTATATCACGAAGGCGGGAATCCTTTTCCATTGATTAAAAATGTAACGGAACGCAAATGTACTGTAGAAATATATTAAATAACAAGTTGCGGACCCTTTATATGATTTTTTAAATGATAGTTCACCTTTGGAAAGGATAATCCTATCATTATTTGTGTGTTATTTGTAGTTATAAATTATCTTCAGAAGTATCATCATGATCATAAAAAGTCATTAATAAACCTTTTATAAAAATAATTAGAGTGCAGAAAAGTGATGTGTTGTTTTTATGAATGATGGTATGAATTTTATAAACTTGTTATAACAAAGTCTTATATAGACATTGCTATCAAAATTAACATTGATATCAGTAATAGTGATTCGAGGTCGATCAGTTTAAAATGTATTTGTATGCAATTTTAAAATAAATGGATTTTAGGCTCAAAGAATTAGCGGTTAAAATATAGTTGACAACGGTGGTATCTCAAAAAAAAAATGTTTGTATTATTCGGAAGTGATGTAATATTTCGTTTTTCAGTAGTTGTAAGTCAATGGGGTATATGTAATGATGATGGGTTATTACTGATAACAAAAACCGTGTGTTCATTATAAATTGTAAATTGAAGAACGAGTTACATATTTGTTTCTATTTTATATAATAGATGTTAGACAATGTTTAGCTCAATATTTACCAAAGGACGGTGGTAGTTTTGGGCACTCAAGCCTCCTCCAAAAAAGCTAGCGCTGCGATATAGGTACCAGGTTTGAAGTAGGCGTAAAAACATGAACAATTAATCAATACATCAATAATTAGGAATTTGAAATAACAGTCAATACGACTTTTTGAAATACCTTAGACTGTAAAATAATCGCCAGAAAGTTCTTTCACAGTGAAGATGACTCCCTAGTATTTTACGTTATAGTACCCAAATTGCACCGGATACACACAATTCAGCTGTAATCACCGAAAAAAACATACAAAACGTATCCATGCGACTTCCACAAAATGTCATCCTTTAAAAAGGAGCAAATTTGATATTCTAAATGCATCAATAAACTCGTCATAGATACCAGGAATGAAATTTAATATTTGCGCCAGACGCGCGCAATGTTTCACAAAAATTGACAGTAAGCAAGACCTTATGTCAAATTGTTCTAAATATTTGAAAAAATAAGGGAATTTGATTTACAAGGATATGAATTTAAGTATCGATGCAATTTTTGGTACATTACTCCTCGTGATAGGGTGTTTTCAATAACATGTGTTTTTTTTATTAAAAGTATATATAATAATAATAAAAAAAACACATGTTATTGAAAACACCCTATCACGAGGAGTAATGTACCAAAAATTGCATCGATACTTAAATTCGCTAGACCACACGACCACCTGGGCTGTAGCTCTGAGAGCCCAGGTGGTCGTGTGGTCTAGCGGGACGGCTGCAGTGCAGGCGATTTGGTGTCACGATATCACAGTAGCATGGGTTCGAATCCCGGCGAGGGAAGAACCAAAAATTTGCGAAAGCAAATTTACAGATCTAACATTGTTGAGTTGATGTTTAGACGAGTTGTATATATATATACATATATATTCAAAACGCAATTGTTGAAACAAAGACAACCCACAACTTTTGATCCATTCATTAACGAAGGTAAAATGTGCATTACGGTTGTCTTTAATCAATAATTTATACATAAACAAACATGGTGTCAAATACCACTACTGTTTATTTGCAGTAGAAATTATAGAAAACACTAAATCTATGTTCAGGATAGAATTTGGTAATAAATGTATCAACTATATATATTTCTTGTGTCGGAAATGCTTTTAATGAAAACCTTCATCAGACCCATTTTTTTCGAAACTTCATAGTAAACCGAGCCAGTGTTATCCGTAAATTTAGTCCCTATGGGAAAATTTCATTGTTTGTTTTTACAGAAATAAACTTAATATGACCCAGTTTTTAATTATTTTTCCTTCAATCAGTTTAAGTTTGTTTCCTTGCACAAGACATCAACAATAAATAATATGTTCGTGGTTATTTTACAGAAACAGGACACACAGTTATTACAACAAACCGCTTTTTTGTATGACACCTTCAAGGATTTAGATACTATTTCAAATGTTCCCCCTTAGTTTGTCAAGAGACATCATCAAACATCAGCATATGTTTAAGGAGAGGTTACAAGTGAAAGGAATATGTATGATTAATGTCTATCCGTATTAACTTAAAACACGAAAACGCTCCATCTTCAACGCAAATTTAATACAACATATTTATTCTTAAACAAAAGGCTCCCAAGAGCCTAAATCGTTCACTTGTTAGGTTTGGTATTTTTTGCTTAAATCTTTCATCAATGCTTAGTTTTGCTTTTTAATATATTAATAAGCGGCTTAAATGTGCAATTTAAATGTTCATTGTATCTGTCATCTTTTCTTCAAAAGCAACCAAATGATTTTACCAATATGTTCCATTTTAGCCATAGTGTCTATATTTCTTGACGTACAAAGAAATAAAATACAAAATCTATACTATGTTCATTTTAAAAGATTTTTAAAGTTAAAAATCATAAAAATCATTGTCTAAATAGTTATCAAAGGTACCAGGATTATAATTTAGTACGCCAGACGCGCGTTTCGTCTACATAAGACTCATCAGTGACGCTCATATCAAATTATTAATAAAGCCAAACTAGTACAAGGTTGAAGACCATTAAGGATCCAAAATTCCAAATTGTCCTTAAAGGGCAATAACTCCTTAACGGGTTATTTGACAATTTTGGTCATATAAACATCATTGATATGTTTGCGTTTTTGATTTTTCCATTTGATAAGGGCCTTTCGTTTCCAAGTTCTGTATTTTTTGTGAGTTTACATTTAACACAGATACTATCATTGTCCTGATTAAATTACGCATAGCCTACGCATAAATTGTTTGTCAAACTTTCATTGTCTACAAATTTTGAATTTACCTTCGTTCTTTGTTTTGCTTCGAGCGTCATTGATGGGTATATTGAGGATACACCCCGGGTTTAGCGTACAACTTATCAATCTAGATTATTAAATGAATTATACATATTTTATCAGATTCCTGACTGATGTACCTTCCAATCAGTTGCAAATGTCATACAGGAGATCATTAAAAGGCAAGAACATATCACTTTGTTCAGATTTAAAATTTGTACTCATCACATCAGTACACATAAGGCAATACAAGAGTATTCACCAATTGGATTGTATGATGTATATGTATTAAAACAAAGCAAAAATAAATGAAAAATATGTAAACTCTGTCTACAAAATTTTACAAGAAATTTCCACTTTTAATTGAAGTAAGCTTTTTTTGTGGATACCCCCATAGTTTGGATATTATTATATCTTGTTCCTAGAGCCATTATCTACAAGGGGGTTCACAGATTTTTGATAAAATATAAAGATCAAATTTTACACCTAATCAAACATTATCTACTTTCATGTGGTAAGAATGTTTACACTAATACAGATTTGTGACAAATGTTACACCTAATCAAACATCATCTACTATCATGTGGTAAGGATGTTTACACTAATACAGATTTATGAGAGACTTGTTTGAAATACAGAAATTATCTAAACATTTTGAGGATGAGATAACAGATGTTAATAGACACAAATTGTGAAATAAAGCCCAGTGAGTGGTACTCTGCTTGCAGTGACACACAATCCGTACAAAGGAATAACAAGAGTGCACTCACTAAAATGTCTCGCCTTTTTTACTTATCATTGATATTATGTTTATAGTCCTCAATATAAAGCTTTATTACAACTGTCACATAAACTTAACATTAACCAAGCAAACTAAACATTGACCAATGAACAATGAAAATGAGATCGAGGTTAGATGAACCATACCAGGCAGACATGTACAGCGAACAATTCTTCCATACAACAAATATTTATGACCTATTGCCTATAATTTTAGTAAAACAGACCAAAACACAAAAATTTAACACTGAGCAATGAGCCGTACAAATGCAGTCAAGGTTAAATAAAACCTGCGCTACAGACATAGATCTTAAAATATTTCCATATACCGATTGCTTATAGTAAAAATAAGTATTTGAAAAAAGATCAAAATTCAAAAACTTAACTTTGACCACTGAACCATGAAAATGAGGTCAAGGTCAGATGACACATGTCAGTTGGACATGTACACCTTACAGTCCATACATACACTGAATATACTAGAGCTATTGCTTATATAGTATCTGAGATATGGAAATGACCACCAAAACTTAACCTTGTTCACTAATCCGTGAAATGAGGTTAAGGTCAAGTTAAAACTGTCTGACAGACATGAGGACCTTGCAAGGTACAAACATATCCCCAAAAATAGTTATCCTATTACTTATAATAAGAGTGAAATTAAAATTACAAAAAAATACAACTGTTTTATCAAGTAGTCAATGAACCATAAAACTGAAAGAAACTTCGTAACATGAGGCATCTATATACAAAGTATGAAGCATCCAGGTATTCCACATGCTTAAATGTTAAGCTATTAAGAAGTGAGCTAACGCCGCCGCCGCCGGATCACTATCCCTATGTCGAACATTCTGTGAAAAAAAGTTGCAGGCTCCACAAAACCACGGTTTAACAAAGAGGGGATACACTAAAAAGAGACTCTCAAGAGCCTGAACCGCTTTCCTGTTATTTAAAGTACAAATTGATACCGAAAAAAAAGATGTTATGTTCAAATGACGTCATCAGTATTCTGAAATTGACAGATTATACCTATCATCAAATATGAGAATATAACAGAAAAGAAACAAGGATATGAGGTATTCAATCATGACATAAAACTGGTGGATGCACTACAAATCACCCTAAAAGGAACTGAAGAATGGCTATTGTGTGCATAGGTTTTGGTAAAAAAAAAGTTATGCACCGAGGTACAAGCATGATATTTATACAATTAAATAGTTATCAAAGGTACTAGGAATATAATTTAATACGCCAGACGTGTGTTTCGTCTACATAATTCTCATCAGTGACGCTCAAATAAAAAAAGTTTGCCAAATACGGTTAAGGTAATCTATACCTGATATAAGAAAATATTTTCCAAACAATTCAATGATTTGTTACAGGAAATTCATAAAAATGACCATATAAATGACATTTATGTCAACTCCGAAGTGCTGAACTGGGCTGGTGATACCCTTGGGGAAGAAACGTCCACCATCAGTGGCATCGACCCAGTGGTGTAAATAGTTATGAAAGGTACAAGGATTATAATTTAATCGTGTTTATTCTACATTTCTTGTGATAATTGATATTGGGTAACTTTTAAGTTACCACTGGTAAGTATGGTGACCAGAAATTACCCGTTATATCGGTCTATAAATAATTAGAACAACATTGTAAGATATCAATGGGGAAACATAGTCAATATCAGTACAAGATGACAAGAGATAGTCAAAGGGAATATCTTTGCAAGATGACCAGAGGTAACCAACGTCAATATTTGTGTATGGTTACCATACAAATTAAATATCTGTTAAATGTGACCAGAAAATCATTGTAAAGTGACCAGGGATAATCATGCAATGTAACCAGAGGTAACCAAAGTAAATATATGTGTAAGGTGAACAGAACGGACTAATTTAATATCTGTGTACTGTGTCCAAAAAGTTATTGTAAGGCGACCATAGGTAAACAAATTCCATAATTCATATGTACAAGTGATCAGAGAAATTAAAGTCTAATATATGTGTAAGATGATCAGAGATAAACAGAGTTAATAACGGCCTTGCAAGTGTAGAGTGAAAAGATAAAAATTATCCGTCGACCAGAGATAACCATGACAATATCTGCATGAGGTAATCAGAGGTAAAAAAAATCAATATATGTGCTAGGTGATATTGGGTATATAAAGTTGGCATATTTAAATGAGGTGACCAGAGCATTTTTGTAAGAAGATCACTGGGAAACATAGTCAATATCATTACAAGGTAACAAGAGATATTCTAGGTGAATATTTGTTAAAGATGAACAGAGGTAACCGTAGTCATAGTTAATAGATGTGTAATATAAAAAAGAAGATGTGGTATGATTGCCATGAGACAACTATCCACAAAAGACCAAAATGACACAGACATTAACAACTATAGGTCACCGTCCGGCCTTCAACAATGAGCAAAGCCCATACCGCATAGTCAGCTATAATAGGCCCCTATAAGACAATGTAAAACATTTCAAACGAGAAAACTAACGGCCTTATGTATGATGATCAAAGGTTAATATAGTCACCATCCTTGCAAGGAGACCAGAGGTAAAAAAGGTCAATTTATGTTAGGTGAGCATGGGTACCTAAAGTCAAAATATGCGCAATTATGGTGAACAGAGGTAACCATTGCCAATATCTGTCTACAGAGAACAAAGGGAACTTAAGTCAACACTTCTGTAAAGAGAACAAAGAAACCAAATATATGCTAGGTAAACAGAAGTAACCAATTCATTTTGTGTGTCAAATGAGAAGATGTTATCAAAGTCGTAATATGTGTAAAGTTTCCAGAGCAAACCAAATAAGATAAAAGTGTAAATTGAACATAACAATATTATACAGTGACCAGAGGTAACCTTATTCAATATCTGTGTTAGATAAACATAGTCACTATCTTTGCAATAAAAACAAGAGGTAACCAAATTAAGTATCTATTTAATGTTACCAGAAAGTCATTGTAAGGTTATCTAATCATAGTCATTATCACTGCAAGGTGACCAGATGTAACCAAAGTAAATATATGTGTAATGTGACCAGAACATTTGTAAGTATGTGAACGTAGGCCAACACAGTTCTAATCAACCCCCTACCCCCTAAGTGGATGCCAATATTGACCATACCACAGATCTTTTTTACCCTATGGACTGAGCGGAGCATGTTTATGTTAATTGCAAATGCCTTGGTTAATTATAAGACCAGAAGTAAACATAGTCCACATTTGTACAAGTGACCAGAGATAAATAAAGTCAAAAATATGTGTCAGACAATCAGAGGTTAACATAGTCAATATCCTTGCAAGGTGACCAGATAACAAAAGGTAACCTAATTAAATATCTGATTTAGAAGAGGGGCGAAAGATAGCAGAGGGACAGTCAAATTCGTAAATTGAAAATAAATTGCCAATGCCATGGCTAAAATTGGAGTAAAAACTCAAATTTTGCATATAAATTAGAAACATATAATAGGGAACATGTATACTTAGTTTCAAGTTGATTGGACTTCAACTTCATCAAGAACTACAACGACCAAAAACTTTAACATGAAATTTGCACTATCATTTTCTATGTTCAGTGAACCATGAAATTGGGGTCAAACACTTATTTGGCATACAAATTAGAAAGATCATGTCATAGGCCACATGTGTACTGAGTTTCAAGTTGATTTGACTTCAACTTTATCAAAAACTACCTTGACCAAAAACTTTAACCTGAAGCGGGACGAACGAACGGAAGTACGAACGAACGGACGCACAGACTAGAAAGCATAATGCCCGTCTACTATCGTCGGTGGGGCATAAAAACATCATGATAGGAAATACAAGCGCGGGAATATCGTAGTTGAACAGATGTTACAAAATACACAATTTATGTTAGGTGATCATGCGTATCCCATGCGTACCATAAATCAACACATGTGTAACAATGATAAACACAGGTAACCAAAGTCAATGTCTGTCTATAGAGAACAAAGGGAACTAAAGTGAACATGTATATGTGTAAAAGGGTAAAGTGAACAGAACATCATTATACGGTGACCAGAGGTAATGATACTTAATATCTATGTAAGGCAATCAGAGGTTAAGAAATCAATATATGCGGTAGGTAATATTGAGAAACTTAAGGTAAACCGAGGTTACCCCAATTATATCTGTTTAAAAATAATTAGAACAGCATTGTTCAAGATGGCAAGGGGGAAGATAGTCAAAATCAGTGCAAAATGACAAGAGGTAACCAAAGTAATTATCTGTGTAAGATGACAAGAGGTATCCAACGTCACTACATGTGTAAGGATACCAGAGGTTACCAAATTGATTTATTGTGTAACGTGACCAGAGCATCGTTGAAAGTTGACCAGAGGTTACTAAATTAAATATAAGGATCTGGTGACCAGAACATCAATGTAAGGTATTTAGAGGTATCAACAATCAATTTCTGTGTAAGGGAACACATTCCCGTGCTTGTATTTCCTAGCATGAAGTAACAAAATACACAATTTATGTTAGGTGAGCATCGGTATCCAAAGTCAACATATGTGTAATTATTGTTAACAGTGGTAACCAAAGTCAATATATGTTAAGAGAACAATGGGAACCAAAGTAAACATTTGTATAAAGCCAACAAAGAGAACCAAATATGTGCTAGGTGTCGAGAACTACCCAAATTCAATATTTGTGTCAATCAAGAAGATGTAATAAATTCATAATCAGTGTATAGAGACCAGAGGTAACCAAATGAGATAAAAGTGTTAAGTGAACAGAACATCATTATATAGTGACTAGAGGTAACCACAGTCAATATCTGTGTATGGTGATCTGAATTAAAGAAATCAATATCTGTGATAGATGATATTTGGGTAACTTAAGTTAACATCGGAAAGTAAGGTGACCAGAGGTTAAACTAGTTATCACGTCTAACAATATCTAAAACACCATTGTAAGATGACCAGGGGGCATAGTCAATATCAATGCAAGGTGACAAAGGTAACCAAAATGAATATATGTGTAAGATGACGAGGAGTAACTAACATCAATATATTTGTATGGTTACCAGAGGTAACCAATTGAATGTCTGTTTAATGTGACCAGAACATCATTGTAATGCAGTCAATAGATGTGCAATGTGACCACAGGTTACCCAAGAAAGTATATCTGTAAGGTGACAAGAGGTAACCATAGTCAATAGATGTGCAATATGACCACAGGTAACCCAAGTAAATATATATGTAAGGTGACAAGAGGTAACCATATTGAATATCGGTAGAATGCGACCAACACGTCATAGTTAGGCGTCAATTATAGGTAAACATAGTCGATATATGTACAAGTGACCAGATATAACTAAAGTAAAATAGATGTGTAATATCCTTGTAAGTTGAAAAGAGGTAACAAAATACACAATTTATGGTTACATGGTAGGTGCGCCTTGGTACCCAAGGTCAACATATGTCTTATTATAGTGAGCAGAGGTAAACAGATAGTCAATATATGGCTATAGAGAACAAATGGAATCAAAGTCAGAGGCAAACAAATCATATAAAAAAGTAAAGTGATCAGAATATCATACCAGAGGTGACCTCAGTCAATATCTAGGATATGTATATTTAAGGTACACATCAACTATACCTCAAGTATAGACCAATTTAATCTACATGCATTGAACTATAATGTATATTAATGTATATTGCCATCAAAACTTTCGACAAGCCTTGTCTACTTGATGTATACATCATTTGTACCTTAAGTTCAGACCAATTCAATCTTCATACATTTGAACCTCATGAAAAAGGACTGTCTATTCTCAACAACAAATTTGACAGTCTTTTTCTACTCGACTACAAATCAATTACACTTCAGGGTCACACCAACTACGTTCTCATAAACTAAAAGCAAAGGGAAATTAGTGTTTATTACAATCAAAACATTCGAAAGGTTTTGTCTACTTAAGTTGCACATCAACTTTACCTCAAGTGCAAACAAATTCAATCTGAAATATAAATCAATTGCTTTTAAAAAGCAATTGTAAACGGTCTTTCCCCCCTTTGAAACATGATTGTTTGTTATGTGTGTGTGTGTTTGTTTGTTTGTTTGTTTGTTTGTTTCTGTAAGGGGTCTATATTATTCCGGGGAAAATTTCATGTTTAGTTCGGAAAGTTTTTATTTTATTTCAGGTCCAGCGCGCGCCAGATTGAGGAGACATCACGTGACGCGGATTAATAATAACGAAAACTTAGTCTTTTTATTTCTTTTTTGGTGGGGATGTTGAACAGACAACATGTATAGAGACGTAATGTACACAATGTATTGTATTGGTCATTGTAGGAAATTGACATTTTGATCACAGTTCACCAGCAGTGCATGCTTTGGATTTAATTGATCCGGTGTAACTTTAAAACACATTTAAGGATTATTTTCTGATAATGTACATTTTTCAGCACCTGTTTGTCACACAGAATAGTATTTCAATCTAGGATCGGACATTTTATTGTAAGATTTCACTGAAATTTACGGACCTAGCAAGCGATTTGTACGGCATTGCCATTTCTTTTCTCTAGAAAAATTCTTGAGAGATATCTGCACCACGTTGCTTTATGAACTTTAAGTACATGTATGCCCTGCTGACTGCAAATGTTGGGGTCGATTGGGCTTGTAGTTTCAGAATACATGTGGATTTTTTTTCATAAGAGATGTAAGAACAATATTCAAATACAATCCTTCTTGAATAATTGAGAGTTTTTTCCTTCCATGTTATTTTAAATGTACTGTATTAAATAAACTATCATACGTATTGATTGATTGATTGATTGATTGCTTGGTTGGTTGGTTGGTTGGTTGGTTGGTTGGTTAGTTGGTTGATTAATTAAACACGTGGGATATGGTCCCTTGATACAGGCGAAGAAAACCAAAATGAGACCGTGGACCAGGTATTAAACACATGAGACGCAAACATGCACTGATTGATTGATTGATTGATTTATTGGTTGGTTAAACACGTTGGTTGATTGGTTAAACACGTTGGATAGGTTTCTTGAAACAAGCGAGAAAGAAACAAATGAGATTTTGGAATCCATAGTAAACACATGTATGATCCGTTGGTTGGTTGGTTGGTTGGTTGGTTAAACATGTTGATAGGTTGATTAAACACGTTGGTTGGTTGGTTAAACATGTTGGATAGGGTTTCTTGAAACAAGCGAAAAAGAAGCAAATGAGATATTGGACCCCATATTAAACACATGAGACGGAAACATGCACTGATTGATTGATTGGTTGGTTAAACACGTTGATTGGTTGGTTAAACACGTTGATTGGTTGATTAAACATGTTGGTTCGCTAACCACGTTGGATAGGTTTCTTGAAACAAGTGGAAAAGAAATGTATGAGATCTTGCACTCCATATTAAACACATGAGACGGAAACATACACTGATTGATTGATTGATTGATTGGTTGGTTAAACACGTTGATTGGTTGATTAAACATGTTGGTTCTCTAACCACGTTGGATAGGTTTCTTGAAACAAGTGGAAAAGAAATGTATGAGATATTGCACTCCATATTAAACACATGAGACGGAAACATGCACTGAGAGATTGATTGATTAATTGGTTGGTTAAACATGTTGATTGGATGATTAACCACGTTGGTTGGTTGGTTAAACACGTTTGATAGGGTTTCTTGAAACAAACGAGAAAAAAACAAATGAGATATTGAACTCCATATCAAACACATGAGACAGAAACATGCACTGATTGATTGATTGGTTGATTAAACACGATGGTTGGTTGGTTGGTTAAACACGTTAGATAGGGTTTCTTGAAACAAGCGAGAAAGAAACAAATGAGATCTTGGACCCCATATTAAACACATGAGACGGAAACATGCACTGATTGATTGATTGGTTGATTGATTGATTGGTTGGTTGGTTAAACACGTCTTGAAACAAGCGGAAAAGAAATAAATGAGATCTTGGACCCCATATTAAACACTTGAGACGGAAACATACATGCACCGATTGATCGATTAATTGATTGATTTTATTGGTTGATTGATTGATTGATTGATTGATTAATTGATTGATTGGTTGGTTGGTTGGTTGGTTGGTTGGAATTCAAACACACATAACACTCTTTAAATAATGCCAAAATCACATAATTTGCCTCTTAGTACATGACATAGACCTTTCGACATTCGTCAAGGTCATTGCTCCACAATGTCATTACAAAAGACCCTATGGGTCAAGGACCTTTTGTTTAAGAGTTTTGCCTAGTAATGGCTTTTTATAAACCATAAATGGGAGTTATGTCCCTTACATAATGGTAAAACCAATACAGTCATAACATAAAAAAGTTGCCCCTTGTAGTACCAAGCATTTTTCACTACTTAAATTTTCTGTATTCATAACCATTCCAAAGTTATAGGGAAATCAAAGACAAATAAAAATCTAAAATACGACCTTGACCTTTGACCTTGACCTTATTTTCATTTTTTTGGACCAAGGATCTAAAATCGAAAGACCCGAAGTCTCTATCACTTATGGTTTTCAAGTTTAAAATACATTTCAAAATTTCCAATACAAAAGGGGAAATAACTCTCATATGGAATCTTTATACGGCTTCGGTCAAAATAAAACAGCACATTCTTAGGATATAACGAGCAATTTGGAAAAAAAAATGGCGGTTTCTTATACGGTTGTGAAGATTAAGCGATAACAAGAAAAACAGTGTTCGGGGAGATAACTCTTATATGGGAAAGTATTTGGTTTTGCGGTGTCAGTTTCAAAAGCGCATAAACTGTTCAATATTATATTTCATTTATCTAAGCGACATCTTGCGAAACAAAACAAAAACAGCGAAGGAAAAAATTTAGGCGGAAGAAAAAAAAATAATAATCAGAACAAAAGCAATAGGTATTTCACCTGAAAGGTTGAAAGACCTAATAATAATAATTAAAAACCAATAGTTCAGAGAACCATTGATGGTTTTTCCACCAGCTAAGACCTTTCTTTTATTTGAAAATATTAAAATTTGGTTTAAAATGTCAATTTTAGCGTCAAATGAAAGCTTATTGAACGCTTATTCCAAAATATATATGGTTTCTATTAAAAAATATATAGAAAATGGAGATAATCTTTTACTTCCGGTTTAAAAAGTTTACATCCGGTATTGTTTGATAGTTTACTTGACACTGATTTCAACAATATATGGTTCTATATACTTTTACATTGATTTAGTACAAAAAATAGCTACTTCCGGTTGTGTTTTTTAAGGTCTCATTGCTTACAACTTAATGCAAAAAGTCCCATGGCTTTATCATGTCTGCATATGAGGTAAAAGCAAAGGTCAAACTCTAGAACGTTCAATTAGCATATGACCTTGATCTCAATTTCAAGGTCATAAACCAAGGACCTCAAATCAAAAGACTCTAGTCCTCTACTTTATATTGTTAATGAGTTATATTACCATACGTATGATATTAGATATAAAAAGGGGGAAAACTCGCGTCAAATGTCTACGTACCCTTTCGACTAAAATGTATGTGTAACTCACAATTGTGTGAAAATATTTTGTTGATATCTTATATGATTTCTGAAAAAAGAGATAACAAGCCAAAATCAAAATTTTAATCATGACTTTGACCTTTGACCTTGACCTCATTTTCATTTTTTAGGACCAAGGACCTCAAATCAAAAGACCTTAGGCCTCCAGCACTTATGGCTTTCCAGTTAAAAATGCATATCACTTATATCAAATATAAAAGGGGAAAAACTCTCATATGGAGTCTCCGGATAGCTTCGGTCAGAATTAATCAAATCATCCTGAGGATATAACGAGCAATTTGGTAAAATAAATTTGTCGGTTTCTTCTTCAGTTGCGAAGATTAAGCGATAACAAGAAAAATAGTGTTCGGGGAGATAACTCTTATATGGGAAAGTATTCGGTTTAGCAGGGTCAGTTTCAAAAGTGCATAAACTGTTCGATATCATATTTCATTTATCTAAGCGATATCTTGCGAAACAAAAGAACAGCGAAGGAAAAAAAATATGCGGAAGAAAAAAAAATAATAATCAGAAGAAAACCAATAGGTCTTTCCACGAAAAAGTGGAAAGACCTAGCAATCAGAACAAAAGCAAAAGGTCTTTCACCCGAAAGGTTGAAAGACCTAATTACCCAAAATATAATGAATATTAATGCATATTACCATCAAAAAGATCCAAAGATTTTGTCTCCTTAAGGCACAAATCAACTGTACCTCAAAAACATACCTGTTCTATATGCAAAAACCAAAATATAACTAGTATCTCAATTGTTTGTAAAACAATTGAAAGGTCTTTATGTAAAAGTGATGTTTTCGTAATGTACTTTGCACGACATTTCATTTGATATACGACAAGCATACCTTCTGAAACTTTTCGTTTTTTTTACTTAATTACCTCATCCGCGTTCATTTTTGAGATCGGAAGTATGCTATATGTAACATAAAGTAGATGAGCTTTCATTTGATATGCGACAACGCCGTGTATTAGACAAATTAATGTTTGTACCTAACAACCCTATCCAACTAATTTTTGGAGGTCGGGAATTGGATATGTCAAATGAACACATCATGACCTTTTATTTGATAAACAACAACCCTATCTTCAAAGAAATTTTTTTTCTTGCACTCAATGACCCCATCCAACCAATTTTTGGGGGACGTCAATTTGAAATTTGAAATGTACGCTTTGTGTTCTTTCATTTGATATGTGACAACCTTACCATCTGAGAAATTTGAATGTTTGCATTAAATGACCCCACCCTATTCCTGGGATGAAAAAAAGGGGTTTAAAATTATCATTTTTAAGTAGAGTTTATCAACCTTCAATCAGATGAACCATTTGACAAAGTGCAAAAAATGATGCAATATCAACTATATAAATAGAAGTTATGAAACTTACAAAGTCTATGCAAAACATGAAAATTTCAAATTGATTTTTTCTGGAAGGAAAAAAAACGAAAAAAAAACATTAGAAAAACAATAAGGTCTTTCCTCGCGTAGAGGAAAGACCTTAAAACTAGTAATAGGTCTTTCCTGTAAATGTGGTGTTTTTTGTAATGTACTCTGAACGACCTTTCATTTTATATACGACAAGCCTATTTTCTGATTTTTTTTTACTTTTAAGGTAAGGTTTGCGTACACAGGGAGATAACTGGATTTCAAATAATTGAAAAAAGGAGTGACCCGCCATTTTGAATTGCTTTGATTAACCAATGTTCTATAACTACAATATTATCGAAAATAAAACAACACCTACCTCAAAATCGCCGTTTTGATGTAATTTTATCAAAATTTGAACCGTACAAGTAACGTTATGACCTTCAGTTTGTTAGTTTTCATTTCTATGACGTCACGTTTAGCCATAACGTCTTTGTGCAAAAACCATTCCTGAAGTTTTGCGGAGTTTTATTTTATTTCATAAATGTACATTTTTATGGCCCCGCCGTAGCAAAGGGGGCATTGAGTTATATCCTTGTCTGTTTGTACGTAGATCCGAATGTACGTATCATAGTGTCCGTCCGTTTTTACAAAATTGGTTTCCATTCTCTTACTTTAGTTTTCCTCAACCAACTGATATAAAACTTATGCACAATGCTTTTTGCCACAAAAACACAGAATAGATTTGATTTTTGATGTCGTCACTTTTACAGTTCTAGATTTATGAGGGGTCGGACAGGGGATACCTTTCTCCATTCTCCCGTCCCCTTTCTCTTGTCTCCCGTCGTAAAACCTAAAAAAAAACTAATGTATGGGAAGCTCATTTCAATAGAAATCGATCTAATATCTTGTGTTTTTATGGCTTGTCCATGTCTTGTCCTTTCACAAGATAGAAGTGTTGTTTATTCTGCTTCAAGAACTCCGGTAGCTTTTTCACTGACTGTTAAGCTGTCTCTTGAATTGAACTTGTAAGTCTGATGGACGCCGTTTCCGATTTTTTATAGAGTATAAATACAAATTATAAAAACGCAGGATTGAATGAAAAACGGCACATTTTAATGACACTTTTAGTCAATTTAGTTTTAACATTTACATAATGCGCCATGTGTTTTACTTATAGAGGATGCATATATATATTCTCAGATATTTTTATTGAATAATTTTTAAGAATGACAGAATGTTGAACTTGGTCTTTTCAAATGCATAGTTTGCAAGGTTTGTCCGCAAATACGCACACAACCCACACATTTACATCATTTGAAATATATTTTATTTTATCAATCACTTTTTCAACTGACGGAGTGTTCTAATAGTATTTTTTTATGGATGCTTTAAGACACAACTATTGTATTGTGTCGTCCTGAAGTATTTGCCACTGAACATTTCACAACCTCTAATCAAACAAAATTCTATGCATATAAGTAAACTTTGAATCAATTTATCTAAAAACAAGGATGGTAATATGTGTCTCTACACAAGCACGGACTCACTATAAAGTCTGGGAAGTCGTTAGTTTTTAGTCTTTCTCCGTATATAAGAGATCATGACGCTCGGGGTATTTTTATGAGGTCGTTTTCTGAATTTTGCGTTCCTGTTCTCCAACTTTAGTTTGCTTTTACCAAATGTTATAACATTTATACGTAATGCTTTATAATGTTTCATGTTTATGTACATTGTAAGAGGGGGCATCGTCAGTGTCCCATGGACACATTACCCATTTATTCCAAGCTTTAACGTATTATTTCTTTTTGTAATGCATTATAATCGGAATAACATTACTGTGGTTGAAGAGTAGCCACAATCAATTTTGATTTGACGGTCGCAAATTTCCGTTTTACTGTCTTCCCTACGCGTGGACAGAAAAACTGCATTTGCGAACATGAAAAAGTTTATTAATAATGTTGTACGGCAAAACTTGTGTCTGCACTAGGTGCAAAGGGAAGCTGGGTAGCTGAGGTCTACTTAAAAAAATCCAGGGTGTTTTCGGCTTAGTTTTCTTTTTAAGTAGGTCCACAGTTGGGGTCGGACACCCCAACTCAACCTTTAAGAAAAGTTAATAAAAATATGTTGTACGGCAATACTTGTGTTCGCACTAGGTGGAAATGGAGCTGGATAGCTGGGGTCAACATGATTAAAAATCTAGGGTGTTGTTCGTCTTAGTTTAATTCCTTTCAAGTAGGTCCAAAGTTCGAGTCGGACACCCTACCCACCCTTACAGAAAAGTTAATAAAAATGTTCTTCTACAATACTTGTGTCTGCACTAGGTGCAAAGGGAAGCCGGGTAGCTGAGGTCTACTTGAGAAAAAAAACCAGGGCGTTGTTCGGCTTAATTTTGTTTTTTAACTCTGTCCAAAGTTAGGGTCGGACATCCTATTCCATCCTTACAGATTTAAAAAAAAAAAAAAAGTTTCTACGGCAATGCTTTTGTTCCCATTAGCTGGGTTGTTGATGCAAAAAAATCCAGGGGGTTTGTTCTGCATATTTTTTTTTTCATGTAGGTCCAAAGTTAGGGTCGGACATCGTATCCCTACATTACAGAAAAGTTAATAACAAAAATGTCTAAGGCAATACTTTTGTCCGATTTAGGTGCAAAGGGAAGCTGGGTTGCTGTTGTCTATTTGATAAAAAATCCAGGGTGTTGTTCGGTTTATTTTTTTTAAACTAGGTCCAAAGTTGGGGTCATACACCCTACCCAACCCTTACTAAAAAGTTTATATATAAAGTTGTACGGCAAAACTTGTGTCTGCACTAGGTGCAAATGGAAGCTGGGTAGCTGAAGTCTACTTGATAAACATCCAGAGTGTTTTTCGGCTTAGTTTTGTTTTTAAGTAGGTCAAAAGTTTGAGTCCGACACCGAAAAGTTAATAAAAAATGTTCTACGGCAATAATTTTGTCCACACTAGGTGCAAAGGGACGCTGGGTAGCTCAGGTCTACTTGATAAAAAATCCAGGGTGTTTTTCGGCTTGGTTTTGTTTTTAAGTAGGTCCACAAATGGGGTCGGACACCATACCCCACCCTTACAGAAAAGTTAATAAAACATGTTCTACGGCAATACTTTTGTCCGCACTAGGTGCAAAGGGAAGCTGGGTAGCTGAGGTCTACTTGATAAAAAATCCAGGGTGTTTTTCGGCTTAATTTTGTTTTTTAACTAGGTCCAAAGTTAGGGTCGGACACCCTATCCAACCATTACTAAAAAGTGTATTAATAATGTACTACGGCAAAAGTTTTGTCCGCACTCTGTGCAAATGGAAGCTGGGTAGCTGATGTCTACTTGATAAAAAATCCAGGGTGTTGTTCGGCTTAATTTAGTTTTTTTAACTAGGTCCAAAGTTAGGGTCGGACATCCTATTCCACCCTTACAGAAACAAAATTAAAAAATGTTCTACGGCAATGCTTTTGTCCACATTAGCTGGGTTGCTGATGTCTACTTGATAAAAAATCCAGGGTGTTGTTTGGCTTTATTCTTTTTTTAACTAGGTCCGAAGTTGGGGTCGGGCACCCTTTCACCACCCTTACAGAAAAGTCAATACAAAATGTTCTACGACAAAACCTTTGTCCGCACAAGTTGCAAAGGGAAGATCGGTTGCTTATGTCTACTTGAGAAAAAATCCAGGGTGTTTTTCGACTTAGTTTTTTTATAAAGTAGGTCCACAGTTGGGGTCGGACATCCTACCCCACCCTTAGTGAACAGTTAATACAACTATTTCTGTGCAATACGGTTGTCCGCACTAGGTACGAAGGGAAGCTGGGTAGCTGAAGTCTACTTCATAAAAAATCCAGATTGTTTTTCGGCTTAGTTTTGTTTTTAAGTATGTCCACAGTTGGTGTCGGACACCCTATCCCACCCTTACAGAAAAGTTAATAAAAAATGTTCTACAATGTACGGCAATACTTGTGTCCGCACTAGGTGCAAAGGGAAGCTGAGTAGCTGATGTCTACTTGATAAAAAAAATACAGGGTGTTGTTCGGCTTAATTGTTTTTTTTTAACTAAGTCCAAAGTTGGGGTCGGACACCCTACCTAACCATTACTAAAAAAAATATTGATAATGTTCTACGGCAAAACTTTTGTCCGCACTAGATGCAAAGGGAAGCTGGGTAGTTGGTGTCTACTTGATAAAAAATCCAGGGTGTTGTTCGGCTTAATTTTGTTTTTTAACTAGGTCCAAAGTTCGGGTCGGACATCCTATCCCACCCTTACAGAAAAATTAAAAAAAAAATGTTCTTTTGTCCGTACTAGGTGCAAAGGGAAGCTGGGTTGCTGATGTCTACTTGATAAAAAATCCAGGGTGTTGTTCGGCTTAATTTTTTTTTAAATAGGTCCAAAGTTGGGGTCGGACACCCTTTTACCTCCCTTAAAGAAAGGTCAATACAAAAATGTTCTACGGCAATACCTTTGTCCGCACTAGTTGCAAAGGGAAGATGGGTAGCTTATGTCTACTTGACAAAAAATCCAGGGTGTTTTTCGACTTATTTTTCTTATAAAGTAGGTCCAAAGTTGGGGTCGGACATCCTACCCCACCCTTAGTGAACAGTTAATAAAAATATTTCTACGGCAATACGGTTGTCCGCTCTAAAAAATCCAGGGTGTTGTTCGGCTTAATTTTGTTTTTTAACTAGGTCCAAAGTTCGGGTCGGACACCCTTTTACCACCCTTACAGAAAAGTCAATACAAAAATGTTCTACGGCAATACCTTTGTCCGCACTAGGGAAGCTGGGTAGCTGAGGTCTACTTGATCAAAAATCCAGGGTGTTTTTCGACTTAATTTTGTTTTTTAACTAGGTCCAAAGTTGGGGTCGGACACCCTATCCAACCATTACTAAAAAGTTTATTAATAATGTTCTACGGCAAAAGTTTTGTCCGCACTATGTGCAAATGGAAGCTGGGTAGCTGATGTCTACTTGATAAACAATCCAGGGTGTTGTTCGGCTTAATTTTGTTTTTTAACTAGGTCCAAAGTTAGGGTCGGACATCCTATTCCATCCTTACAAATTTAAAAAAAAAAAAGGTTCTACGGCAATGCTTTTGTTCCCATTAGCTGGATTGCTGATGTCTACTTGATAAAAAAATCCAGGGTGTTGTTTCGCTTTATTCTTGTTTAACTAGGTCCGAAGTTGGGGTCGGGCACCCTTTCACCACCCTTACAGAAAAGTCAAAACAAAATGTTCTACGGCAATACATTTGTCCGCACAAGTTGCAAAGGGAAGATGGGTAGCTTATGTCTACTTGAGAAAAAATCCAGGGTGTTTTTCGACTTAGTTTTCTTATAAAGTAGGTCCAAAGTTGGGGTCGGACATCCTACCCCACCCTTAGTGAACAGTTAATAAAAATATTTCTACGGCAATACGGTTGTCCGCTCTAAAAAAATCCAGGGTGTTGTTCGGCTTAATTTTGTTGTTTAACTAGGTCCAAAGTCCAGGTCGGACATCCTATCCCACCCTTACAGAAAAATTAAAAAAAACAAATGTTCTTTTGTCCGTACCAAAATACATATCTAGTTCTTGATAAAAACTCAGAGAACCAGATAAAAACACGATAAAACGAGTTGTAAAACAGCCAAAGTGAAATAAAATTTGATGGGTCCTTTGTTAGATAAGCAATATATTGCATGGACTTTTACATATTCAAATTAGGCCTTAAGTTGAAATGTGGAAGAGGCATGAGTATTTACTCTCTATTGATCGCACGGCCTTGAATACAAAATGAATTGCTAATTTTATTCTTAAAATGTCAGTGTTATATTAGATTTGTTATTCTCTGTTCAATGACCTTGCTCTGTTTACTTTTTCTCTAAAATTCTGCATTTAACAAAAAAACGTCATACATATGTTTGCATAAAGTAAAGAAGCAAAAATACTGCACTCCAAGCAAAGTTCAAAACGAAAGTTTTTTACCAAATGGTAAAATCATAAGCTCAAATTCATCAAACGAATGAAAAACAACTGTCAAATTGTTGCAGACTGGTAACAAGTATATGACGAACAACTGAATACGAAGCCGTCAAAGAATTTCCCTTTTTACATAGGTATCACCTTTACATCGTATAAAAGAGGCAAACGATACCAAAGGGACATTAAAACTCATGAGTCGAAAATAAACTGACAACGCCATAGATTAAAACGAAAAAGACAAACAGACAAACAACTGTACGCAAATCTCAACATAGAAAACTTCAGACCAAGCAACACGAATTTACGACATCCTTTCCTATTTGTTTTCCACGGGGGATTTCATATGGCAAATATATATTTCAGTATAGTTTAATTTTTCGAAGTTGATATAAATTTTTCTTAGTAATCCATAGATCGAAGTAGACGAATTAGTCAGTCCAAAAAATGTATAAATGTTTATTATTAGTTCAATATATTATAAAAGTAATCCTGCTGGGGTTTAATTTATGTTTACCTGTTTAGAACGACATTACATGAAGTGAGTTCGTTTTGGCCTTCATACAAATCTCTCGCTATTTGACATATTTGACTAACAATAACATATTTCAATTTCAAATTAGTATCTTATGTTGACGACAATGTGGCTAAACTTTATGTGGAAATAAAAGAAAGAAAATATATGTTATGCTCAAAAGAATGATAGTTCAAATAAGTCTAACAACTGTGTAATAGTCTCGAAAATAACCCTTTCACCCCGGTACAAGTGGGATGCAAACATTTAATTAAAGTTGTTTAGTAAATTTATCACCTTGGCGAATCAGGCTGTTAGATCACGAAGGCAGGTATCCATTTCGATTGATACAAAGGGTGTAAATGTACTGTAGAGATATCTTAAATTACAAGTTGCGGACATGTTATATGAGTTGTTAAATGCTAGTTCTTTTTTCGACAGGTTAATCTTATCATTATTCTTTAGAAGTGTAATACAAAGTTATTTACATTTCGCTTCAAAATAAATAGTATCTTTATTAGCACGTCTATTAAGTCAAACAAAATGAATGAACACAATTATCAGTCCTGTTAGCTTTATAAAATATATCACAAAAAGATCAGCAAAAGATCACTAACTGTCAAATTTATACAGATGAATCCCACTTCCAAAATCAGTCTCTTTTTTTGTGAAAACCTTTTATAAATTATGGTATTAATTTTATAAAGTTGTATAAATAACGAAATCTTAAATGGACATTGGTATCAAAACCGACATTGATATCAATAATAGGTGAGGCGATGTGGACCAGTTTAACATGTTTAAATTGTATATTTAGGCCAATCTGAAAAAATAAAATAAAAGACAATGTATTTTGGGGGATTTCATATGGCAAATAGATATTTCAGTAAAGTTTAATTTTTCGAAGTTGATATAAATTTTTCTTAGTAATCCATAGATCGAAGTAGACGAATTAGAAAATTTAGAAAAATGTTCAAACAAAAATTGTACAGTGTGTGTATAGGGATATTATTAAGGTGTTGTATAAGTATGTACATGTGTACCATCTCGTCAATGTATACACACTTATCCATAACGCACATGCAAACAGTTGCTGATAGTAAAAGTTGTTTATCCGTGCTATATTACAAAAGTAGTGGTACTCCAGATAGTAGAGGAAATAATACAGAAGAAGAAGAATACAAACCATCCCAAAATACTGACTTTAGTGACTGTTCATTATTTTGGATACAGAGAGGAAATGATGGCACTCTAAATTGATGTGGACAGCATTTTGTAGTCATTGTGTTCAAATATTGCTGTCATCTTTAGTATACAATCCGTCCTGACATAGGAATATTACTTACTTTATTACTGATTTACGATAAAGCCATATATTTCGGGACTGTTTCTAGCAGACAATACGGTATGGTGTTTTTTCACTTTTGAAGGCCGTACGGTTGCCTATAATTGCTTCAATTCACTTCATTTGAACGTTGATGGAAAGTTGTCTCATTGGCAATCACACCATATCTCCGTATTTTATATAGAGAAAATATTTGTTTTATGACCACATATATCGGATATCCAATATATAGGAGTACATCTGAGCCGCTGCTTTGAAGTCTTGTGTCAGAACAAACTTTTAGTTTAACCCCAGTGTAAAGTGCTGTCTGTTATGTTTGATGATCGTGTTAATTTGTAGCAGAACTGTGTTCTAACATTAGTATACATGTACAGTCTCTTATTAAAACCGTATAAATGCATAGTGATTTTATTGTTGTTACGAAGACTGATATCGGAGGAATGCGTTTTATTATACAATCAAAAACTATATTTATCTGTATTATACCATGTATGGGGCAAATGAAATGTTTTATTTTGGCGCAAACGAAATATAGTTTCTGGCGCAAAATCATAGGACCGCGTGATATACGTGTCACGACAGTCAACCAGAAATAATAATAAGCAATAAACAATCTTCTTGTATTTTTTTGATTATACATTATCTGAAAATTTCTTTTATACTTCCAACTAATCTTTTGTTTTAACGATGACAAATTCTAATCTCCCATTTTGGGTATTCAATTCTTTTTTTTTTCAGTTTGTTTTAAGCATTTAAGCACGATATTAAGGATCCATATTTTTTTTATTTAGATAAAGCACATTTATATATGATATATATTATAGAATTCGTCTAAACAACAGCCCAACAATGTTATATATATCTAGATCTGTAAATTTGCGGAAGCCTTGCACTATGCCCGGGATTCAAACTCATGCTATTGAGATATCGTGGCACCAAATCGCCTTGCACTATGCCCGACGCGCTAGACCACTCAAACACCTAGGCTCTATAAAAGTTTCGGTGGTCGTGTGTTACCTTTCCTTGACAATTTTTATCTAGCGTCGTAACACAGTACATGATGTATTAGGCATGAAGATAGAATTGTTACAGATCAATCAGCTGAATTATCTTTTGTAAAGGATCCTACAAATTAATGTAAGATGCAGTCACAGAAATAATTATATTATAAGTACGTCTGAACCAGTGACGACTCGACACCAATTTTGTTTTCCATCGGATCACCAGCAGTGATGTTGATACAAGGCTGAAAATACATTATGTGTATTATATAATTCGTCTAAACAACAGCCCAACAATGTTAGGTCTGTAAATTTGCGGAAGTATATATATATAATGCATATTCCAAGTGTATAATACATAAAAACATGACAAACAATGTAAATACAGCATAAACCATTTAATAGTGAATACAACCATCTGCATGCATATATCTAAATACTTTATAGAGGAAATTTATTTTCGAAACAAAAACATTGGCGACGCGTCTTCACAAAGTATGGACGATGTTGTTCTATGACCGTTACATCTTGATGATGAACGATTGAAGTAAATTCATAAAACACATTCAAAGCTAGCAAGTTGTTATTGTTTGCATTTGTGGTTGTATAGACCATTGGAAGTATGTTCCTATTACAAACGGTATTGAAGACTTGATCACTTTGATAGGCCACTTGTCTTTATATCTCATGTTCAGATAGTCGGTAAGATCAATTCGTTACAGAGTGTGCTATTGACCTAATATATATGAGTTCAGTACACTCCAAATAGGGATTCGAGCTTCACTGTCACCCAATATGAAATTTACCGAGCTTCGTTTTCACCCCATATGGAATTTACTGACTCCATATATATCGTATTAGGTCACTGCCACACTTCGTAACTAAATGATATCAGACAACGACCAGAGATGCTCTGTAAAATTGCATACGGAAGTTCGTGTTTCATTAATGACAGTTCAGTTAACCTAAATAATCGGAAGATATTGGTAAAGTAAAAATTGCGGGAGGCATCATAATATACAAGCTGTTTGCTTTCCTGGTCCGAAATAAATATTAAAAGGAGTCCACAAGGAAAAACTTTAAATTTAAAAAAATATTCGCTATGTGGCAGATTTTAAAACCATTTATCGGTAATTTGTACATTTTTCCTTTGATGTGTACTCGCTGATAATGTCAGTATTAGTGGACTGGTCGTGATATAAACATTATTGGGTTAGTACGCAAATGACATGCGCGAATGCAACGCGTAAGTATCTACTTTCCCCTTTCATTCACAAAATTGCGCGTGATTTTTTTCCGCAGAAACGCACGAGATTTTTGGCGAATAAAACACCTGAAACTTTCACAAAGTCCATTTAGCTTTTTTTGAACGATTGTTGTGAAAATGTGAACAGAAAATGCATGAAACCCGATAGACTTTTTTAAAAAAAATGCGTTATATGAAGAGCAACTACATGTAACATATCGTCCATGCTGAGTTTTTATCCATTATTACAATACCAATACCAATACATAGCCTTGTGCTGTTCCAAGTCGTTTTCTTTTTCTGTTTCTTGAGAAGTATTTGTGTTACCTGTTCAGTCACTATAAAGTGTCACAATTCATATTTAAACGCAACACATAAATAGTGATCAAAAAGGTACCGCTATCACATGAGAGAAGCTAGAAAGAAAGAAAATTTGAAATTTACGCAATTTTGACATTTTTGTGGGACCATCATATACAATTTTAATAGATGTGGTTTCATTGCCAATATGACTGATATTCATAGATCAAGGAACAAAAAATTAAAGTGAACCGTGATATTTATATGCGAATCTATGAGGGTTTGGATGGGGTTAAATAATTAAAGAATAATGCCCTTAAAAATGAAGAATTTAGAGAAATGCGTGGTCTAATTTTTTGAAGATTAGAGAAAAAAGGGGTGAAAATTACCTGTTTACAGAATAACAGACCCCCCCAATCCAGACCCTCATCTATGGATAGATTTTAAAAAGGGGGAAAACTGGTGGCACCAAACTATCAAAGTTTGCTTTGACCAGAATTGTAGCCTTTATAAGGGGTGACTGTGACCCGGGTCGCCTACCCCTGAATTCGCTTCTGAAATATTAAAGGTATCCGCAGGGCCTTTAAACTCCAAGTTTCATATTTCTGGTCCGTGTTGAAAATAAACATGACTTTGAAAAAGCAAGAATTATAAGCTAAATGTTTAGTGACGCGTCGTCTATTAAAATTTTGTGAAAAATAAAGAAATTTGACCTACCGGTATGCTACCATTATATTTGCCATTGATATAGTGTCATGTCCAAAACAGAATATTAATGAAACGCATGCAATAATTCCTTTTTTACTACTTTGTGCAAGAGAACGCCATGTTTAATGCACTGTGACAAAATTTCAAATGACGTAATGCAGCCTGTGACTTCAAGTGTGATTCGCCGTGATTCGACGCGAAAAAGAAGTTCCTTTGTTGTTTTCTCTATTATTGTAGTGATTTTTTTTTTTAAATTACCGATAAACAGAATAAAGGACTTTTTGTTTTTGATACTGACTTTATCACAGAAAATATCAGGCTCGCCCTTCTGGCTCACCTGATATTTTACTGTGATAAAGTCAGTATCAAAAACAAAAAGTCCTTTATTCTATATATATATTCAAAGTTATGATAACTAGTTTGTATGCATTATTTCTAGCATTTTAGCTGTTGCTTACCTCATGCTTTCATTATTTGTTCAGGTTCAGAAAAACATCATCTACCGTTTTAATGGGTTATATGACACTGTTAATTATAAATGTTAAAAGCAAACGAGGGCCAAGCTAGCTATTGTCTGTAATGTGCAAAAGTGCACTTTCTTTTTAACAAATCAAAGAATGATATGGTATATATACGTGTATTTCAACACCATATAATTGCTAGACACATATTATTGGGTGGTATTGGATCACGGAAACGTCGTTACAATTTTGAAATTAAACTGAAGGTGATATGATTTGTTTGCATTGCATTATTTAAGATCTTGCATCAAAGTAAGCATGACTTAAACGATTAAAAATTTAAATGAAACTCAAATATCATTTAGTTTTGTCATCCATCACTTCACTTGGATTTCAAACCAGTGTAAACATTTCAAATTGTTGACGTTATACGTTCCTTATTAACTAATTCGAATGAACGATGGCTAGACTGCGGGTCCTTTCAACGTGACATATTGATTGTTTTCGTTTAATTTAAAAGTTAGAGTCCTAAGGACGTAATGATTAAAAATGAACAAAGATAAAGCCATAACTAACAACGGACGTATCTAAGTTGTAATGTTTTATTGAGTTTACATGTATATTACGAGAATAACGATATGTCGTTGTAAAAAACATTATGATAGATTCCTTCACTGGACTTAAGCTGGCAGCCTCTTTTAGCAGCCAATCAAGTAAGCAGCCACTTTTTTTTCTAGCAGGCAATTTTAAAGATATTCCAACAAAAATATAAAAACAAATATATCAAACTCAAACGTTCGTAAAATCTCAAAATCTTACTTGCATATACATGTAATAGCACGTCCTTTGACAGCAGAATTCGACATTTTTACGGCTTGTCGTGATCCTCAAAAGTCGTTTTATATACGAATGATGCTAGCAACCACTTAATTTTTTGAGTACACTTTTTGTTAATTAAAACATGGTACAATTTAAAATCGTTTTTTTCTATTCTTTTTCTCGTTTTTTGATTCCTTATGATTGTGAGCTAAACAAACAATTTACATGTAGTAATAAACTACCATTCTTAATAATATTGGTTTTAAGTAAGATGTGTGGAATCGTGTCATATTTCCAGGAACTGAATAAAAAATTTGCAATGTACGACCAAAAGTTACATACATACTTTCCATACAGTAGGCATCCTTAAATATCAAATTTGTCAGTCGAATTTTGTATCAATGTATATTCCTGTACATATGAAATGAAAGAAAAAAATCGATATACACGTATTGTTAATCTCTCTGCAACAGGCGCAAAGGGAAGCTGTGTAGCTGTGGTCTACTTGAGAAAACACACAGTGTGTTCTACGGCTTAGTTTATTGTTTTTTAAGTAGGTTCAAAGATTGGGTCGGACAGTCTTATTACCTTACAGTCTACCTTTCAGAAAAGTTAATACAAAATGGTCTCCACAAGGTGCAAAGGGAAGCTGGGTAGCTGAGGTGTACTGGAGAAGAAGCTCGAGATGTTCTTCGGCACAGTTTGTTTTCAACGTAGGTCTAAATTTAGGGTCAGACACCCAACCCCATCACCTTACAGAAAACTTATTAAAAAAAATATTGACGTCAAATAATTGTCCGCAATAGGCACAAAGGGAAGCTGTGTAGCTGTGGTCTACTTCAGGAAAAATACAGATTGTTCTGCGGCTTAGTTTAGTGTTTTTTAAGCAGGTTCAAAGATTGAGTCCGTCAGTCTTATTACCTTATAGTCTACCTTACACTTACAGTTAATAAAAAATGTTCTACGGCAATACTTGTGTCTGCACTAGGTGCAAAGGGCAGTGGATAGCTGAGGTGTACTGGAGAAGAAACCCAAGGTGTTCTTTGGCACAGTTTGTTTTAAAGTAGGTCCAAATTTAGGGTCAGACACCCAACCCCGCTACCTTACAGAAAAGTTAATATAAAAAATATTGTACGGCAATACTTCTGTCTGGACTAGGTGCAAATAAAGGTCGGGTTGCTATGGATTACTTGAAACATATCGTTTTATGTATTTTAGGCAACATATAGAATCGTCCGGCCTTTGCTTCGTTCTCAAGAGGTCGGAGATAATCAATATCGTCAATGAATCGGAACCATGATAAGGGCTGATATGGAGCACTAGCCAAGAGGCGTTTTTCAAGTTGGCCCATAAATATGTTGGCATATGACGGGGCCATTGTTGTGCCCATACTAGTACCGTCTATCTGGAGATAGTGTTTTTCATTGAAAGAGAAGTTGTTATTCTCCAGTACTAGTTTCAGAAGTGTAACAAGGCACTCAGTAGGAGGATTTTTTTCACTACGAGTGTTCCATGCATCTTCAAACGCTGCTATTCCTTCGTCTTGTGGAATGTTGGTATATAAAGAAGACACGTCCATGAATGCAAGTATAGTATTGCTTGGTAAAGGATTGAGGCTTTCCATTTTCTTGAGATAATCAGTTGTATCTTGAATGAATGACGGTAGTTATTTCACATGAGGTCTTAGGTGATGGTCTACAAATTCTGATATCTTTTCAGTTGGATGACTATTCGCTGACACAATTGGTCGACCTGGATAGCCCGTTTTATGTATTTTAGGCAACATATAGAATCGTCCGGCCTTTGCTTCGTTCTCAAGAGGTCGGAGATAATCAAAGGTGTCATTGTCTATATGCTTATTGTCGAACATCTCTTGAAAGACGGTGTTGATCCTTCGAATAGTATTAAGCGTTGGATCTGTGGTTAATTGTCTATAAAAAATGGAGTTAGAAAGTTGGCGATTCCCCTCTGCTATATAATCTGTTTTATTCATGATAACCACAGCGCCCCCTTTGTCGGCAGGTTTTATTACAATTTCCTCTTGATCTTTTAACGCTTTCAAAGCTATACTTTCTGACTTGGATAAATTATAATTTCTTGTATTTGTTATACAGGACTTTATATCAGACCTCACGTAGTTAATGAATGACTCCAAGTTATCATTTTTACTCTTTGGTGGTTTCCATTAACTTGTCTTCCTAAAATTTGGGGTGGGCGTGACTTCTTCATTGGTGTCAGTATCTGAATCTGTTAATCCGGCTTCTTCAAGGTTTTTCTTGCCCCTATTGTAGAAAAAAATCTTACAAGCGTAAACGTCTAGCGAATTGGTCTAGGTCTTCGTCTAGCTAAAAAGTTGTTTACAGTTGATGGGATAGGACAGAAGTTTAAACCTTTACTTAGAAGAGATTTCTCAGCACGTGTAAGTTCTTTAGATGACAAATTTACAACAATGCTTTCTGATTTTTGTTTCCGTCTTTTAAATTTTCTTTTTCTATGGATCTTATGATTTGTTGTATTAATATCCGCAGGTAGGTTAAGGCACTTTTAAACGTAAATAGGGGCAAAATATGATATTTCAAGAATACAATTGTTTTAACAACAATTCATAAATCTTAGTTGTTGAATTTATATATTCATGTAGTAAGGATTCATTAAACCGAAATTTTGGTCATGATCGCCTAGGTCACGTGACTTCCACAGGGGTAAAATGCCTTAATCAAATTGGCAAAAAGCGGGTTACTACACTGAATAAAAATCAACAAACTTTTTTTTAAACGAATCCCTGTGCTTTCCCGTTGCTTAAAAGTGCTGCGCGATTTTCCAAAAGGGAACATATTAAATCAAAATAATATTTTTAGTTTACCCGGCAGCATATAACGTTAAATTTGTACACAGTTTCGTTCTTAATTTGATTACAGTTTCATATTCATTAAGCGCGCAGCACTTTTCTATTAGGTTATAACTATAGCTTTCTATTTCAGTTGACTTTTTTGAGAAATATCGTCGCTGGTAACCCGCTTTTTGTGAATTTAGATTTCGTTTCTAACGGTTTCGATAAATTGTCTATGTCATTCAAGCGCACTGACGACCCGAACAATCATCAAAGAACCGCAACTCTGTTGTTACAGTTGACTGTGCTGGAGTATTTACATTATTAAACCTCAACATAAATTGATCTTATTGACAATATCCGTTGAAATCATTTGACCTTTGTAGTAACCGACGATAGTAAAACAAGTTGTGCGTGTTTGACGCACTTCTTCAGGTGGCACGGTAGTATTTCCTGGCCATAAGTGATAATGATAGCCTTTTTAGAATTTTCACCACTTTCTAACACTGCAAAAAATTCTACATTTACAGTTAACTGAAGTACTTTCATTTTACCATTCAGAAATGAATTTGGATATGTACCATGACCGTTTACTTTTTTTGCTATTTTTAAAATCCTAAGGCCACTAGTACTTTTAGGTCTTTTATGGTGCAGTGAATGTAAAATTTAAAAAAATTCTCAAAAATTCATTTTCATCTATATGTAAAATTATTTTATATTTTTCTACACCTGATTCATCACTCAGTTTGGGAAAGTATGTTCAGTTGATACTGTATTTTTTGTCCAATCACACTGTTTAGATACATTTACCTAAGTAGGGTACACAAAAGAGCAACCTAAATTCTGGAAAGCAAATACTACCGTGCCACCTTCAGGTTTCAACTGTATGTAGAATGTCGAATTTTCCCGGAAAAAGAGACTGACAAAATATGTGCAGTTCCACCTTCATAAATAATTTGTAATACCAATCTCTATGTAAATTTGGTCGCTTAAACTTAAAAAAGTAGTCTTATGGTGTATATGTTGGTTGTCTGAGTTCTATATATATATATATATGTCAGGGGCGGATCCAGCCATTTAAAAAAAGAAAGGGGGGTCCCAACCCAGAGTAAAGGGGGACAGGGTTCCAACTTACTAGGCAAGGATATTCATTTCCAAAATTGATGTCCAAGTCAGTACTGGCATGCAATTACATTTCATCCATCATGTATTTGCCTATAGTGTAATTACTTTATTATATAGCTATTTCATTAGAACATAGGATTGGTGGATAGTTGTCTCAATGGCAATTATACTACATCTCCTTATTTGATATACAAGACAAATTGCATTAATAAAATTGAGAATGGAAATGGGGAATGTGTCAAAGAGACAACAACCCGACCAAATAAAAAAACAACAGCAGAAGGTCACCAACAGGTCTTCAATGTAGCGAGAAATTCCCGCACCCAGAGGCGCCCTTCAGCTGGCCCCTAAACAAATATATACTAGTTCAGTGAAAAAGTCTTTTGTGTGACCATGCATTGCTTATTCGGAAGTGATGTAATATTTAGTTTTTTTAATAGTTGTAAGTCAATGGGGTATATGTAATGATGATGGTTTATTACTGATAACAAAACCGTGTGTTCATTATAAATTGTAAATTGAAGAACGAGTTACATATTTGTTTCTATTCTATATAATACACGTTAGACGATGTTTAGCTCAATATTTACCAAAGGACGGTGGTAGTTTTGGGCACTCAAGCCTGCTCCAAAAAGCTAGCGCTGCGATATAGGTACCAGGTTTGAAGTAGGCGTAAAAACATGAACAATTAATCAATATATCAATAATCAGGAATTGGAAATAACAGTCCATACGACTTTTTGAAAAACCTTAGACTGTAAAACAATCGCCAGAAATTTCTTTCACAGTGAAGATGACTCCCTAGTATTTTACGTTATAGTACCCAAATTGCACCGGATACACAAAATTCAGCTGTAATCACCGAAAGAAAAAAAACCCATACCAAACGTATCCATGCGACTTCCACAAAATGCCATCCTTTAAAAATGAGCAGATTAGATATTCCAAATGCATCAATAAACTCGTCATAGATGCCAGGAATAACAATTTAGTATTGAAGCCAGACGCGCGCAATGTTTCACAAAAATTGATAGTCAGCATGACCTTATGTCAATATGTTCTGAATATTTGAAAAAATGAGGTCTACTTTAGAAAAAATCCAGGGTATTGTTCGGCTCAGTTTTGTTTTTAAGTAGGTCCACAATTGAGGTCGGACACCCTAATCCACTCTTACAGAAAAGTTTATTACAAATGTTCTACGACAATATTTTTGTCTGCACTAGGTGCAAAGGTAAGCTAAGTAACTGAGGTATACTTGAGAAGAAATCCAGGGTCTTGGTCGGCTTATTTTGTTTTTAAGTAGGTCCACAGTTGGGGTCGGACACCCTAACCCTACCTTACAGAAAAGTTAATAACAAATGTTCTAGGGCAAAACTTTTGTACAAACTAGGTCGAAAAGGAAGCAGGGTAGCTGATGTCTACTTGATAACAGTCCAGGGTGTTGTTCGGCTTAATTTGTTTTTTAACTAGG
Source organism: Mytilus trossulus (assembly GCF_036588685.1). NCBI lineage: Eukaryota > Metazoa > Mollusca > Bivalvia > Mytilida > Mytilidae > Mytilus > Mytilus trossulus. The sequence continues at coordinate 2,097,639 of NW_026963297.1, forward strand.
TCCAAAGTTGGGGTCGGACATCCTATCCCACCCTTACAGAAAAGTTAATTAAAAATGTTCTACGGCAATACTTTTGTCTGCACTAGTTGCAAAGGGAAGCTAACTAGCTGAGGTTTACTTTAGAAAAAATCCAGGGTGTTGTTCGGCTTAATTTTTTTTTTTGACTAGGTCCAACGTTGGGGTCGCACACCAACCCAACCCTCACTAAAAAATGTATTTAAAATGTTCTACGGCAACACTTTTGTCTTCACTAGTTGCAAAGGGAAGCTGGGCGGCTGAGGTCTACTTGAGAAAAAATCAAGGGTGGTGTTTGGCTAAGTTTTGTTTTTAAGTAGGTCCACAGTTGGGGTCTGACACCATAACCCACTCTTACAGAAAAGTTAATTAAAAATGTTCTACGAAAATACTTTTGTCTGCAATAGTTGCAAAAGGGAAGCTAAGTAACTGGGGTATACTTGAGAAAAAATCCAGGGTGTTGTTTGGCTTATTTTTGGTTTCAAATATTCTTCGGCAATACTTTTGTACGCACTAGGTGCAAAAGGAAGCAGGGAAGCTGATGTCTACTTGATAAAAAAAATTGCATGGTGTTGTTTGGCTTAATTGTGTTTGAAAGTATGTCCACAATTGATGTCGGACACCCTAACCCACCCTTACAGAAAAGTTTATTAAAAATGTTCTTCGACAATACTTTTGTCTGCACTAGTTGCAAAAGGGAAGCTAAGTAACTGGGGTATACTTGAGAAAAAATCCAGGGTGTTGTTCGGCTTAGTTTTGTTTTTAAGTAGGTCCACATTTGGGGTCGGACACCCTAACCCTACCTTACAGAAAAGTTAATAACAAATGTTCTACGGCAATACTTTTGTACGCACTAGGTCGAACTGGAATTAGGATAGCTGATGTCTACTTGATAAAAAGTCCAGGGTGTTGTTCGGCTTAATTTGTTTTTTAACTAGGTCCAAAGTTTGGGTCGGACATCCTATGCCACCCTTACAGAAAAGTTAATTAAACATGTTCTACGGCAATACTTTTGTCTGCACTAGGTGCAAAGGGAAGCTGAGTAACTGAGTTATAATTGAGAAAAAAATCCAGGGTCTTGGTCGGCTTAGTTTTGTTTTTAAGAAGGTCCACAGTTGGGGTCGGACACCCTAACCCTACCTTACAGAAAAGTTAATAAAAAATGTTCTACGGCAATACTTTTGTACGCAATAGGTCGAAATGGAAGCAGGGTAGCTGATGTCTACTTGATAAAAAGTCCAGGGTGTTGTTCGGCTTAATTTGTTTTTTAACTAGGTCCAAAGTTGGGGTCGGACATCCTATGCCACCCTTACAGAAAAATTAATTAAAAATGTTTTACGGCAATACTTTTGTCTGCACTAGCTGCAAAGGGAAGCTAACTAGCTCAGGTCTACTTGCCAAAAAAATCCAGGGTGTTGTTTGGCTTAGTTTTTTCTTTCATGTAGGTCCAAAGTTTGGGTCGGACATCCTATCCTTACATTACAGAAAAGTTAATAGAAAAAATTTCTAAGGCAATTCTTTTGTCCGATTTATGTGCAAAGGGAAGCTGGCTTGCTGTTGTCTACTTGATAAAAAACCCAGGGTGTTGTTCGGCTTAATTTTGTTTTTTAACTAGGTCCAAACTTGGGGTCGGACACCCTACCCAACCCTTACTAAAATGTTTATTTATAAAGGTGTACGGCAAAACTTGTGTCTGCACTAGGTGCAAAGGGAAGCTGAGGTCTACTTGATAAAAATCCAGAGTGTTTTCGGCTTAGTTTTGTTTGTAAGTAGGTCCAAAGTTGGAGTCCGACACCGAAAAGTTAATAAAAAATGTTCTACGGCAATACTTTTGTCCGCACTAGATGCAAAGGGAATCTGGGTAGCTCAGGTCTACTTGATAAAAAATCCAGGGTGTTTTTCGGCTTTGTTTTGTTTTTAAGTTGGGGTCGGACACCATTCCCCACTCTTACAGAAAAGATAATAAAACATGTTCTACGGCAATACATTTGTCCGCACTAGGTGCAAAGGGAAACTGGGTTGCTGATGTCTACTTGATAAAAAAATCCGGGGTATTGTTTGGCTTTATTCTTTTTTTAACTACAGAAAAATATGTTCTGGGTTGCTGATGTCTACTTGATAAAAAATCCAGAATGTTCGGCTTAATTTTTTTTTAAATAGGTCCAAAGTTGGGGTCGGAAACCCTTTTACCAACCTTACAGAAAAGTCAATACAAAAATGTTCTACGGCACTACCTTTGTCCGCACTATTTGCAAAGAGAAGATGGGTAGCTTATGTCTACTTGAGAAAAAATCCAGGGTGTTCTTCGGCTCAGTTTTTTGTTAAAGTAGGTCCAAAGTTGGGGTCGGACATCCAACCCGACCCTTACAGAAAAGTTAATTAAATATGTTCTACGGCAATATTTTTGTCCGCACTAGGTCCAAAGGGAATCTGGGTAGCTGAGGTCTACTTGGTAAAAAATCCAGGGTGTTGTTTGGCTTAGTTTTATTCAAAGTAGGTCCAAAGTTGGGGTCGAACAACCTACCCGAACCTTAGAGAAAAGTAAAAATAAAAGTTCTACGGCAATATTTGTGTCTGCCCTAGGTGCAAAGGGAAGCTGGGTTGCTGAGATCTACTTGATAAAAAATCCAGGGTGTTGTTTGGCTTAATTCTTTTTTTAACTAGGTCCAAAGTTGGGGTCGGACACCCTTTTACCACCCTTACAGAAAAGTCAATACAAAATGTTGTGCGGCAATACCTTTGTCTGCACTAGTTGCAAAAGGAAGATGGGTAGCTTATTTCTACTTGAGAAAAAATCCAGGGTGTTTTTCGATTTAGTTTTTTTATAAAGTAGGTCCAAAATTGGGGTCGAACATCCTACCCCACCCTTAGTGAACAGTTAATAAAATTATTTCTACTGCAATACAGTTGTCCACACTAGGTGCAAAGGGAAACTGGGTAGCTGATGTCTACTTGATAAAAAATCCAGAGTGTTTTTCGGCTTTGCTGTTTTCAAGTAGGTCCAAAGTTGGGATCGGACACCCTACCAAACCATTACTGAAAAGTTTATTGATAATGTTCAACGGCAAAACTTTTGTCCGCACTAGGTGCAAAGGGAAGCTGGGTAGCTGATGTCTACTTGAGAAAAAAATCCAGAGTGTTTTTCGGCTTTGCTGTTTTCAAGTAGGTCCAAAGTTGAAGTCGGACACCCTTTTACCAAACTTACAGAAAAGTCAATACAAAATGTTCTACGGTAATACCTTTGTCTGCACTATTTGCAAAGAGAAGATGGGTAGCTTATGTCTACTTGAGAAAAAATCCAAGGTGTTCTTCGGCTTAGTTTTTTGTTAAAGTAGGTCCAAAGTTGGGGTCGGACATCCTACCCCACCCTTACAGAAAAGTTAATAAAATATGTTCTACGGCAATACTTTTGTCTGCAGTAGGTACAAAGGGAAGCTGGGTTGCTGAGATCTACTTGAGAAAAAATCCAGGTTGTTCTTCGGCTTAGTTTTTTTTTAAAGAGGTCCAAAGGTTGGGTCGTACACCCTACCCCACCCTTTAAGAAAAATTAATAAAAATATGTTGTTCAGAAAAAACTTTTGTCCGCATTCGGTGGAAATGGAAGCTGGGTAGCTGATGTCTACTTGATAAAAAATCCAGGGTGTTGTTTGGCTTCATTCTTTTTTTAACTAGGTCCAAAGTTGGGGTCGGACACCCTTTTACCACCTTTACAGAAAAGTCAATACAAAATGTTCTACGGCAATACCTTTGTCTGCACTAGTTGCAAAAGGAAGATGGGTAGCTTATGTCTACTTGAGAAAAAATCCAGGGTGTTTTTCGACTTAGTTTTTTTATAAAGTAGGTCCAAAATTGGGGTCGAACATCCTACCACACCCTTAGTGAACAGTTAATAAAATTATTTCTACTGCAATACAGTTGTCCGCACTAGGTGCAAAGGGAAACTGGGTAGCTGATGTCTACTTGATAAAAAAATCCAGAGTGTTTTCCGGCTTTGCTGTTTTTCAAGTAGGTCCAAAGTTGGGATCGGACACCCTACCAAACCATTACTAAAAAGTTTCTTGATAATGTTCAACGGCAAACCTTTTGTCCGCACTAGGTGCAAAGGGAAGCTGGGTAGCTGATGTCTACTTGATAAAAAAATCCAGAGTGTTTTTCGGCTTTGCTGTTTTCAAGTAGGTCCAAAGTTGAGGTCGGACACCCTTTTACCAAACTTACAGAAAAGTCAATACAAAATGTTCTACGGTAATACCTTTGTCTGCACTATTTGCAAAGAGAAGATGGGTAGCTTATGTCTACTTGAAAAAAATCCAGGGTGTTCTTCGGCTTAGTTTTTTGTTAAAGTAGGTCCAAAGTTGGGGTCGGACATCCTACCCCACCCTTACAGAAAAGTTAATAAAATATGTTCTACGGCAATACTTTTGTCTGCAGTAGGTACAAAGGGAAGCTGGGTTGCTGAGATCTACTTGAGAAAAAATCCAGGCTGTTGTTTGGCTTTATTCTTTTTCTTTAACTAAGTCCAAAGTTCGGGTCGGACACCCGTTTACCACCCTTACAGAAAAGTGAATACAAAATGTTCTACGGCAATACCTTTGTCTGCACTAGTAGCAAAGGGAAGATGGGTAGCTTATGTCTACTTGATAAAAAATCCAGGGTGTTTTCCGACTTAGTTTATCATCAAGTAGGTCCAAAATTGGGGTTGTACATCCTACCCCACCCTTAGTGAACAGTTAAGAAAATTTGTTCTACTGCAATACAGTTGTCCGCACTAGGTGCATAGGGAAGCTGGGTAGCTGATGTCTACTTCATATAAAAAATCCAGGGTGTTTTTCGGCTTAGTTTTGCTTTCAAGTATGTCCACAGTTGGTGTCGGACACCCTATCCCACCCTTATAGAAAAGTTAACAAAAAATGTTCTACGGCAATACTTTTGTCCGCACTAGGTGCAACGGGGAGCTGAGTAGCTGATGTCTACTTGATAAAAAATCCAGGGTGTTTTTCGGCTTTGCTGTTTTCAAGGAGGTCCAAAGTTGGGATCGGACACCCTACCAAACCATTACTAAAAAGTTTATTGATAATGTTCAGCGACAACACTTTTGTCCACACTAGGTGCAATGAGAAGCTGGGTAGCTGATGTCTACTTGATAAAAATTCCAGGGTGTTTTTCGGCTTTGCTGTTTTCAAGTAGGTCCAAAGTTGAGGTCGGACACCCTTTTACCAAACTCACAGAAAAGTCAATACAAAATATTCTACGGTAATACCTTTGTCCGCACTATTTACAAAGAGAAGATGGGTAGCTTATGTCTACTTGAGAAAAAATCCAGGGTGTCGTTCGGCTTATTTTTTTTTTTAACTAGGTCCAAAGTTGGGGTCGGACAACCTTTTACCACCCTTATAGAAAAGTCAATACAAAATGATCTACGGTAATACCTTTGTCCGCACTATTTGCAAAGAGAAGATGGGTAGCTTATGTCTACTTGAGAAAAAATCCAGGGTGTTCTTCGACTCATTTTTTTGTTAAAGTAGGTCCAAAGTTGGGGTCGGACATCCAACCCGACCCTTACAGAAAAGTTAATAAAATATGTTCTACGGCAATATTTTTGTCTGCACTAGGCCCAAAGGGAATCTGGGTAGCTGAGGTCTACTTGGTAAAAATCCAGGGTGTTGTTTGGCTTAGTTTTATTCAAAGTAGGTCCAAAACTGGGGTCGGACAACCTACCCGAACCTTAGAGAAAGGTAAAAAAAATGTTCTACGGCAATATTTGTGTCTGCACTAGGTGCAAAGGGAAACTGGGTTGCTGAGATCTACTTGAGAAAAAATCCAGGGTGTTCTTCGGCTTAGTTTTTTTTTTTAAGAGGTCCAAAGTTTGGGTCGTACACCCTACCCCACCCTTTAAGAAAAGTTAATAAATATATGCTGTTCAGAAAAACTTTTGTCCGCATTAGGTGGAAATGGAAGCTGGGTTGCTGATGTCTACTTGATAAAAAATCAAGGGTGTTGTTTGGCTTTATTCTTTTTTTAACTAGGTCCAAAGTTCGGGTCGGACACCCTTTTACCACCCTTACAGAAAAGTCAATACAAAATGTTCTACGGCAATACCTTTGTCTGCACTAGTTGCAAAAGGAAGATGGGTAGCTTATGTCTACTTGAGAAAAAATCCAGGGTGTTTTTCGATTTCGTTTTTTATTAAAGTAGGTCCAAAGTTGGGGTCGAACATCCTACCCCACCCTTAGTAAACAGTTAATAAAATTATTTCTACTGAAATACAGTTGTCCACACTAGGTGCAAAGGGAAACTGGGTAGCTGATGTCTACTTGATAAAAAATCCAGAGTGTTTTTCGGCTTTGCTGTTTTCAAGTAGGTCCAAAGTTGGGATCGGACACCCTACCAAACCATTTATAAAAAGTTTATTGATAATGTTCAACGGCAAAACTTTTTTCCGCACCAGGTGCAAAGGGAAGCTGGGTAGCTGATCTCTACTTGATAAAAAATCCAGAGTGTTTTTCGGCTTTGCTGTTTTCAAGTAGGTCCAAAGTTAAAGTCGGACACCCTTTTACCAAACTTACAGAAAAGTCAATACAAAATGTTCTACGGCTATACCTTTTTCTGCACTAATTGCAGAAGGAAGATTGGTAGCTTATGTCTACTTGAGAAAAAAACCAGGGTGTTTTTCGACTTAGTTGTTTTATAAAGTAGGTCCAAAATTGGGGTCGAACATCCTACCCCACCCTTAGTGAACAGTTAATAAAATTATTTCTACTGCAATACAGTTGTCCACACTAGGTGCAAAGGGAAACTGGGTAGCTGATGTCTACTTGATAAAAAATCCAGAGTGTTTTTCGGCTTGGCTGTTTTCAAGTAGGTCCAAAGTTGGGATTGGACACCCTTCCAAACCATTACTAAAAAGTTTATTGATAATGTTCAACGGCAAAACTTTTGTCCGCACTAGGTGCAAAGGGAAGCTGGGTAGCTGATGTCTACTTGATAAAAAATCCAGAGTGTTTTTCGGCTTTGCTGTTTTCAAGTAGGTCCAAAAATGAAGTCGGACACCCTTTTACCAAATTTACAGAAAAGTCAATACAAAATGTTCTACGGTAATACCTTTGTCCGCACTATTTGCAAAGAGAAGATGGGTAGCTTATGTCTACTTGAGAAAAAATCCAGGGTGTTCTTCGGCTTAGTTTTTTGTTAAAGTAGGTCCAAAGTTGGGGTCGGACATCCTACCCCACCCTTACAGAAAAGTTAATAAAATATGTTCTACGGCAATACTTTTGTCTGCAGTAGGTACAAAGGGAAGCTGGGTTGCTGAGATCTACTTGTGAAAAAATCCAGGTTGTTCTTCGGCTTACTTTTTTTAAAGAGGTCCAAATGTTGGGTCGTACACCCTACCCCACCCTTTAAGAAAAGTTAATAAAAATATGTTGTTCAGAAAAACTTTTGTCCGCATTAGTAGGAAATGGAAGCTGGGTAGCTGATGTCTACTTGATAAAAAATCCAGGGTGTTGTTTGGCTTTATTCTTTTTTTAACTAGGTCCAAAGTTGGGGTGGGACACCCTTTTACCACCCTTACAGAAAAGTCAATACAAAATGTTCTACGGCAATACCTTTGTCTGCACTAGTTGCAAAAGGAAGATGGGTAGCTTATGTCTACTTGAGAAAAAATCCAGGGTGTTTTTCGATTTAGTTTTTTATAAAGTAGGTCCAAAATTGGGGTCGAACATCCTAGCCCACCCTTAGTAAACAGTTAATAAAATTATTTCTACTGCAATACAGTTGTCCACACTAGGTGCAAAGGGAAACTGGGTAGCTGATGTCTACTTGATAAAAAATCCAGAGTGTTTTTCGGCTTTGCTGTTTTCAAGTAGGTCCAAAGTTGGGATCGGACACCCTACCAAACCATTTATAAAAAGTTTATTGATAATGTTCAACGGCCAAACTTTTGTCCGCACCAGGTGCAAAGGGAAGCTGGGTAGCTGATGTCTACTTGATAAAAAATCCAGAGTGTTTTTTTTGGCTTTGCTGTTTTCAAGTAGGTCCAAAGTTGAAGTCGGACACCCTTTTACCAAACTTACAGAAAAGTCAATACAAAATGTTCTACGGCAATACATTTGTCTGCACTAGTTGCAGAAGGAAGATTGGTAGCTTATGTCTACTTGAGAAAAAATCCAGGGTGTTTTTCGACTTAGTTTTTTTATAAAGTAGGTCCAAAATTGGGGTCGAACATCCTACCCCACCCTTAGTGAACAGTTAATAAAATAATTTTTACTGCAATACAGTTGTCCACACTAGGTGCAAAGGGAAACTGGGTAGCTGATTTCTACTTGATAAAAAATCCAGAGTGTTTTTCGGCTTGGCTGTTTTCAAGTAGGTCCAAAGTTGGGATCGGACACCCTACCAAACCATTACTAAAAAGTTTATTGATAATGTTCAACGGCAAATAAAATAATTTTTACTGCAATACAGTTGTCCACACTAGGTGCAAAGGGAAACTGGGTAGCTGATTTCTACTTGATAAAAAATCCAGAGTGTTGTTTGGCTTTATTCTTTTTTTAACTAGGTCCAAAGTTGGGGTCGGACACCCTTTTACCACCCTTACAGAAAAGTCAATACAAAATGTTCTACGGTAATACCTTTGTCCGCACTATTTGCAAAGAGACGATGGGTAGCTTATGTCTACTTGAGAAAAACCAGCAAAATTTCCTCAAAATTACCAATTCAGGGGTAGCAACCCAACAACGGGTTGACCGATTCATCTGAAAATTTCAGGGCAGATAGATCTTGACCTGATAAACATTTTATCCCAGTCATATGTCCTCTAAATTTTTTGGTTTTTGAGTTATAGGCCTTTTTACCCCTATGTTCTATTTTTAGCCGTGGCGGCCATCTTGGTTGGTTGACCGAGTCACGCCACAAATTTTCTAAACTAGTTACCCCAATGATGATTGTGGCCAAGTTTGAATTAATTTGGCCCAGTAGTTTCAGAGGAGAAGATTTTTTCTAAAAGATTACTTGGATTTATAAAAAATGGTTAACAATTGACTAAAAAGGGCAATAACTCCTAAAGGGGTCAACTGACCATTTCGGTCATGTGACTTATTTGTAAATCTAGCTTTGCTGAACATTATTGCTGTTTACAGTTTATCTCTATCTATAATAATATTCAAGATAATAACCAAAAACAGCAAAATTTTACTCAAAATTACCAATTCAGGAGCAGCAATCCAACAACGGGTTGACCAATTAATCTGAAAATTTCAGGGCAGATAGATCTTGACCTGATAAACATTTTTACCACATGTCAGATTTCCTCTAAATGCTTTGGTTTTTGAGTTATAAGCCAAAAACTGCATTTTACCCCTTTGTTCTATTTTTAGCCGTGGCGGCCATTTTGGTTGGTTCACCGGGTTACGCCACACATTTGTTAAACTAGATACCCCAATGATGATTGTGGCCAAGTTTGGTTCAATTTGGCCCAGTAGTTTCAGAGGAGAAGATTTTTGTAAAAGCTAAGGACGACGGGCGACGACGGACGCCGGACGCCAAGTAATGAGAAAAGCTCACTTGGCCCTTTCAGACACCCAACCCCGCTACCTTACAGAAAAGTTCATATGAAAAATATTGAACGGCAATACTTCTGTCTGCACTAGGTGCAAAGAAAGGTCGGGTTGCTATGGATTACTTGAGAAAACACACAGGGTGTTCTTCGGCTTCGTTTATATTTTTGAAAGAAAGTGCAAAGTTGGGGCCGGACACATTACCCTATTACTTTACAGAAAAAAAATAATAAAAAATGTTCTTTATCAAATCATTGTCCACAATAGGCGCAAAGGGGAGCTGGGTAGCTGTGGTCTACTTCAGAAAAAACACAGTGTGTTCTTCGGCTTAGTTTATTGTTTTTCATGTAGGTTCAAGGATTGAGTCGGACAGTCTTCTCACCTTAAAGTCTTTCAAAAAGAAAAGTTAATAAAAAATGTTCTACGGCAAAACTTTTGTCTGCACTAGGTGCAAAGGGAATCTGGGTAGCTGGGGTATACTGGAGAAGAAACCCAATGTGTTCTTCCGCACAGTGTTTTTGGAACGTATGTCCAAATTTAAGAACAGACACCTAACACCGCTGCCTGCTACCTTACAGAAAACATAATAAAAAATATTGTACGGCAATACATGTGTCTGCACTAGGTGCAAAGGAAGGTCGGGTAGCTGTGGTTTACTTGAGAAAAAACACAGGGTGTTCTTCGGCTTAGTTTATTTTTTTGAAAGAAAGTGCAAAATTGATGTCGGACACCCTACCCCATCACCTAACAGAAAAATTAATAAAAAAAATATTGACGTCAAATAATTGTCTGCAATAGGCACAAAGGGAAGCTGTGTAGCTGTGGTCTACTTCAGAAAAAAACACAGTGTGTTTTACGGCTTAGTTTATTGTTTTTTATGTAGGTTCAAAGATTTAGTCCGTCAGTCGTATTACCTTACAGTCTACCTTACACTTACAGAAAAGTTAATAAAAAATGATCTACGGCAATACTTGTGTCTGCACTAGGTGCAAAGGGAAGCTGGGTAGCTCAGGTGTACTGAAGAGGAAACCCAAGGTGTTCTTCGGCACAGTTTTTGTTGGAACGTAGGTCCAAATTTAAGAACAGACACCCAACCCCGCTACCTTACAGAAAAGTTAATAAAAAATATTGTACGGCAATACTTTTGTCCGCACTAGGTGCAAAGGAAGGTCGGGTAAATGTGGTTTACTTGAGAATAAACACAGGTTGTTCTTCGGCTTAGTTTATTTTTTTGAAAGAAAGTGCAAAATTGATGTCGGACACCCTACCACATCACCTTACAGAAAAATTAATAAATAAAATATTGACGTCAAATAATTGTCCGCAATAGGCACAAAGGGAAGCTGTGTAGCTGTGGTCTACTTCAGAAAAAACACAGTGTGTTTTACGGCTAAGTTTATTGTTTTTTTTATGTAGGTTCAAAGATTTAGTCCGTCAGTCTTATTATCTTACAGTCTACCTTACACTTACAGAAAAGTTAATAAAAAATGTTCTACGGCAATACTTGTGTCTGCACTAGGTGCAAAGGGAAGCTGGGTAGCTGAGGTGTACTGGAGAAGAAACCCAAGGTGTTCTTCGGCACAGTTTTTTTTGGAACGTAGGTCCAAATTTAGGAACAGACACCCAACCCCGCTACCTTACAGAAAAGTTAATAAAAAATATTGTGCGGCAATACTTGTGTCCGCACTTGGTGCAAAGGAAGGTCGGGTAACTGTGGTTTACTTGAGAATAAACACAGGGTGTTCTTCGGCTTAGTTTATTTTTTTGAAAGAAAGTGCAAAATTGATGTCGGACACCCTACCCGAGCACCTTACAGAAAAATTAATAAAAAAAATATTGACGTCAAATAATTGTCCGAAATAGGCACAAAGCGAAGCTCTGTACTACTTCAGAAAAAAACACAGTGTGTTTTACGGCTTAGTTTATTGTTTTTTATGTAGGTTCAAAGATTTAGTCCGTCAGTCTTATTACCTTACAGTCTACCTTACACTTACAGAAAAGTTAATAAAAAATGTTCTACGGCAATACTTGTGTCTGCACTAGGTGCAAAGGGAAGCTGGGTAGCTGAGGTGTACTGGAGAAGAAACCCAAGGTGTTCTTCGGCACAGTTTTTTTTGGAACGTAGGTCCAAATTTAAAAACAGACACCCAACCCCGCTACCTTACATAAAAGTTAATAAAAAATATTGTACGGCAATACTTTTGTCCGCACTAGGTGCAAAAGAAGGTCGGGTAACTGTGGTTTACTTGAGAATAAACAAAGGGTGTTCTTCGGCTTAGTTTATTTTTTTGAAAGAAAGTACAAAATTGATGTCGGACACCCTACCACATCACCTTACAGAAAAATTAATAAAAAAAATATTGACGTCAAATAATTGTCCGCAATAGGCACAAAAGGAAGCTGTGTAGCTGTGGTCTACTTCAGAAAAAAACACAGTGTGTTTTACGGCTTAGTTTATTGTTTTTTATGTAGGTTCAACGATTTAGTCCGTCAGTCTTATTACCTTACAGTCTACCTTACACTTACATAAAAGTTAATAAAAAATGTTCTACGGCAATACTTGTGTCTGCATTAGGTGCAAAGGGAAGCTGGGTAGCTGAGGTGTACTGGAGAAGAAACCCAAGGTGTTCTTCGGCACAGTTTTTTTTGGAACGTAGGTCCAAATTTAAAAACAGACACCCAACCCCGCTACATTACAGAAAAGTTAATACAAAAAAATGTACTGCAATACTTTTGTCCGCACTAGGTGCAAAGGAAGGTCGGGTAGCTGTGGTTTACTTGAGAATAAACACAGGGTGTTCTTCGGCTTAGTTTATTTTTTGAATGAAAGTGCAAAATTAATGTCGGACACCCTACCCCATCACCTAACAGAAAAATTAATAAAAAAAATATTGACGTCAAACAATTGTCTGCAATAGGCACAAAGGGAAGCTGTGTAGCTGTGGTCTACTTCAGAAAAAAACACAGTATGTTTTACGGCTTAGTTTATTGTTTTTTATGTAGGTTCAAAGATTTAGTCCGTCAGTCTTATTACCTACAGTCTACCATACACTTACAGAAAAGTTAATAAAAAATGTTCTACGGCAATACTTGTGTCTGCACTAGGTGCAAAGTGAAGCTGGGTAGCTGAGGTATACTGGAGAAAAAACCCAAGGTGTTCTTCTGCACAGTTTTTTTGGAACGTAGGTCCAAATTTAGGAACATACACCCAACCCCGCTACCTTACAGAAAAGTTCATAAAAAATATTGTATGGCAATACTTTTGTCAGCACTAGGTGCAAAGGAAGGTCGGATAACTGTGGTTTACTTGAGAATAAACACAGGGTGTTCTTCGGCTTAGTTTATTTTTTTGAAAGAAAGTGCAAAATTGATGTCGGACACCCTACCCAATCACCTAACAGAAAAATTAATAAAAAAAATATTGACGTCAAATAATTAACCGCAATAGACACAAAGGGAAGCTGTGTAGCTGTGGTCTACTTCAGAAAAAAACACAGTGTGTTTTACGGCTTAGTTTATTGTTTTTTATGTAGGTTCAAAGATTTAGTTCGTCAGTCTTATTACCTTACAGTCTACCTTCCACTTACAGAAAAGTTATTAAAAAATGTTATACGGCAATACTTGTGTCTGCACTAGGTGTGAGAAGCTGGGTAGCTGAGGTGTACTGGAGAAAAAACCCAAGGTGTTCTTCGGCACAGTTTTTTTTGGAACGTAGGTCCAAATTTAAGAACAGACACCCAACCCCGCTACCTTACAGAAAAGTTAATAAAAAATATTGTACGGCAATACTTTTGTCCGCACTTGGTGCAAAGGAAGGTCGGGTAACTGTGGTTTACTTGATAATAAACACAGGGTGTTCCTCGGCTTAGTTTATTTTTTTGAAAGAAAGTGCAAAATTGATGTCGGACACCCTACCACATCACCTAACAGAAAAATTAATAAAAAAAATATTGACGTCAAATAATTAACCGCAATAGGCACAAAGGGAAGCTGTGTAGCTGTGGTCTACTTCAGAAAAAAACACAGTGTGTTTTACGGCTTAGTTTATTGTTTTTTATGTAGGTTCAAAGATTTAGTCCGTCAATCTTAGTATCTTACAGTCTACCTTACACTTACAGAAAAGTAAAAAAAAAATGTTCTACGGCAATACTTGTGTCTGCACTAGGTGCAAAGGGAAGCTGGGTAGCTGAGGTGTACTGGAGAAAAAACCCAAGGTGTTCTTCGGCACAGTTTTTTTTTGGAACGTAGGTCCAAATTTAGAAACAGACACCCAACCCCGCTACATTACAGAAAAGTTAATAAAAAATATTGTACGGCAATACTTTTGTCCGCACTAGGTGCAAAGGAAGGTATGGTAACTGTGGTTTACTTGAGAATAAACACAGGGTGTTCTTCGGCTTAGTTTATTTTTTTGAAAGAAAGTGCAAAATTGATGTCGGACACCCTACCACATCACCTAACAGAAAAATTAATAAAAAAAATATTGACGTCAAATAATTAACCGCAATAGGCACAAAGGGAAGCTGTGTAGCTGTGGTCTACTTCAGAAAAAAACACATTGTGTTTTACGGCTTAGTTTATTGTTTTTTATGTAGGTTCAAAGATTTAGTCCGTCAGTCTTATTACCTTACAGTCTACCTTACACTTACAGAAAAGTTAATAAAAAATGATCTACGGCAATACTTGTGTCTGCACTAGGTGCAAAGGGAAGCTGGGTAGCTCAGGTGTACTGAAGAGGAAACCCAAGGTGTTCTTCGGCACAGTTTTTTTTGGAACGTAGGTCCAAATTTAAGAACAGACACCCAACCCCGCTACCTTACAGAAAAGTTAATAAAAAATATTGTACGGCAATACTTTTGTCCGCACTTGGTGCAAAGGAAGGTCGGGTAACTGTGGTTTACTTGAGAATAAACACAGGGTGTTCTTCGGCTTAGTTTATTTTTTTGAAAGAAAGTGCAAAATTTATGTCGGACACCCTACCCCATCACCTAACAGAAAAATTAATAAAAAAAATATTGACGTCAAATAATTGTCCGCAATAGGCACAAAGGGAAGCTGTGTAGCTGTGGTCTACTTCAGAAAAAACACAGTGTGTTTTACGGCTAAGTTTATTGTTTTTTATGTAGGTTCAAAGATTTAGTCCGTCAGTCTTATTATCTTACAGTCTACCTTACACTTACAGAAAAGTTAATAAAAAATGTTCTACGGCAATACTTGTGTCTGCACTAGGTGCAAAGGGAAGCTGGGTAGCTGAGGTGTACTGGAGAAGAAACCCAAGGTGTTCTTCGGCACAGTTTTTTTTTGGGAACGTAGGTCCAAATTTAGGAACAGACACCCAACCCCGCTACCTTACAGAAAAGTTAATAAAAAATGTTGTGCGGCAATACTTTTGTCCGCACTAGGTGCAAAGGAAGGTCGGGTAACTGTGGTTTACTTGAGAATAAACACAGGGTGGTCTTCGGCTTAGTTTATTTTTTTGAAAGAAAGTGCAAAATTGATGTCGGACACCCTACCCCATCACCTAACAGAAAAATTAATAAAAAAAATATTGACTTCAAATAATTGTCCGCAATAGGCACAAAGGGAAGCTGTGTAGCTGTAGTCTACTTCAGAAAAAAACACAGTGTGTTTTACGGCTTAGTTTATTGTTTTTTATGTAGGTTCAAAGATT
The DNA here is from genome assembly GCF_036588685.1 of Mytilus trossulus. NCBI lineage: Eukaryota > Metazoa > Mollusca > Bivalvia > Mytilida > Mytilidae > Mytilus > Mytilus trossulus. Next base: position 2,112,876 of record NW_026963297.1, read on the forward strand.
TAGTCCGTCAGTCTTATTACCTTACAGTCTACCTTACATTTACAGAAAAGTTAATAAAAAATGTTCTACGGCAATACTTGTGTTACGCACTATGTGCAAAGGGAAGCTGGGTAGCTGAGGTGTACTGGAGAAGAAACCCAAGGTGTTCTTCGGCACAGTTTTTTTTTTGGGAACGTAGGTCCAAATTTAGGAACAGACACCCAACCCCGCTACCTTACAGAAAAGTTAATAAAAAATGTTGTGCGGCAATACTTTTGTCCGCACTTGGTGCAAAGGAAGGTCGGGTAACTGTGGTTTACTTGAGAATAAACACAGGGTGTTCTTCGGCTTAGTTTATTTTTTTGAAAGAAAGTGCAAAATTGATGTCGGACACCCTACCCCAGCACCTTACAGAAAAATTAATAAAAAAAATATTGACGTCAAATAATTGTCCGAAATAGGCACAAAGGGAAGCTCTCTACTACTTCAGAAAAAAACACAGTGTGTTTTACGGCTTAGTTTATTGTTTTTTATGTAGGTTCAAAGATTTAGTCCATCAGTCTTATTACCTTACAGTCTACCTTACACTTACATAAAAGTTAATAAAAAATGTTCTACGGATATACTCGTGTCTGCACTAGGTGCAAAGGGAAGCTGGGTAGCTGAGGTGTACTGGAGAAGAAACCCAAGGTGTTCTTCGGCACAGTTTTTTTTTGGAACGTAGGTCCAAATTTAGAAACAGACACCCAACCCCGCTACCTTACAGAAAAGTTAATAAAAAATATTGTACGGCAATACTTTTGTCCGCACTAGGTGCAAAGGAAGGTCGGGTAACTGTGGTTTACTTTAGAATAAACACAGGGTGTTCTTCGGCTTAGTTTATTTTTTTGAAAGAAAGTGCAAAACTGATGTCGGACACCCTACCCCATCACCTAACAGAAAAATTAATAAAAAAAATATTGACGTCAAATAATTGTCCGCAATAGGCACAAAGGGAAGCTGTGTAGCTGTGGTCTACTTCAGAAAAAACACAGTGTGTTTTACGGCTAAGTTTATTGTTTTTTATGTAGGTTCAAAGATTTAGTCCGTCAGTCTTATTATCTTACAGTCTACCTTACACTTACAGAAAAGTTAATAAAAAATGTTCTACGGCAATACTTGTGTCTGCACTAGGTTCAAAGGGAAGCTGGGTAGCTGAGGTGTACTGGAGAAGAAACCCAAGGTGTTCTTCGGCACAGTTTTTTTTTGGGAACGTAGGTCCAAATTTAGGAACAGACACCCAACCCCGCTACCTTACAGAAAAGTTAATAAAAAATGTTGTGCGGCAATACTTTTGTCCGCACTTGGTGCAAAGGAAGGTCGGGTAACTGTGGTCTACTTGAGAATAAACACAGGGTGTTCTTCGGCTTAGTTTATTTTTTTGAAAGAAAGTGCAAAATTGATGTGGGACACCCTACCCCAGCACCTTACAGAAAAATTAATAAAAAAATATTGACGTCAAATAATTGTCCGAAATAGGCACAAAGGGAAGCTCTCTACTACTTCAGAAAAAAACACAGTGTGTTTTACGGCTTAGTTTATTGTTTTTTATGTAGGTTCAAAGATTTAGTCCATCAGTCTTATTACCTTACAGTCTACCTTACACTTACATAAAAGTTAATAAAAAATGTTCTACGGCAATACTCGTGTCTGCACTAGGTGCAAAGGGAAGCTGGATAGCTGAGGTGTACTGGAGAAGAAACCCAAGGTGTTCTTCGGCACAGTTTTTTTTTTGGAACGTATGTCCAAATTTAGAAACAGACACCCAACCCCGCTACCTTACAGAAAAGTTAATAAAAAATATTGTACGGCAATACTTTTGTCCGCTTTAGGTGCAAAGGAAGGTCGGGTAACTGTGGTTTACTTGAGAATAAACACAGGGTGTTCTTCGGCTTAGTTTATTTTTTTGAAAGAAAGGGCAAAATTGATGTCGGACACCCTACCCCATCATCTAACAGAAAAAATAATAAAAAACATATTGACGTCGTCAAATAATTGTCAGCTATAGGCACACAGGGAAGCTGTGTAGCTGTGGTCTACTTCAGAAAAAAACACAGTGTGTTTTACGGCTTAGTTTATTGTTTTTTATGTAGGTTCAAAGATTTAGTCCGTCAGTCTTATTACCTTACAGTGTACCTTACACTTACAGAAAAGTTAATAAAACATGTTCTACGGCAATACTTGTGTCTGCACTAGGTGCAAAGGGAAGCTGGGTAGCTGAGGTGTACTGGAGAAGAAACCCAAGATGTTCTTCGGCACAGTTTTTTTTTGGAACGTAGGTCCAAATTTAAAAACAGACACCCAACCCCGCTACCTTACATAAAAGTTAATAAAAAATATTGTACGGCAATACTTTTGTCCGCACTAGGTGCAAAAGAAGGTCGGGTAACTGTGGTTTACTTGAGAATAAACAAAGGGTGTTCTTCGGCTTAGTTTATTTTTTTGAAAGAAAGTGCAAAATTGATGTCGGACACCCTACCACATCACCTTACAGAAAAATTAATAAAAAAAATATTGACGTCAAATAATTGTCCGCAATAGGCACAAAGGGAAGCTGTGTAGCTGTGGTCTACTTCAGAAAAAACACAGTGTGTTTTACGGCTAAGTTTATTGTTTTTTTATGTAGGTTCAAAGATTTAGTCCGTCAGTCTTATTATCTTACAGTCTACCTTACACTTACAGAAAAGTTAATAAAAAATGTTCTACGGCAATACTTGTGTCTGCACTAGGTGCAAAGGGAAGCTGGGTAGCTGAGGTGTACTGGAGAAGAAACCCAAGGTGTTCTTCGGCACAGTTTTTTTTTTGGGAACGTAGGTCCAAATTTAGGAACAGACACCCAACCCCGCTACCTTACAGAAAAGTTAATAAAAAATGTTGTGCGGCAATACTTTTGTCTGCACTTGGTGCAAAGGAAGGTCGGGTAATTGTGGTCTACTTGAGAATAAACACAGGGTGTTCTTCGGCTTAGTTTATTTTTTTGAAAGAAAGTGCAAAATTGATGTCGGACACCCTACCCCAGCACCTTACAGAAAAATTAATAAAAAAAATATTGACGTCAAATAATTGTCCGAAATAGGCACAAAAGGAAGCTCTCTACTACTTCAGAAAAAAACACAGTGTGTTTTACGGCTTAGTTTATTGTTTTTTATGTAGGTTCAAAGATTTAGTCCGTCAGTCTTATTACCTTACAGTCTACCTTACACTTACAGAAAAGTTAATAAAAAATGTTCTACGGCAATACTTGTGTCTGTACTAGGTGCAAAGGGAAGCTGGGTAGCTGAGGTGTACTGGAGAAGAAACCCAAGGTGTTCTTCGGCACAGTTTTTTTTTGGAACGTAGGTCCAAATTTAAAAACAGACACCCAACCCCGCTACCTTACATAAAAGTTAATAAAAAATATTGTACGGCAATACTTTTGTCCGCACTAGGTGCAAAAGAAGGTCGGGTAACTGTGGTTTACTTGAGAATAAACAAAGGGTGTTCTTCGGCTTAGTTTATTTTTTTTGAAAGAAAGTGCAAAATTGATGTCGGACACCCTACCACATCACCTTACAGAAAAATTAATAAAAAAAATATTGACGTCAAATAATTGTCCGCAATAGGCACAAAGGGAAGCTGTGTAGCTGTGGTCTACTTCAGAAAAAAACACAGTGTGTTTTACGGCTTAGTTTATTGTTTTTTATGTAGGTTCAAAGATTTAGTCCGTCAGTCTTTTTACCTTACAGTCTACCTTACATTTACAGAAAAGTTAATAAAAAATGTTCTACGGCAATACTTGTGTTACGCACTATGTGCAAAGGGAAGCTGGGTAGCTGAGGTGTACTGGAGAAGAAACCCAAGGTGTTCTTCGGCACAGTTTTTTTTTGGGAACGTAGGTCCAAATTTAGGAACAGACACCCTACCCCGCTACCTTACAGAAAAGTTAATAAAAAATATTGTGCGGCAATACTTTTGTCCGCACTTGGTGCAAAGGAAGGTCGGGTAACTGTGGTTTACTTTAGAATAAACACAGGGTGTTCTTCGGCTGAGCTTATTTTTTTGAAAGAAAGTGCAAAACTGATGTCGGACACCCTACCCCATCACCTAACAGAAAAATTAATAAAACAAATATTGAGTTCAAATAATTGTCCGCAATAGGCACAAAGGGAAGCTGTGTAGCTGTAGTCTACTCCAGAAAAAAACACAGTGTGTTTTACGGCTTAGTTTATTGTTTTTTATGTAGGTTCAACGATTTGGTCCGTCAGTCTTATTACCTTACAGTCTACCTTACACTTACATAAAAGTTAATAAAAAATGTTCTACGGCAATACTTGTGTCTGCATTAGGTGCAAAGGGAAGCTGGGTAGCTGAGGTGTACTGGAGAAGAAACCCAAGGTGTTCTTCGGCACAGTTTTTTTTGGAAGGTAGGTCCAAATTTAAAAACAGACACCCAACCCCGCTACATTACAGAAAAGTTAATAAAAAATATTGTACGGCAATACTTTTGTCCGCACTAGGTGCAAAGGAAGGTCGGGTAGCTGTGGTTTACTTGAGAATAAACACAGGGTGTTCTTCGGCTTAGTTTATTTTTTGAAAGAAAGTGCAAAATTAATGTCGGACACCCTACCCCATCACCTAACAGAAAACTTAATAAAAAAAAAATATTGACGTCAAATGATTGTCTGCAATAGGCACAAAGGGAAGCTGTGTAGCTGTGGTCTACTTCAGAAAAAAACACAGTGTGTTTTACGGCTTAGTTTATTGTTTTTTATGTAGGTTCAAAGATTTAGTCCGTCAGTCTTATTACCTTACAGTGTACCTTACACTTACAGAAAAGTTAATAAAACATGTTCTACGGCAATACTTGTGTCTGCACTAGGTGCAAAGGGAAGCTGGGTAGCTGAGGTGTACTGGAGAAGAAACCCAAGATGTTCTTCGGCACAGTTTTTTTTTGGAACGTAGGTCCAAATTTAAAAACAGACACCCAACCCCGCTACCTTACATAAAAGTTAATAAAAAATATTGTACGGCAATACTTTTGTCCGCACTAGGTGCAAAAGAAGGTCGGGTAACTGTGGTTTACTTGAGAATAAACAAAGGGTGTTCTTCGGCTTAGTTTATTTTTTTGAAAGAAAGTGCAAAATTGATGTCGGACACCCTACCACATCACCTTACAGAAAAATTAATAAAAAAAATATTGACGTCAAATAATTGTCCGCAATAGGCACAAAGGGAAGCTGTGTAGCTGTGGTCTACTTCAGAAAAAACACAGTGTGTTTTACGGCTAAGTTTATTGTTTTTTTATGTAGGTTCAAAGATTTAGTCCGTCAGTCTTATTATCTTACAGTCTACCTTACACTTACAGAAAAGTTAATAAAAAATGTTCTACGGCAATACTTGTGTCTGCACTAGGTGCAAAGGGAAGCTGGGTAGCTGAGGTGTACTGGAGAAGAAACCCAAGGTGTTCTTCGGCACAGTTTTTTTTTTGGGAACGTAGGTCCAAATTTAGGAACAGACACCCAACCCCGCTACCTTACAGAAAAGTTAATAAAAAATGTTGTGCGGCAATACTTTTGTCTGCACTTGGTGCAAAGGAAGGTCGGGTAATTGTGGTCTACTTGAGAATAAACACAGGGTGTTCTTCGGCTTAGTTTATTTTTTTGAAAGAAAGTGCAAAATTGATGTCGGACACCCTACCCCAGCACCTTACAGAAAAATTAATAAAAAAAATATTGACGTCAAATAATTGTCCGAAATAGGCACAAAAGGAAGCTCTCTACTACTTCAGAAAAAAACACAGTGTGTTTTACGGCTTAGTTTATTGTTTTTTTATGTAGGTTCAAAGATTTAGTCCGTCAGTCTTATTACCTTACAGTCTACCTTACACTTACAGAAAAGTTAATAAAAAATGTTCTACGGCAATACTTGTGTCTGTACTAGGTGCAAAGGGAAGCTGGGTAGCTGAGGTGTACTGGAGAAGAAACCCAAGGTGTTCTTCGGCACAGTTTTTTTTTGGAACGTAGGTCCAAATTTAAAAACAGACACCCAACCCCGCTACCTTACATAAAAGTTAATAAAAAATATTGTACGGCAATACTTTTGTCCGCACTAGGTGCAAAAGAAGGTCGGGTAACTGTGGTTTACTTGAGAATAAACAAAGGGTGTTCTTCGGCTTAGTTTATTTTTTTTGAAAGAAAGTGCAAAATTGATGTCGGACACCCTACCACATCACCTTACAGAAAAATTAATAAAAAAAATATTGACGTCAAATAATTGTCCGCAATAGGCACAAAGGGAAGCTGTGTAGCTGTGGTCTACTTCAGAAAAAAACACAGTGTGTTTTACGGCTTAGTTTATTGTTTTTTATGTAGGTTCAAAGATTTAGTCCGTCAGTCTTTTTACCTTACAGTCTACCTTACATTTACAGAAAAGTTAATAAAAAATGTTCTACGGCAATACTTGTGTTACGCACTATGTGCAAAGGGAAGCTGGGTAGCTGAGGTGTACTGGAGAAGAAACCCAAGGTGTTCTTCGGCACAGTTTTTTTTTGGGAACGTAGGTCCAAATTTAGGAACAGACACCCTACCCCGCTACCTTACAGAAAAGTTAATAAAAAATATTGTGCGGCAATACTTTTGTCCGCACTTGGTGCAAAGGAAGGTCGGGTAACTGTGGTTTACTTTAGAATAAACACAGGGTGTTCTTCGGCTGAGCTTATTTTTTTGAAAGAAAGTGCAAAACTGATGTCGGACACCCTACCCCATCACCTAACAGAAAAATTAATAAAACAAATATTGAGTTCAAATAATTGTCCGCAATAGGCACAAAGGGAAGCTGTGTAGCTGTAGTCTACTCCAGAAAAAAACACAGTGTGTTTTACGGCTTAGTTTATTGTTTTTTATGTAGGTTCAACGATTTGGTCCGTCAGTCTTATTACCTTACAGTCTACCTTACACTTACATAAAAGTTAATAAAAAATGTTCTACGGCAATACTTGTGTCTGCATTAGGTGCAAAGGGAAGCTGGGTAGCTGAGGTGTACTGGAGAAGAAACCCAAGGTGTTCTTCGGCACAGTTTTTTTTGGAAGGTAGGTCCAAATTTAAAAACAGACACCCAACCCCGCTACATTACAGAAAAGTTAATAAAAAATATTGTACGGCAATACTTTTGTCCGCACTAGGTGCAAAGGAAGGTCGGGTAGCTGTGGTTTACTTGAGAATAAACACAGGGTGTTCTTCGGCTTAGTTTATTTTTTGAAAGAAAGTGCAAAATTAATGTCGGACACCCTACCCCATCACCTAACAGAAAACTTAATAAAAAAAAAATATTGACGTCAAATGATTGTCTGCAATAGGCACAAAGGGAAGCTGTGTAGCTGTGGTCTACTTCAGAAAAAAACACAGTGTGTTTTACGGCTTAGTTTATTGTTTTTTATGTAGGTTCAAAGATTTAGTCCGTCAGTCTTATTACCTTACAGTCTACCTTACACTTACAGAAAAGTTAATAAAAAATGTTCTACGGCAATAATTGTGTCTGCACTAGGTGCAAAGTGAAGCTGGGTAGCTGAGGTATACTGGAGAAGAAACCCAAGGTGTTCTTCTGCACAGTTTTTTTTGGAACGTAGGTCCAAATTGAGGAACATACACCCAACCCCGCTACCTTACAGAAAAGTTCATAACAAATATTGTACGGCAATACTTTTGTCAGCACTAGGTGCAAAGGAAGGTCGGATAACTGTGGTTTACTTGAGAATAAACACAGGGTGTTCTTCGGCTTAGTTTATTTTTTTGAAAGAAAGGGCAAAATTGATGTCGGACACCCTACCCCATCATCTAACAGAAAAAATAATAAAAAACATATTGACGTCGTCAAATAATTGTCAGCAATAGGCACACAGGGAAGCTGTGTAGCTGTGGTCTACTTCAGAAAAAAACACAGTGTGTTTTACGGCTTAGTTTATTGTTTTTTATGTAGGTTCAAAGATTTAGTCCGTCAGTCTTATTACCTTACAGTCTACCTTACACTTACAGAAAAGTTAATAAAAAATGTTCTACGGCAATACTTGTGTCTGTACTAGGTGCAAAGGGAAGCTGGGTAGCTGAGGTGTACTGGAGAAGAAACCCAAGGTGTTCTTCGGCACAGTTTTTTTTTGGAACGTAGGTCCAAATTTAAAAACAGACACCCAACCCCGCTACCTTACATAAAAGTTAATAAAAAATATTGTACGGCAATACTTTTGTCCGCACTAGGTGCAAAAGAAGGTCGGGTAACTGTGGTTTACTTGAGAATAAACAAAGGGTGTTCTTCGGCTTAGTTTATTTTTTTTGAAAGAAAGTGCAAAATTGATGTCGGACACCCTACCACATCACCTTACAGAAAAATTAATAAAAAAAATATTGACGTCAAATAATTGTCCGCAATAGGCACAAAGGGAAGCTGTGTAGCTGTGGTCTACTTCAGAAAAAAACACAGTGTGTTTTACGGCTTAGTTTATTGTTTTTTATGTAGGTTCAAAGATTTAGTCCGTCAGTCTTATTACCTTACAGTCTACCTTACATTTACAGAAAAGTTAATAAAAAATGTTCTACGGCAATACTTGTGTTACGCACTATGTGCAAAGGGAAGCTGGGTAGCTGAGGTGTACTGGAGAAGAAACCCAAGGTGTTCTTCGGCACAGTTTTTTTTTGGGAACGTAGGTCCAAATTTAGGAACAGACACCCTACCCCGCTACCTTACAGAAAAGTTAATAAAAAATATTGTGCGGCAATACTTTTGTCCGCACTTGGTGCAAAGGAAGGTCGGGTAACTGTGGTTTACTTTAGAATAAACACAGGGTGTTCTTCGGCTGAGCTTATTTTTTTGAAAGAAAGTGCAAAACTGATGTCGGACACCCTACCCCATCACCTAACAGAAAAATTAATAAAACAAATATTGAGTTCAAATAATTGTCCGCAATAGGCACAAAGGGAAGCTGTGTAGCTGTAGTCTACTCCAGAAAAAAACACAGTGTGTTTTACGGCTTAGTTTATTGTTTTTTATGTAGGTTCAACGATTTGGTCCGTCAGTCTTATTACCTTACAGTCTACCTTACACTTACATAAAAGTTAATAAAAAATGTTCTACGGCAATACTTGTGTCTGCATTAGGTGCAAAGGGAAGCTGGGTAGCTGAGGTGTACTGGAGAAGAAACCCAAGGTGTTCTTCGGCACAGTTTTTTTTGGAACGTAGGTCCAAATTTAAAAACAGACACCCAACCCCGCTACATTACAGAAAAGTTAATAAAAAATATTGTACGGCAATACTTTTGTCCGCACTAGGTGCAAAGGAAGGTCGGGTAGCTGTGGTTTACTTGAGAATAAACACAGGGTGTTCTTCGGCTTAGTTTATTTTTTGAAAGAAAGTGCAAAATTAATGTCGGACACCCTACCCCATCACCTAACAGAAAACTTAATAAAAAAAAATATTGACGTCAAATGATTGTCTGCAATAGGCACAAAGGGAAGCTGTGTAGCTGTGGTCTACTTCAGAAAAAAACACAGTGTGTTTTACGGCTTAGTTTATTGTTTTTTTATGTAGGTTCAAAGATTTAGTCCGTCAGTCTTATTACCTTACAGTCTACCTTACACTTACAGAAAAGTTAATAAAAAATGTTCTACGGCAATAATTGTGTCTGCACTAGGTGCAAAGTGAAGCTGGGTAGCTGAGGTATGCTGGAGAAGAAACCCAAGGTGTTCTTCTGCACAGTTTTTTTTGGAACGTAGGTCCAAATTGAGGAACATACACCCAACCCCGCTACCTTACAGAAAAGTTCATAACAAATATTGTACGGCAATACTTTTGTCAGCACTAGGTGCAAAGGAAGGTCGGGTAACTGTGGTTTACTTGAGAATAAACAAAGGGTGTTCTTCGGCTTAGTTTATTTTTTTGAAAGAAAGGGCAAAATTGATGTCGGACACCCTACCCCATCATCTAACAGAAAAAATAATAAAAAACATATTGACGTCGTCAAATAATTGTCAGCAATAGGCACACAGGGAAGCTGTGTAGCTGTGGTCTACTTCAGAAAAAAACACAGTGTGTTTTACGGCTTAGTTTATTGTTTTTTATGTAGGTTCAAAGATTTAGTCCGTCAGTCTTATTACCTTACAGTCTACCTTACACTTACAGAAAAGTTAATAAAAAATGTTCTACGGCAATACTTGTGTCTGTACTAGGTGCAAAGGGAAGCTGGGTAGCTGAGGTGTACTGGAGAAGAAACCCAAGGTGTTCTTCGGCACAGTTTTTTTTTGGAACGTAGGTCCAAATTTAAAAACAGACACCCAACCCCGCTACCTTACATAAAAGTTAATAAAAAATATTGTACGGCAATACTTTTGTCCGCACTAGGTGCAAAAGAAGGTCGGGTAACTGTGGTTTACTTGAGAATAAACAAAGGGTGTTCTTCGGCTTAGTTTATTTTTTTTGAAAGAAAGTGCAAAATTGATGTCGGACACCCTACCACATCACCTTACAGAAAAATTAATAAAAAAAATATTGACGTCAAATAATTGTCCGCAATAGGCACAAAGGGAAGCTGTGTAGCTGTGGTCTACTTCAGAAAAAAACACAGTGTGTTTTACGGCTTAGTTTATTGTTTTTTATGTAGGTTCAAAGATTTAGTCCGTCAGTCTTATTACCTTACAGTCTACCTTACATTTACAGAAAAGTTAATAAAAAATGTTCTACGGCAATACTTGTGTTACGCACTATGTGCAAAGGGAAGCTGGGTAGCTGAGGTGTACTGGAGAAGAAACCCAAGGTGTTCTTCGGCACAGTTTTTTTTTGGGAACGTAGGTCCAAATTTAGGAACAGACACCCTACCCCGCTACCTTACAGAAAAGTTAATAAAAAATATTGTGCGGCAATACTTTTGTCCGCACTTGGTGCAAAGGAAGGTCGGGTAACTGTGGTTTACTTTAGAATAAACACAGGGTGTTCTTCGGCTGAGCTTATTTTTTTGAAAGAAAGTGCAAAACTGATGTCGGACACCCTACCCCATCACCTAACAGAAAAATTAATAAAACAAATATTGAGTTCAAATAATTGTCCGCAATAGGCACAAAGGGAAGCTGTGTAGCTGTAGTCTACTCCAGAAAAAAACACAGTGTGTTTTACGGCTTAGTTTATTGTTTTTTATGTAGGTTCAACGATTTGGTCCGTCAGTCTTATTACCTTACAGTCTACCTTACACTTACATAAAAGTTAATAAAAAATGTTCTACGGCAATACTTGTGTCTGCATTAGGTGCAAAGGGAAGCTGGGTAGCTGAGGTGTACTGGAGAAGAAACCCAAGGTGTTCTTCGGCACAGTTTTTTTTGGAACGTAGGTCCAAATTTAAAAACAGACACCCAACCCCGCTACATTACAGAAAAGTTAATAAAAAATATTGTACGGCAATACTTTTGTCCGCACTAGGTGCAAAGGAAGGTCGGGTAGCTGTGGTTTACTTGAGAATAAACACAGGGTGTTCTTCGGCTTAGTTTATTTTTTGAAAGAAAGTGCAAAATTAATGTCGGACACCCTACCCCATCACCTAACAGAAAACTTAATAAAAAAAAATATTGACGTCAAATGATTGTCTGCAATAGGCACAAAGGGAAGCTGTGTAGCTGTGGTCTACTTCAGAAAAAAACACAGTGTGTTTTACGGCTTAGTTTATTGTTTTTTATGTAGGTTCAAAGATTTAGTCCGTCAGTCTTATTACCTTACAGTCTACCTTACACTTACAGAAAAGTTAATAAAAAATGTTCTACGGCAATAATTGTGTCTGCACTAGGTGCAAAGTGAAGCTGGGTAGCTGAGGTATACTGGAGAAGAAACCCAAGGTGTTCTTCTGCACAGTTTTTTTTGGAACGTAGGTCCAAATTGAGGAACATACACCCAACCCCGCTACCTTACAGAAAAGTTCATAACAAATATTGTACGGCAATACTTTTGTCAGCACTAGGTGCAAAGGAAGGTCGGATAACTGTGGTTTACTTGAGAATAAACACAGGGTGTTCTTCGGCTTAGTTTATTTTTTTGAAAGAAAGGGCAAAATTGATGTCGGACACCCTACCCCATCATCTAACAGAAAAAATAATAAAAAACATATTGACGTCGTCAAATAATTGTCAGCAATAGGCACACAGGGAAGCTGTGTAGCTGTGGTCTACTTCAGAAAAAAACACAGTGTGTTTTACGGCTTAGTTTATTGTTTTTTATGTAGGTTCAAAGATTTAGTCCGTCAGTCTTATTACCTTACAGTCTACCTTACACTTACAGAAAAGTTAATAAAAAATGTTCTACGGCAATACTTGTGTCTGTACTAGGTGCAAAGGGAAGCTGGGTAGCTGAGGTGTACTGGAGAAGAAACCCAAGGTGTTCTTCGGCACAGTTTTTTTTTTGGAACGTAGGTCCAAATTTAAAAACAGACACCCAACCCCGCTACCTTACATAAAAGTTAATAAAAAATATTGTACGGCAATACTTTTGTCCGCACTAGGTGCAAAAGAAGGTCGGGTAACTGTGGTTTACTTGAGAATAAACAAAGGGTGTTCTTCGGCTTAGTTTATTTTTTTTTGAAAGAAAGTGCAAAATTGATGTCGGACACCCTACCACATCACCTTACAGAAAAATTAATAAAAAAAATATTGACGTCAAATAATTGTCTGCAATAGGCACAAAGGGAAGCTGTGTAGCTGTGGTCTACTTCAGAAAAAAAACACAGTGTGTTTTACGGCTTAGTTTATTGTTTTTTATGTAGGTTCAAAGATTTAGTCCGTCAGTCTTATTACCTTACAGTCTACCTTACATTTACAGAAAAGTTAATAAAAAATGTTCTACGGCAATACTTGTGTTACGCACTATGTGCAAAGGGAAGCTGGGTAGCTGAGGTGTACTGGAGAAGAAACCCAAGGTGTTCTTCGGCACAGTTTTTTTTTGGGAACGTAGGTCCAAATTTAGGAACAGACACCCTACCCCGCTACCTTACAGAAAAGTTAATAAAAAATATTGTGCGGCAATACTTTTGTCCGCACTTGGTGCAAAGGAAGGTCGGGTAACTGTGGTTTACTTTAGAATAAACACAGGGTGTTCTTCGGCTTAGCTTATTTTTTTGAAAGAAAGTGCAAAACTGATGTCGGACACCCTACCCCATCACCTAACAGAAAAATTAATAAAAAAAATATTGACTTCAAATAATTGTCCGCAATAGGCACAAAGGGAAGCTGTGTAGCTGTAGTCTACTTCAGAAAAAAACACAGTGTGTTTTACGGCTTAGTTTATTGTTTTTTATGTAGGTTCAACGATTTGGTCCGTCAGTCTTATTACCTTACAGTCTACCTTACACTTACATAAAAGTTAATAAAAAATGTTCTACGGCAATACTTGTGTCTGCATTAGGTGCAAAGGGAAGCTGGGTAGCTGAGGTGTACTGGAGAAGAAACCCAAGGTGTTCTTCGGCACAGTTTTTTTTGGAACGTAGGTCCAAATTTAAAAACAGACACCCAACCCCGCTACATTACAGAAAAGTTAATAAAAAATATTGTACGGCAATACTTTTGTCCGCACTAGGTGCAAAGGAAGGTCGGGTAGCTGTGGTTTACTTGAGAATAAACACAGGGTGTTCTTCGGCTTAGTTTATTTTTTGAAAGAAAGTGCAAAATTAATGTCGGACACCCTACCCCATCACCTAACAGAAAACTTAATAAAAAAAAATATTGACGTCAAATGATTGTCTGCAATAGGCACAAAGGGAAGCTGTGTAGCTGTGGTCTACTTCAGAAAAAAACACAGTGTGTTTTACGGCTTAGTTTATTGTTTTTTATGTAGGTTCAAAGATTTAGTCCGTCAGTCTTATTACCTTACAGTCTACCTTACACTTACAGAAAAGTTAATAAAAAATGTTCTACGGCAATAATTGTGTCTGCACTAGGTGCAAAGTGAAGCTGGGTAGCTGAGGTATACTGGAGAAGAAACCCAAGGTGTTCTTCTGCACAGTTTTTTTTGGAACGTAGGTCCAAATTGAGGAACATACACCCAACCCCGCTACCTTACAGAAAAGTTCATAACAAATATTGTACGGCAATACTTTTGTCAGCACTAGGTGCAAAGGAAGGTCGGATAACTGTGGTTTACTTGAGAATAAACACAGGGTGTTCTTCGGCTTAGTTTATTTTTTTTAAGTAGGTTTAAAGATTTAGTCCGTCAGTCTTATTACCTTACAGTCTAACTTACACTTTCAGAAAAGTTATTAAAAAATGTTGTACAGCAATACTTTTGTCCGCACTAGGTGCAAAGGAAGGTCGGGTAGCTGTGGTTCACTTGAGAAAAAATACAGTGTGTTCTACGGCTTAGTTTATTGTTTTTTTAAGTAGGTTCAAATATTTATTTCGTCAGTCTGATTACCTTACAGTCTACCTTACACTTACAGAAAAGTTATTAAAAAATGTTTTACGGCAATACTTGTGTCTGCACTAGGTGCAAAGGGAAGCTGGGTAGCTCAGGTGTACTGGAGAAGAAACCCAAGGTGTTCTTTTGCACAGTTTTTTTGGAACATAGGTCCAAATTAAGGAACAGACACCCAACCCCGCTACCTTACAGAAAAGTTAATAAAAAATATTGTACGGCAATACTTTTGCCCGCACTAGTTGCAAAGGAAGGTCGGGTAGCTGTGCTTTACTTGAGAAAAAACACAGGGTGTTCTTCGGCTTAGTTTATTTATTTGAAAGAAAGTGCAAAATTGCTGTCGGACACCCTACCCCATCACCTAACATCAAAATTATTAAAAAAAATATTGACGTCAAATAATTGTCCGCAATAGACACAAAGGGAAGCTGTTTCGCTGTGGTCTACTTCAGAAAAAATACAGTGTGTTCTACGGCTTAGTTTATTGTTTTTAAGTAGGTTTAAAGATTTAGTCCGTCAGTCTTATTACCTTACAGTCTAACTTACACTTTCAGAAAAGTTATTAAAAAATGTTCTACAGCAATACTTGTGTCTGCACTAGGTGCAAAAGGAAGCTCGGTAGCTGAGGTGTACTGGAGAAGAAACACAAGGTGTTCTTCGGCACATTTTTTTTTTAACGTAGGTCCAAATTTAGGAACAGACACCCAACCGCGCTAACTTACAGAAAATTTAATTAAAAATATTGTACGACAATACTTTTGTCCGCACTAGGTGCAAAGGAAGGTCGGGTAACTGTCGTTTACTTGAGAATAAACAATAAACACAGGGTGTTCTTCGGCTTAGTTTATTTTTTTGAAAGAAAGTGCAAAATTGGTGTCGGACATCCTACCCCATCACCTTACAGGAAAATTAATAAAAAAAATATTGACGTCAAATAATTGTCCGCAACAGGCACAAAGGGAAGCTGTGTAGCTGTGGTCGACTTCAGGAATAAACACAGTGTATTTTACGGCTTAGTTTATTGTTTGTTATGTAGGTTCAAAGATTTAGTGCGTCAGTCTTATTACCTTACAGTCTACCTTACACTTACAGAAAAGTTAATAAAAAATGTTCTACGGCAATACTTGTGTGTGCACTAGGTACAAAGGGAGCTAGGTAGCTGAGGTGTACTAGGGAAGAAACCCAAGGTGTTCTTCGGCACAGTTTTTTTTTTGGAACGTAGGTCCAAATTTAGGAACAGACACCCAACCCCGCTACCTTAAAGAAAAGTTAATAAAAAATATTGTACGGCAATACTTTTGTCCGCACTAGGTGCAAAGAAAGGTCGGGTAACTGTGGTTTACTTGAGAATAAACACAGGGTGTTCTTCGGCTTAGTTTATTTTTTTGAAAGAAAGTGCAAAATTGATGTCGGACACCCTACCCCATCACCTAACAGAAAAATTAATCAAAAAAATATTGACGTCAAATAATTGTCCGCAATAGGCACAAAGGGAAGCTGTGTAGTTGTGGTCTACTTCAGAAAAAAACACAGTGTGTTTTACGGCTTAGTTTATTGTTTTTTATGTAGGTTCAAAGATTTAGTCCGTCAGTCTTATTACCTTACAGTCTACCTTACACTTACAGAAAAGTTAATAAAAAATGTTCTACGTCAATACTTGTGTCTGCACTAGGTGCAAAGGAAAACTGGGTAGCTGAGGTGTACTGGAGAAGAAACCCAAGGTGTTCTTCCGCACAGTTTTTTTGGAACGTAGGTCCAAATTTAGGAACAGACACCCAACCCCGCTACCTTACAGAAAAGTTAATAAAAAATTTGTACGGCAATACTTTTGTCCGCACTAGGTGCAAGGGAAGGTCGGGTAGCTGTGGTTTACTTAAGAAAAAACACAGGGTGTTCTTCGGCTTAGTTTTTTTTTGAAAGAAAGTGCAAAATTGATGTCGGACACCCTACCCCATCACCTTAAAGAAAAATTAATAAAAAAAATATTGACGTCAAATAATTGTCTGCAATAGGCACAAAGGAAAGCTGTGTAGCTGTGGTCTACTGCAGAAAAAACACAGTGTGTTTTACGGCTTAGTTTATTGTTTTTTATGTAGGTTCAAAGATTTAGTCCGTCAGTCTTATTACCTTACAGTCTACCTTACACTTACAGAAAAGTTAATAAAAAATGATCTACGGCAATACTTGTGTCTGCATTAGGTACAAAGGGAAGCTGGGTAGCTGAGGTGTACTGGAGAAGAAACCCAAGGTGTTCTTCGGCACATTTTTTTTTTTTGGAACGTAGGTCCAAATTTAGGAACAGACACCCAACCCCGCTACCTTACAGAAAAGTTAATAAAACATATTGTCCGGCAATACTTTTGTCCGCACTTGGTGCAAAGGAAGGTCGGGTAACTGTGGTTTACTTCAGAATAAACACAGGGTGTTCTTCGGCTTAGTTTATTTTTTTTAAAGAAAGTGCAAAATTGATGTCAGACACCCCACCCCATCACCTAACAGAAAAAATAATAAAAAAAATATGGACGTCAAATAATTAACCGCAATAAGCACAAAGGGAAGCTGTGTAGCTGTTGTCTACTTCAGAAAAAAACATAGTGTGTTTTACGGCTTAGTTTATTGTTTTTTATGTAGGTTCAAAGATTTAGTCCGTCAGTCTTATTACCTTACAGTCTACCTTACACTTACAGAAAAGTTAATAAAATATGTTTTACGGCAATACGTGTGTCTGCACTAGGTGCAAAGGGAAGCTGGGTAGCTGAGGTGTACTGGAGAAGAAACCCAAGGTGTTCTTCGGCACAGTTTTTTTTTCGAACGTAGGTCCAAATTTAGGAACAGATACCCAACCCCGCTACCTTACAGAAAAGTTAATAAAACATATTGTACGGCAATACTTTTGTCCGCACTTGGTGCAAAGGAAGGTCGGATAACTGTGGTTTACTTGAGAATTAACACAAGGTGTTCTTCGGCTTAGTTTATTTTTTTGAAAGAAAGTGCAAAATTGATGTCGGACACCCTACCCCATCACCTAACAGAAAAATTAATAAAAAAAATATTGACGTCAAATAATTGTCCGCAATAGGCACAAAGGGAAGCTGTGTAGCTGTGGTCTACTTCAGAAAAAAACACAGTGTGTTTTACGGCTTAGTTTATTGTTTTTTATGTAGGTTCAGAGATTTAGTCCGTCAGTCTTTTTACCTTACAGTCTACCTTACACTTACAGAAAAGTTAATAAAAAATGTTCTACTGCAATACTTTTGTCCGCACTAGGTGCAAGGGAAGGTCGGGTAGCTGTGGTTTACTTGAGAAAAAACACAGGGTGTTCTTCGGCTTAGTTTATTTTTTTGAAAGAAAGTGCAAAATTGATGTCGGACACCCTACCCCATCACCTAACAGAAAAATTAATAAAAAAAATATTGACGTCAACTAATTGTCCGCAATAGGCACAAAGGGAAGCTGTGTAGCTGTGGTCTACTTCAGAAAAAAAACACAGTGTGTTTTACGGCTTAGTTTATTGTTTTTTATGTAGGTTCAAAGATTTAGTCCGTCAGTCTTATTACCTTACAGTCTACCTTACACTTACAGAAAAGTTAATAAAAAATGTTCCACGTCAATACTTGTGTCTGCACTAGGTGCAAAGGGAAGCTGGGTAGCTGAGGTGTACTGGAGAAGAAACCCAAGGTGTTCTTCCGCACAGTTTTTTTGGAACGTAGGTTTAAATTTATGAACAGACACCCAACCCCGCTACCTTACAGAAAAGTTAATAAAAAATATTGTACGGCAATACTTTTGTCCGCACTAGGTGCAAGGGAAGGTCGGGTAGCTGTGGTTTACTTGAGAAAAAACACAGGGTGTTCTTCGGCTTAGTTTATTTTTTTGAAAGAAAGTGCAAAATTGATGTCGGACACCCTATCCCATCACCATAAAGAAAAATTAATAAAAAAAATATTGAGGTCAAATAATTGTCCGCAATAGGCACAAAGGGAAGCTGTGTAGCTGTGGTCTACTTCAGAAAAAAAAAACACAGTGTGTTTTACGGCTTAGTTTATTGTTTTTTATGTAGGTTCAAAGATTTAGTCCGTCAGTCTTATTACCTTACAGTCTACCTTACACTTACAGAAAAGTTAATAAAAAATGTTCTACGTCAATACTTGTGTCTGCACTAGGTGCAAAGGGAAGCTGGGTAGCTGAGGTGTACTGGAGAAGAAACCCAAGGTGTTCTTCCGCACAGTTTTTTTTGGAACGTAGGTCCAAATTTAAGAACAGACACCCAACCCCGCTACCTTACAGAAAAGTTAATAAAACATATTGTACGGCAATACTTTTGTCCGCACTTTGTGCAAAAGAAGGTCGGGTAACTGTGGTTTACTTGAGAATAAACACAGGGTGTTCTTCGGCTTAGTTTATTTTTTTGAAAGAAAGTGCAAAATTGATGTCGGACACCCTACCCCATCACCTAACAGAAAAATTAATAAAAAAAATATTGACGTCAACTAATTGTCCGCAATAGGCACAAAGGGAAGCTGTGTAGCTGTGGTCTACTTCAGAAAAAAAACACAGTGTGTTTTACGGCTTAGTTTATTGTTTTTATGTAGGTTCAAAGATTTAGTCCGTCAGTCTTATTACCTTACAGTCTACCTTACACTTACAGAAAAGTTAATTAAAAATGTTCTACGGCAATACTTGTGTCTGCACTAGGTGCAAAGGGAAGCTGGGTAGCTGAGGTGTACTGGAGAAGAAACCCAAGGTGTTCTTCGGCACAGTTTTTTTTTCGAACGTTGGTCCAAATTTAGGAACAGATACCCAACCCCGCTACCTTACAGAAAAGTTAATAAAACATATTGTACGGCAATACTTTTGTCCGCACTTTGTGCAAAAGAAGGTCGGGTAACTGTGGTTTACTTGAGAATAAACACAGGGTGTTCTTCGGCTTAGTTTATTTTTTTGAAAGAAAGTGCAAAATTGATGTCGGACACCCTACCCCATCACCTAACAGAAAAATTAATAAAAAAAATATTGACGTCAACTAATTGTCCGCAATAGGCACAAAGGGAAGCTGTGTAGCTGTGGTCTACTTCAGAAAAACAAAAACACAGTGTGTTTTACGGCTTAGTTTATTGTTTTTTATGTAGGTTCAAAGATTTAGTCCGTCAGTCTTATTACCTTACAGTCTACCTTACACTTACAGAAAAGTTAATAAAAAATGTTCTACGTCAATACTTTTGTCTGCACTAGGTGCAAAGAGAAGCTGGGTAGCTGAGGTGTACTGGAGAAGAAACCCCAGGTGTTCTTCCGCACAGTTTTTTTGGAACGTAGGTTTAAATTTATGAACAGACACCCAACCCCGCTACCTTACAGAAAAGTTAATAAAAAATATTGTACGGCAATTTTTTTGTCCGCACTAGGTGCAAGGGAAGGTCGGGTAGCTGTGGTTTACTTGAGAAAAAACACAGGGTGTTCTTCGGCTTAGTTTATTTTTTTGAAAGAAAGTGCAAAATTGATGTCGGACACCCTAACCCATCACCTTAAAGAAAAATTAATAAAAAAAATATTGAGGTCAAATAATTGTCCGCAATAGGCACAAAGGGAAGCTGTGTAGCTGTGGTCTACTTCAGAAAAAAAAAACACAGTGTGTTTTACGGCTTAGTTTATTGTTTTTTATGTAGGTTCAGAGATTTAGTCCGTCAGTCTTTTTACCTTACAGTCTACCTTACACTTACAGAAAAGTTAATAAAAAATTTTCTACTGCAATACTTTTGTCCGCACTAGGTGCAAGGGAAGGTCGGGTAGCTGTGGTTTACTTGAGAAAAAACACAGGGTGTTCTTCGGCTTAGTTTATTTTTTTGAAAGAAAGTGCAAAATTGATGTCGGACACCCTACCCCATCACCTAACAGAAAAATTAATAAAAAAAATATTGACGTCAACTAATTGTCCGCAATAGGCACAAAGGGAAGCTGTGTAGCTGTGGTCTACTTCAGAAAAAAAAAACACAGTGTGTTTTACGGCTTAGTTTATTGTTTTTTATGTAGGTTCAGAGATTTATTTCGTCAGTCTTTTTACCTTACAGTCTACCTTACACTTACAGAAAAGTTAATAAAAAATGTTCTACTGCAATACTTTTGTCCGCACTAGGTGCAAGGGAAGGTCGGGTAGCTGTGGTTTACTTGAGAAAAAACACAGGGTGTTCTTCGGCTTAGTTTTTTTTTTGAAAGAAAGTGCAAAATTGATGTCGGACACCCTACCCCATCACCTTAAAGAAAAATTAATAAAAAAAATATTGAGGTCAAATAATTGTCCGCAATAGGCACAAAGGGAAGCTGTGTAGCTGTGGTCTACTTCAGAAAAAAAACACAGTGTGTTTTACGGCTTAGTTTATTGTTTTTTATGTAGGTTCAAAGATTTAGTCCGTCAGTCTTATTACCTTACAGTCTACCTTACACTTACAGAAAAGTTAATAAAAAATGTTCTACGTCAATACTTTTGTCTGCACTAGGTGCAAAGGGAAGCTGGGTAGCTGATGTGTACTGGAGAAGAAACCCAAGGTGTTCTTCAGCACAGTTTTTTTGGAACGTAGGTTTAAATTTATGAACAGACACCCAACCCCGCTACCTTACAGAAAAGTTAATAAAAAATATTGTACGGCAATTTTTTTGTCCGCACTAGGTGCAAGGGAAGGTCGGGTAGCTGTGGTTTACTTGAGAAAAAACACAGGGTGTTCTTCGGCTTAGTTTATTTTTTTGAAAGAAAGTGCAAAATTGATGTCGGACACCCTACCCCATCACCTAACAGAAAAATTAATAAAAAAAATATTGACGTCAACTAATTGTCCGCAATAGGCATAAAGGGAAGCTGTGTAGCTGTGGTCTACTTCAGAAAAAAAACACAGTGTGTTTTACGGCTTAGTTTATTGTTTGTTATGTAGGTTCAAAGATTTAGTCCGTCAGTCTTATTACCTTACAGTCTACCTTACACTTACAGAAAAGTTAATAAAAAATGTTCTACGTCAATACTTTTGTCTGCACTAGGTGCAAAGGGAAGCTGGGTAGCTGAGGTGTACTGGAGAAGAAACCCAAGGTGTTCTTCCGCACAGTTTTTTTGGAACGTAGGTTTAAATTTATGAACAGACACCCAACCCCGCTACCTTACAGAAAAGTTAATAAAAAATATTGTACGGCAATTTTTTTGTCCGCACTAGGTGCAAGGGAAGGTCGGGTAGCTGTGGTTTACTTGAGAAAAAACACAGGGTGTTCTTCGGCTTAGTTTATTTTTTTGAAAGAAAGTGCAAAATTGATGTCGGACACCCTACCCCATCACCTTAAAGAAAAATTAATAAAAAAAATATTGAGGTCAAATAATTGTCCGCAATAGGCACAAAGGGAAGCTGTGTAGCTGTGGTCTACTTCAGAAAAAAAACACAGTGTGTTTTACGGCTTAGTTTATTGTTTTTTATGTAGGTTCAGAGATTTATTTCGTCAGTCTTTTTACCTTACAGTCTACCTTACACTTACAGAAAAGTTAATAAAAAATGTTCTACTGCAATACTTTTGTCCGCACTAGGTGCAAGGGAAGGTCGGGTAGCTGTGGTTTACTTGAGAAAAAACACAGGGTGTTCTTCGGCTTAGTTTATTTTTTTGAAAGAAAGTGCAAAATTGATGTCGGACACCCTACCCCATCACCTTAAAGAAAAATTAATAAAAAAAATATTGAGGTCAAATAATTGTCCGCAATAGGCACAAAGGGAAGCTGTGTAGCTGTGGTCTACTTCAGAAAAAAAACACAGTGTGTTTTACGGCTTAGTTTATTGTTTTTTATGTAGGTTCAGAGATTTATTTCGTCAGTCTTTTTACCTTACAGTCTACCTTACACTTACAGAAAAGTTAATAAAAAATGTTCTACTGCAATACTTTTGTCCGCACTAGGTGCAAGGGAAGGTCGGGTAGCTGTGGTTTACTTGAGAAAAAACACAGGGTGTTCTTCGGCTTAGTTTATTTTTTTGAAAGAAAGTGCAAAATTGATGTCGGACACCCTACCCTATCACCTAACAGAAAAATTAATAAAAAAAATATTGACGTCAACTAATTGTCCGCAATAGGCACAAAGGGAAGCTGTGTAGCTGTGGTCTACTTCAGAAAAAAAAACACAGTGTGTTTTACGGCTTAGTTTATTGTTTTTTATGTAGGTTCAAAGATTTAGTCCGTCAGTCTTATTACCTTACAGTCTACCTTACACTTACAGAACAGTTAATAAAAAATGTTCTACGTCAATACTTTTGTTTGCACTAGGTGCAAAGGGAAGCTGAGTAGCTGAGGTGTACTGGAGAAGAAACCCAAGGTGTTCTTCCGCACAGTTTTTTTGGAACGTAGGTTTAAATTTATGAACAGACACCCAACCCCGCTACCTTACAGAAAAGTTAATAAAAAATATTGTACGGCAATTTTTTTGTCCGCACTAGGTGCAAGGGAAGGTCGGGTAGCTGTGGTTTACTTGAGAAAAAAAACAGGGTGTTCTTCGGCTTAGTTTATTTTTTTGAAAGAAAGTGCAAAATTGATGTCGGACACCCTACCCCATCACCTTAAAGAAAAATTAATAAAAAAAATATTGAGGTCAAATAATTGTCCGCAATAGGCACAAAGGGAAGCTGTGTAGCTGTGGTCTACTTCAGAAAAAAAAACACAGTGTGTTTTACGGCTTAGTTTATTGTTTTTTATGTAGGTTCAAAGATTTAGTCCGTCAGTCTTATTACCTTACAGTCTACCTTACACTTACAGAACAGTTAATAAAAAATGTTCTACGTCAATACTTTTGTCTGCACTAGGTGCAAAGGGAAGCTGGGTAGCTGAGGTGTACTGGAGAAGAAACCCAAGGTGTTCTTCCGCACAGTTTTTTTGGAACGTAGGTTTAAATTTATGAACAGACACCCAACCCCGCTACCTTACAGAAAAGTTAATAAAAAATATTGTACGGCAATTTTTTTGTCCGCACTAGGTGCAAGGGAAGGTCGGGTAGCTGTGGTTTACTTGAGAAAAAACACAGGGTGTTCTTCGGCTTAGTTTATTTTTTTGAAAGAAAGTGCAAAATTGATATCGGACACCCTACCCCATCACCTAACAGAAAAATTAATAAAAAAAATATTGACGTCAACTAATTGTCCGCAATAGGCACTAAGGGAAGCTGTGTAGCTGTGGTCTACTTCAGAAAAAAAAACACAGTGTGTTTTACGGCTTAGTTTATTGTTTTTTATGTAGGTTCAAAGATTTAGTCCGTCAGTCTTATTACCTTACAGTCTACCTTACACTTACAGAAAAGTTAATAAAAAATGTTCTACGTCAATACTTTTGTCTGCACTAGGTGCAAAGGGAAGCTGGGTAGCTGAGGTGTACTGGAGAAGAAACCCAAGGTGTTCTTCCGCACAGTTTTTTTGGAACGTAGGTTTAAATTTATGAACAGACACCCAACCCCGCTACCTTACAGAAAAGTTAATAAAAAATATTGTACGGCAATTTTTTTGTCCGCACTAGGTGCAAGGGAAGGTCGGGTAGCTGTGGTTTACTTGAGAAAAAACACAGGGTGTTCTTCGGCTTAGTTTATTTTTTTGAAAGAAAGTGCAAAATTGATGTCGGACACCCTACCCCATCACCTTAAAGAAAAATTAATAAAAAAAATATTGAGGTCAAATAATTGTCCGCAATAGGCACAAAGGGAAGCTGTGTAGCTGTGGTCTACTTCAGAAAAAAAACACAGTGTGTTTTACGGCTTAGTTTATTGTTTTTTATGTAGGTTCAGAGATTTAGTCCGTCAGTCTTTTTACCTTACAGTCTACCTTACACTTACAGAAAAGTTAATAAAAAATGTTCTACTGCAATACTTTTGTCCGCACTAGGTGCAAGGGAAGGTCGGGTAGCTGTGGTTTACTTGAGAAAAAACACAGGGTGTTCTTCGACTTAGTTTATTTTTTTGAAAGAAAGTGCAAAATTGATGTCGGACACCCTACCCCATCACCTAACAGAAAAATTAATAAAAAAAATATTGACGTCAACTAATTGTCCGCAATAGGCACAAAGGGAAGCTGTGTAGCTGTGGTCTACTTCAGAAAAAAAAACACAGTGTGTTTTACGGCTTAGTTTATTGTTTTTTATGTAGGTTCAAAGATTTAGTCCGTCAGTCTTATTACCTTACAGTCTACCTTACACTTACAGAACAGTTAATAAAAAATGTTCTACGTCAAGACTTTTGTCTGCACTAGGTGCAAAGGGAAGCTGGGTAGCTGAGGTGTACTGGAGAAGAAACCCAAGGTGTTCTTCCGCACAGTTTTTTTGGAACGTAGGTTTAAATTTATGAACAGACACCCAACCCCGCTACCTTACAGAAAAGTTAATAAAAAATATTGTACGGCAATTTTTTTGTCCGCACTAGGTGCAAGGGAAGGTCGGGTAGCTGTGGTTTACTTGAGAAAAAACACAGGGTGTTCTTCGGCTTAGTTTATTTTTTTGAAAGAAAGTGCAAAATTGATGTCGGACACCCTACCCCATCACCTAACAGAAAAATTAATAAAAAAAATATTGAGGTCAAATAATTGTCCGCAATAGGCACAAAGGGAAGCTGTGTAGCTGTGGTCTACTTTAGAAAAAAACACAGTGTGTTTTACGGCTTAGTTTATTGTTTTTTTAGGTAGGTTAAAAGATGTAGTCTGTCAGTCTTATTACCTTACAGTCTACCTTATACTTACAGAAAAGTTAATAAAAAATGTTCTACGGCAATACTTGTGTCTGCACTAGGTGCAAAGGGAAGCTGGGTAGCTGAGGTGTACTGGAGAAGAAACCCAAGGTGTTCTTCGGCACATTTTTTTTTTTGGAACGTAGGTCCAAATTTAGGAACAGACACCCAACCCCGCTACCTTACAGTACCTTGGGGTTCGTGTTGTTTATTCTTTAGTTTTCTATGTTGTGTCATGTGTACTATTGTTTTTCTGTTTGTCTTTTTAATTTTTAGCCATGGCGTTGTCAGTTTGTTTTAGATTTATGAGTTTGACTGTCCCTTTTGTATCTTTCATCCCTCTTTTACAGAAAAGTTAATAAAAAATATTGTACGGCAATACTTTTGTCCGCACTAGGTGCAAAGGAAGGTCGGGTAACTGTGGTTTACTTGAGAATAAACACAGGGTGTTCTTCGGCTTAGTTTATTTTTTTGAAAGAAAGTGCTAAATTGATGTCGGACACCCTACCCCATCACCTAACAGAAAAATTAATAAAAAAAATATTGACGTCAAATAATTGTCCGCAATAGGCACAAAGGGAAGCTGTGTAGCTGTGGTCTACTTCAGAAAAAAACACAGTGTGTTTTACGGCTTAGTTTATTGTTTTTTATGTAGGTTCAAAGATTTAGTCCATCAGTCTTATTATCTTACAGTCTACCTTACACGTACAGAAAAGTTAATAGAAAATGTTCTACGGCAATACTTGTGTCTGCACTAGGTGCAAAGGGAAGCTGGGTAGCTGAGGTGTAGTGGAGAAGAAACCCAAGGTGTTCTTCGGCACAGTTTTTTTGGAACGTAGGTCCAAATTTAGGAACAGACACCCAACCCCGTTACCTTACAGAAAAGTTAATAAAAAATATTGTACGGCAATACTTTTGTTCGCACTAGGTGCAAAGGAAGGCCGGGTAACTGTGGTTTACTTGAGAAAAACACAGGGTGTTCTTCGGCTTAGTTTATTTTTTGAAAGAAAGTGCAAAATTGATGTCGGACACCCTACCCCATCACCTAACAGGAAAATTAATAAAAAAAATATTGACGTCAAATAATTGTCCGCAATAGGCACAAAGGGAAGCTGTGTAGCTGTGGTCTACTTCAGAAAAAAACACAGTGTGTTTTACGGCTTAGTTTATTGTTTTTTATGTAGGTTCAAAGATTTAGTCCGTCAGTCTTATTACCTTACAGTCTACCTTACACTTACAGAAAAGTTAATAAAAAATGTTCTACGGCAATACTTGTGTCTGCATTAGGTGCAAAGGGAAGCTGGGTAGCTGAGGTGTACTGGAGAAGAAACCCAAGGTGTTCTTCGGCACAGTTTTTTTGGAACGTAGGTCCAAATTTAGGAACAGACACCCAACCCCGCTACCTTACAGAAAAGTTAATAAAAAATATTGTACGGCAATACTTTTGTCCGCACTAGGTGCAAGGGAAGGTCGGGTAGCTGTGGTTTACTTGAGAAAAAACACAGGGTGTTCTTCGGCTTAGTTTATTTTTTTGAAAGAAAGTGCAAAATTGATGTCGGACACCCTACCCCATCACCTAACAGAAAAATTAATAAAAACAATATTGACGTCAAATAATTGTCCGCAATAGGCACAAAGGGAAGCTGTGTAGCTGTGGTCTACTTCAGAAAAAAAACACAGTGTGTTTTACGGCTTAGTTTATTATTTTTATGTAGGTTCAAAGATTTAGTCCGTCAGTCTTATTACCTTACATTCTACCTTACACTTACAGAAAAGTTAATAAAAAATGTTCTACGGCAATTCTTGTGTCTGCACTAGGTGGAAAGGGAAGCTTGGTAGCTGCGGTATACTGGAGAAGAAACACAAGGTGTTCTTCCGCAGTTTTTTTGGAACGTAGGTCCAAATTTAGGAACAGACACCCAACCCCGCCACCTTACGGAAAAGTTAATAAAAAATATTGTTTGGCAATACTTTTGTCCGCACTAGGTGCAAAGGAAGGTCGGGTAACTGTGGTTTACTTGAGAATAAACACATGTTGTTCTTCGGCTTAGTTTATTTTTTTGAAAGAAAGTGCAAAATTGGTGTCGGACACCCTACCCCATCACCTTACAGAATAAATTAATTAAAAAAATATTGACGTCAAATAATTGTCCGCAATAGGCACAAAGGGAAGCTGTGTAGCTGTGGTCTACTTCAGAAAAAAAACACGGTGTGTTTTACGGCTTAGTTTATTGTTTTTTATGTAGGTTCAAAGATTTAGTCCGTCAGTCTTATTACCTTACAGTCTACCTTACACTTACAGAAAAGTTAAGAAAAAAATGTTCTACGTCAATACTTGTGTCTGCACTAGGTGCAAAGGGAAGCTGGGTAGCTGAGGTGTACTGGAGAAGAAACCCAAGGTGTTCTTCCGCACAGTTTTTTTGGAACGTAGGTCCAAATTTAGGAACAGACACCCAACCCCGCTACCTTACAGAAAAGTTAATACAAAATATTGTACGGCAATACTTTTGTCTGCACTAGGTGCAAGGGAAGGTCGGGTAGCTGTGGTTTACTTGAGAAAAAACACAGGGTGTTCTTCGGCTTACTTTCTTTTTTTGAAAGAAAGTGCAAAATTGATGTCGGACACCCTACCCCATCACCTTAAAGAAAAATTAATAAAAAAAATATTGACGTCAAATAATTGTCCGCAATAGGCACAAAGGGAAGCTGTGTAGCTGTGGTCTACTTCAGAAAAAACACAGTGTGTTTTACGGCTTAGTTTATTGTTTTTTATGTAGGTTCAAAGATTTAGTCCGTCAGTCTTATTACCTTACAGTCTACCTTACACTTACAGAAAAGTTAATAAAAAATGTTCTACGGCAATACTTGTGTCTGCAGTAGGTACAAAGGGAAGCTTGGTAGCTGAGGTGTACTCGAGAAGAAACCCAAGGTGTTCTTCGGCACAGTTTTTTTTTTTAACGTAGGTCCAAATTTAGGAACAGACACCCAACCCCGCTACCTTACAGAAAAGTTAATAAAAAATATTGTACGGCAATACTTTTGACCGCACTAGGTGCAAAGGAAGGTCGGGTAACTGTGGTTTACTTGAGAATAAACACAGGGTATTCTTCGGCTTAGTTTATTTTTTGAAAGAAAGTGCAAAATTGATGTCGGACACCCTACCCCATCACCTAACAGAAAAATTAATAAAAAAAATATTGACGTCAAATAATTTACCGCAATAGGCACAAAGTGAAGCTGTGTAGCTATTGTCTACTTCAGAAAAAAACACAGTGTGTTTTACGGCTTAGTTTATTGTTTTTTATGTAGGTTCAAATATTTAGTCCGTCAGTCTTGTTACATTACAGTCTACCTTACACTTACAGAAAAGTTAATAAAAAATGTTTTACGGCAATACTTGTGTCTGCACTAGGTGCAACGGGAAGCTGGGTAGCTGAGGTGTACTAGAGAAGAAACCCAAGGTGTTCTTCGGCACAGTTTTTTTTTGGAACGTAGGTCCAAATTTAGGAACAGATACCCAACCCCGCTACCTTACAGAAAAGTTAATACAAAATATTGTACGGCAATACTTTTGTCCGCACTAGGTGCAAAGGAAGGTCGGGTAACTGTGGTTTACTTGAGAATAAACACAGGGTGTTCTTCGGCTTAATTTATTTTTTGAAAGAAAGTGCAAAATTGATGTCGGACACCCTACCCCATCACCTAACAGAAAAATTAATAAAAAAAATATTGACGTCAAATAATTGTCTGCAATAGGCACAAAGGGAAGCTGTGTAGCTGTGGTCTACTTCAGAAAAAAACACAGTGTGTTTTACGGCTTAGTTTATTGTTTTTTATGTAGGTTCAAAGATTTAGTCCGTCAGCCTTATTACCTTAAGTCTACCTTACACTTACAGAAAAGTTAATAAAAAATGTTCTACGGCAATACTTGTGTCTGCACTAGGTGCAAAGGGAAGCTGGGTAGCTGAGGTGTACTGGAGAAGAAACCCAAGGTGTTCTTCCGCACAGTTTTTTTGGAACGTAGGTCCAAATTTAGGAACAGACACCCAACCCCACTACCTTACAGAAAAGTTTAATAAAAAATATTGTACGGCAATTCTTTTGTCCGCACTAGATGCAAAGGAAGGTCGGGTAGCTGCTGTTTACTTGAGAAAAAACACAGGATGTTCTTCGGCTTAGTTTGTTTTTTGAAAGAAAGTCAAAATTGATG
Organism: Mytilus trossulus; assembly: GCF_036588685.1. NCBI lineage: Eukaryota > Metazoa > Mollusca > Bivalvia > Mytilida > Mytilidae > Mytilus > Mytilus trossulus. Next base: position 2,142,221 of record NW_026963297.1, read on the forward strand.
TCGGACACCCTACCCCATCACCTAACAGAAAAATTAATAAAAAAAATATTGACGTCAAATTATTGTCCGCAATAGGCACAAAGGGAAGCTGTGTAGCTGTGGTCTACTTCAGCAAAAACACAGTGTGTTTTACGGCTTAGTTTATTGTTTTTTATGTAGGTTCAAAGATGTAGTCTGTCAGTCTTTTTACCTTACAGTCTACCTTACACTTACAGAAAAGTTAATAAAAAATGTTCTACGGCAATACTTGTGTCTGCACTGGGTGCAAAGGGAAGCTGGGTAGCTGAGGTGTACTGGAGAAGAAACCCAAGGTGTTCTTCGGCACAGTTTTTTTTTGGAACGTAGGTCCAAATTTAGGAACAGACACCCAACCCCGCTACCTTACAGAAAAGGTGCAAAATTGATGTCGGACACCCTACCCCATCACCTAACAGAAAAATTAATAAAAAAAATATTGACGTCAAATAATTGTCCGCAATAGGCACAAAGGGAAGGTGTGTAGCTGTGGTCTACTTCAGAAAAAAAACACAGTGTGTTTTACGGCTTAGTTTATTGTTTTTTTATGTAGGTTCAAAGATTTAGTCCGTCAGTCTTATTACCTAACAGCCTACCTTACACTTACAGATAAGTTAATAAAAAATGTTCTACGTCAATACTTGTGTCTGCACTAGGTGCAAAGGGAAGCTGGGTAGCTGAGGTGTACTCGAGAAGAAACCCAAGGTGTTCTTCGGCACAGTTTTTTTTTTTAACGTAGGTCCAAATTTAGGAACAGACACCCAACCCCGCTACCTTACAGAAAAGTTAATAAAAAATATTGTACGGCAATACTTTTGACCGCACTAGGTGCAAAGGAAGGTCGGGTAACTGTGGTTTACTTGAGAATAAACACAGGGTATTCTTCGGCTTAGTTTATTTTTTGAAAGAAAGTGCAAAATTGATGTCGGACACCCTACCCCATCACCTAACAGAAAAATTAATAAAAAAAATATTGACGTCAAATAATTTACCGCAATAGGCACAAAGGGAAGCTGTGTAGCTGTGGTCTACTTCAGAAAAAACACAGTGTGTTTTACGGCTTAGTTTATTGTTTTTTATGTAGGTTCAAAGATTTAGTCCGTCAGTCTTATTACCTTACAGTCTACCTTACACTTACAGAAAAGTTAATAAAAAATGTTCTACGGCAATACTTGTGTCTGCAGTAGGTACAAAGGGAAGCTTGGTAGCTGAGGTGTACTCGAGAAGAAACCCAAGGTGTTCTTCGGCACAGTTTTTTTTTTTAACGTAGGTCCAAATTTAGGAACAGACACCCAACCCCGCTACCTTACAGAAAAGTTAATAAAAAATATTGTACGGCAATACTTTTGACCGCACTAGGTGCAAAGGAAGGTCGGGTAACTGTGGTTTACTTGAGAATAAACACAGGGTATTCTTCGGCTTAGTTTATTTTTTGAAAGAAAGTGCAAAATTGATGTCGGACACCCTACCCCATCACCTAACAGAAAAATTAATAAAAAAAATATTGACGTCAAATAATTTACCGCAATAGGCACAAAGTGAAGCTGTGTAGCTATTGTCTACTTCAGAAAAAAACACAGTGTGTTTTACGGCTTAGTTTATTGTTTTTTATGTAGGTTCAAATATTTAGTCCGTCAGTCTTGTTACATTACAGTCTACCTTACACTTACAGAAAAGTTAATAAAAAATGTTTTACGGCAATACTTGTGTCTGCACTAGGTGCAACGGGAAGCTGGGTAGCTGAGGTGTACTAGAGAAGAAACCCAAGGTGTTCTTCGGCACAGTTTTTTTTTGGAACGTAGGTCCAAATTTAGGAACAGATACCCAACCCCGCTACCTTACAGAAAAGTTAATACAAAATATTGTACGGCAATACTTTTGTCCGCACTAGGTGCAAAGGAAGGTCGGGTAACTGTGGTTTACTTGAGAATAAACACAGGGTGTTCTTCGGCTTAATTTATTTTTTGAAAGAAAGTGCAAAATTGATGTCGGACACCCTACCCCATCACCTAACAGAAAAATTAATAAAAAAAATATTGACGTCAAATAATTGTCTGCAATAGGCACAAAGGGAAGCTGTGTAGCTGTGGTCTACTTCAGAAAAAAACACAGTGTGTTTTACGGCTTAGTTTATTGTTTTTTATGTAGGTTCAAAGATTTAGTCCGTCAGCCTTATTACCTTAAGTCTACCTTACACTTACAGAAAAGTTAATAAAAAATGTTCTACGGCAATACTTGTGTCTGCACTAGGTGCAAAGGGAAGCTGGGTAGCTGAGGTGTACTGGAGAAGAAACCCAAGGTGTTCTTCCGCACAGTTTTTTTGGAACGTAGGTCCAAATTTAGGAACAGACACCCAACCCCACTACCTTACAGAAAAGTTTAATAAAAAATATTGTACGGCAATTCTTTTGTCCGCACTAGATGCAAAGGAAGGTCGGGTAGCTGCTGTTTACTTGAGAAAAAACACAGGATGTTCTTCGGCTTAGTTTGTTTTTTGAAAGAAAGTCAAAATTGATGTCGGACACCCTACCCCATCACCTAACAGAAAAATTAATAAAAAAAATATTGACGTCAAATTATTGTCCGCAATAGGCACAAAGGGAAGCTGTGTAGCTGTGGTCTACTTCAGCAAAAACACAGTGTGTTTTACGGCTTAGTTTATTGTTTTTTATGTAGGTTCAAAGATGTAGTCTGTCAGTCTTTTTACCTTACAGTCTACCTTACACTTACAGAAAAGTTAATAAAAAATGTTCTACGGCAATACTTGTGTCTGCACTGGGTGCAAAGGGAAGCTGGGTAGCTGAGGTGTACTGGAGAAGAAACCCAAGGTGTTCTTCGGCACAGTTTTTTTTTGGAACGTAGGTCCAAATTTAGGAACAGACACCCAACCCCGCTACCTTACAGAAAAGGTGCAAAATTGATGTCGGACACCCTACCCCATCACCTAACAGAAAAATTAATCAAAAAAATATTGACGTCAAATAATTGTCCGCAATAGGCACAAAGGGAAGGTGTGTAGCTGTGGTCTACTTCAGAAAAAAAACACAGTGTGTTTTACGGCTTAGTTTATTGTTTTTTTATGTAGGTTCAAAGATTTAGTCCGTCAGTCTTATTACCTAACAGCCTACCTTACACTTACAGATAAGTTAATAAAAAATGTTCTACGTCAATACTTGTGTCTGCACTAGGTGCAAAGGGAAGCTGGGTAGCTGATGTGTACTGGAGAAAAAACCCAAGGTGTTCTTCCGCACAGTTTTTTTTGGAACGTAGGTCCAAATTTAGGAACAGACACCCAACCCCGCTACCTTACAGAAAAGTTAATAAAAAATATTGTACGGCAATACTTTTGTCCGCACTTGGTGCAAGGGAAGGTCGGGTAACTGTGGTTTACTTGAGAATAAACACAGGGTGTTCTTCGGCTTAGTTTATTTTTTGAAAGAAAGTGCAAAATTGATGTCGGACACCCTACCCCATCACCTAACAGAAACATTAATAAAAAAAATATTGACGTCAAATAATTGTCCGCAATAGGCACAAAGGGAAGCTGTGTAGCTGTGGTCTACTTCAGCAAAAACACAGTGTGTTTTACGGCTTAGTTTATTGTTTTTTTATGTAGGTTCAAAGATTTAGTTCGTCAGTCTTATTACCTTACAGTCTACCTTACACTTACAGAAAAGTTAATAAAAAATGTTCTACGGCAATACCTGTGTCTGCACTAGGTCCAAAGGGAAGCTGGGTAGCTGAGGTGTACTGGAGAAGAAACCCAAGGTGTTCTTCGGCACAGTTTGTTTTTTGGAACGTAGGTCCAAATTTAGGAACAGACACCCAACCCCGCTACCTTACAGAAAAGATAATAAAATTATTGTACGGCAATACTTTTGTCCGGACTAGGTGCAAAGGAAGGTCGGCTAACTGTGGTTTACTTGAGAATAAACACAGGGTGTTCTTCAGCTTAGTTTATTTTTTTGAAAGAAAGTGCTAAATTGATGTCAGACACCCTACCCCATCACCTAACAGAAAAATTAATTAAAAAAATATTGACGTCAAATAATTGTCCGCAATAGACACAAAGAGAAGCTGTGTAGCTGTGGTCTACTTCAGAAAAAAACACAGTGTGTTTTACAGCTTAGTTTATTGTTGTTTATGTAGGTTCAAAGATTTAGTCCGTCAGTCTTATAACCTTACAGTCTACCTAACACTTACAGAAACGTTAATAAAAAATATTCTACGGCAATACTTGTGTCTGCATTAGGTGCAAAGGAAAGCTGGGTAGCTGAGGTGTACTGGAGAAGAAACACAAGGTGTTCTTCGGCACAGTTTATTTTGTTTGGAACGTAGGTCCAAATTTAGGAACAGACACCCAACCCCGTTACCTTACAGAAAAGTTAATAAAAAATATTGTACGGCAATACTTTTGTCCGCACTAGCTGCAAAGGAAGGTCGGGTAACTGTGGTTTACTTGAGAATAAACACAGGGTGTTCTTCGGCTTAGTTTATTTTTTTGAAAGAAAGTGCAAAATTGATGTCGGACACCCTACCCCATCACCTAACAGAAAAATTAATAAAAACAATATTGACGTCAAATAATTAACCGCAATAGGCACAAAGGGAAGCTGTGTAGCTGTGGTCTACTTCAGAAAAAAACACAGTGTGTTTTACGGCTTAGTTTATTGTTTTTTATGTAGGTTCAAAGATTTAGTCCGTCAGTCTTATTACCTTACAGTCTACCTTACACTTACAGAAAAGTTAATAAAAAATGTTCTACGGCAATACTTGTGTCTGCACTAGGTGCAAAGGGAAGCTGGGTAGCTGAGGTGTACTGGAGAAGAAACCCAAGGTGTTCTTCGGCACAGTTTTTTTTTGGAACGTAGGTCCAAATTTAGGAACAGACACCCAACCCTGCTACCTTACAGAAAAGTTAATAAAAAATGTTCTACGGCAATACTTTTGTCCGCACTAGGTGCAAAGGAAGGTCGGGTAACTGTGGTTTACTTGAGAATAAACACAGGGTGTTCTTCGGCTTAGTTTATTTCTTTGAAAGAAAGTGCAAAATTGATGTCGGACACCCTACCCCATCACCTAACAGAAAAAATAATAAAAAAAATATTGACGTCAAATAATTAACCGCAATAGGCACAACGGGAAGCTGTGTAGCTGTGGTCTACTTCAGAAAAAACACAGTGTGTTTTACGGCTTAGTTTATTGTTTTTTATGTAGGTTCAAAGATTTAGTCCGTCAGTCTTATTACCTTACAGTCTACCTTACACTTCCAGAAAAGTTAATAAAAAATATTCTACGACAGTACTTGTGTCTGCATCAGGTACAAAGGGAAGCTGGGTAGCTGAGGTGTACTTGAGAAGAAAAACAAGGTGTTCTTCGGCTCAGTTTTTTTGTTTGGAACGTAGGTCCAAATTTAGGAACAGACACCCAACCCCGCTACTTTACAGAAAAGTTAATAAAAAATATTGTACGGCAATACTTTTGTCCGCACTAGGTGCAAAGGAAGGTCGGGTAGCTGTGGTTTACTTGAGAAAAAACACAGGGTGTTCTTCGGCTGAGTTTATTTTTTTGAAAGAAAGTGCAAAATTGATGTCGGACACCCTACCCCATCACCTAACAGAAAAAAAATTAAAACAAATATTGACGTCAAATAATTGTCCGCAATAGGCACAACGGGAAACTGTGTAGCTGTGGTCTACTTCAGATAAAAACACAGTGTGTGTTACGGCTTAGTTTATTGTTTTTTATGTAGGTTCACATATTGAGTCCGTCAGTCTTATTACCTTACAGTCTACCTTACACTTACAGAAAAGTTAATAAAAAACGTTCTACGGCAAAACTTGTGTCTGCACTAGGTGCAAAGGGAAGCTGGGTAGCTGATGTGTACTGGAGAAGAAACCCAAGGTGTTCTTCCGCACATTTCTTTTGAAACGTAGGTCCAAATTTAGGAACATGCACCCAACCCCGCTACCTTACAGAAAAATTAGTAAAAAATATTGTTTGGCAATACTTTTGTCCGCACTAGGTGCAAAGGAAGGTCGGGTAACTGTGGTTTACTTGAGAATAAACACAGGGTGTTCTTCGACTTAGTTTATTTTTTTGAAAGTAAGTGCAAAATTGGTGTCGGACACCCTACCCCATCACCTTACAGAAAAAATAATTAAAAAAATATTGACATCAAATAATTGTCCGCAATAGGCACAAAGGGAAGCTGTGTAGCTGTGGTCTACTTCAGCAAAAACACAGTGTGTCTTACGGCTTAGTTTATTGTTTTTTATGTAGGTTCAAAGATTTAGTCCGTCAGTCTTATTACCTTACAGTCTACCTTACACTTACAGAAAAGTTAATAAAAAATGTTCTACGGCAATAATTGTGTCTGCACTAGGTGCAAAGGGAAGCTAGGTAGCTGAGATATACTGGAGAAACAAACCAAGGTGTTCTTCCTTACAGTTTTTTTGGAACGTAGGTCCAAATTTAGGAACAGACACCCAACCCCGCTACTTTACAGAAAAGTTAATAAAAAATATTGTACGGCAATACTTTTGTCCGCACTAGGTGCAAAGGAAGGTCGGATAGCTATGGTTCACTTGAGAAAAAACACAGGGTGTTCTTCGGCTTAGTTTATTTTTTTGAAAGAAAGTGCAAAATTGATGTCGGACACCCTGACCCATCACGATACAGAAAAAATAATAAAACAAATATTGACGTCAAATAATTGTCCGCAATAGGCACAACGGGAAACTGTGTAGCTGTGGTCTACTTCAGATAAAAACACAGTGTGTCTTACGGCTTAGTTTATTGTTTTTTATGTAGGTTCAAAGATTGAGTCCGTCAGTCTTATTACCTTACAGTCTACCTTACACTTACAGAAAAGTTAATAAAAAACGTTCTACGGCAAAACTTGTGTCTGTACTAGGTACAAAGGGAAGCTGGGTAGCTGAGGTGTACTGGAGAAGAAACCCAAGGTGTTCTTCCGCACATTTCTTTTGGAACGAAGGTCCAAATTTAGGAACAGACACCCAACAACGCTACCTTACAGAAAATTTAATAAAAAATATTGTTTGGCAATACTTTTGTCCACACTAGGTGCAAAGGAAGGTCGGGTAACTGTGGTTTACTTGAGAATAAACACAGGGTGTTCTTCGGCTTAGTTTATTTTTTTGAAAGAAAGTGCAAAATTGGTGTCGGACACCCCACCCCATCACCTTACAGAAAAATTAATTAAAAAAATATTGACGTCAAAAAATTGTCCGCAATAGGCACGAAGGGAAGCTGTGTAGCTGTGGTCTACTTCAGAAAAAACACAGTGTGTTTTACGGCTTAGTTTATTGTTTTTTATGTAGGTTCAAAGATTTAGTCCGTCAGTCTTATTACCTTACAGTCTACCTTACACTTACAGAAAAGTTAATAAAAAATGTTCTACGGCAATAATTGTGTCTGCACTAGGTGCAAAGGGAAGCTAGGTAGCTGAGATATACTGGAGAAACAAACCAAGGTGTTCTTCCTTACAGTTTTTTTGGAACGTAGGTCCAAATTTAGGAACAGACACCCAACCCCGCTACTTTACAGAAAAGTTAATAAAAAATATTGTACGGCAATACTTTTGTCCGCACTAGGTGCAAAGGAAGGTCGGGTAGCTATGGTTCACTTGAGAAAAAACACAGGGTGTTCTTCGGCTTAGTTTATTTTTTTGAAAGAAAGTGCAAAATTGGTGTCGGACACCCCACCCCATCACCTTACAGAAAAATTAATTAAAAAAATATTGACGTCAAAAAATTGTCCGCAATAGGCACGAAGGGAAGCTGTGTAGCTGTGGTCTACTTCAGAAAAAACACAGTGTGTTTTACGGCTTAGTTTATTGTTTTTTATGTAGGTTCAAAGATTTAGTCCGTCAGTCTTATTACCTTACAGTCTACCTTACACTTCCAGAAAAGTTAATAAAAAATATTCTACGACAGTACTTGTGTCTGCATCAGGTACAAAGGGAAGCTGGGTAGCTGAGGTGTACTTGAGAAGAAACACAAGGTGTTCTTCGGCTCAGTTTTTTTGTTTGGAACGTAGGTCCAAATTTAGGAACAGACACCCAACCCCGCTACTTTACAGAAAAGTTAATAAAAAATATTGTACGGCAATACTTTTGTCCGCACTAGGTGCAAAGGAAGATCGGGTAGCTGCGGTTTACTTGAGAAAAAACACAGGGTGTTCTTCGGCTGAGTTTATTTTTTTGAAAGAAAGTGCAAAATTGATGTCGGACACCCTACCCCATCACCTAACAGAAAAAAAATTAAAACAAATATTGACGTCAAATAATTGTCCGCAATAGGCACAACGGGAAACTGTGTAGCTGTGGTCTACTTCAGAAAAAAACACAGTGTGTGTTACGGCTTAGTTTATTGTTTTTTATGTAGGTTCAAATATTGAGTCCGTCAGTCTTATTACCTTACAGTCTACCTTACACTTACAGAAAAGTTAATAAAAAACGTTCTACGGCAAAACTTGTGTCTGCACTAGGTGCAAAGGGAAGCTGGGTAGCTGATGTGTACTGGAGAAGAAACCCAAGGTGTTCTTCCGCACATTTCTTTTGAAACGTAGGTCCAAATCTAGGAACATGCACCCAACCCCGCTACCTTACAGAAAAATTAATAAAAAATATTGTTTGGCAATACTTTTGTCCGCACTAGGTGCAAAGGAAGGTCGGGTAACTGTGGTTTACTTGAGAATAAACACAGGGTGTTCTTCGACTTAGTTTATTTTTTTGAAAGAAAGTGCAAAATTGGTGTCGGACACCCTACCCCATCACCTTACAGAAAAAATAATTAAAAAAATATTGACATCAAATAATTGTCCGCAATAGGCACAAAGGGAAGCTGTGTAGCTGTGGTCTACTTCAGCAAAAACACAGTGTGTCTTACGGCTTAGTTTATTGTTTTTTATGTAGGTTCAAAGATTTAGTCCGTCAGTCTTATTACCTTACAGTCTACCTTACACTTACAGAAAAGTTAATAAAAAATGTTCTACGGCAATAATTGTGTCTGCACTAGGTGCAAAGGGAAGCTAGGTAGCTGAGATATACTGGAGAAACAAACCAAGGTGTTCTTCCTTACAGTTTTTTTGGAACGTAGGTCCAAATTTAGGAACAGACACCCAACCCCGCTACTTTACAGAAAAGTTAATAAAAAATATTGTACGGCAATACTTTTGTCCGCACTAGGTGCAAAAGAAGGTCGGGTAGCTATGGTTCACTTGAGAAAAAACACAGGGTGTTCTTCGGCTTAGTTTATTTTTTTGAAAGAAAGTGCAAAATTGATGTCGGACACCCTGACCCATCACGATACAGAAAAAATAATAAAACAAATATTGACGTCAAATAATTGTCCGCAATAGGCACAACGGGAAACTGTGTAGCTGTGGTCTACTTCAGATAAAAACACAGTGTGTCTTACGGCTTAGTTTATTGTTTTTTATGTAGGTTCAAAGATTGAGTCCGTCAGTCTTATTACCTTACAGTCTACCTTACACTTACAGAAAAGTTAATAAAAAACGTTCTACGGCAAAACTTGTGTCTGTACTAGGTACAAAGGGAAGCTGGGTAGCTGAGGTGTACTGGAGAAGAAACCCAAGGTGTTCTTCCGCACATTTCTTTTGGAACGAAGGTCCAAATTTAGGAACAGACACCCAACAACGCTACCTTACAGAAAAGTTAATAAAAAATATTGTTTGGCAATACTTTTTTCCACACTAGGTGCAAAGGAAGGTCGGGTAACTGTGGTTTACTTGAGAATAAACACAGGGTGTTCTTCGGCTTAGTTTATTTTTTTGAAAGAAAGTGCAAAATTGGTGTCGGACACCCCACCCCATCACCTTACAGAAAAATTAATTAAAAAAATATTGACGTCAAAAAATTGTCCGCAATAGGCACGAAGGGAAGCTGTGTAGCTGTGGTCTACTTCAGAAAAAAACACAGTGTGTTTTACGGCTTAGTTTATTGTTTTTTATGTAGGTTCAAATATTGAGTCCGTCAGTCTTATTACCTTACAGTCTACCTTACACTTACAGAAAAGTTAATAAAAAACGTTCTACGGCAAAACTGGTGTCTGCACTAGGTGCAAAGGGAAGCTGGGTAGCTGAGGTGTACTTGAGAAGAAACACAAGGTGTTCTTCGGCTCAGTTTTTTTGTTTGGAACGTAGGTCCAAATTTAGGAACAGACACCCAACCCCGCTACTTTACAGAAAAGTTAATAAAACATTTTGTACGGCAATACTTTTGTCCGCACTAGGTGCAAAGGAAGGTCGGGTAGCTGTGGTTTACTTGAGAAAAAACACAGGGTGTTCGTCGGCTGAGTTTATTTTTTTGAAAGAAAGTGCAAAATTGATGTCGGACACCCTACCCCATCACCTAACAGAAAAAAAATTAAAACAAATATTGACGTCAAATAATTGTCCGCAATAGGCACAACGGGAAACTGTGTAGCTGTGGTCTACTTCAGAAAAAAACACAGTGTGTGTTACGGCTTAGTTTATTGTTTTTTATGTAGGTTCAAATATTGAGTCCGTCAGTGTTATTACCTTACAGTCTACCTTACACTTACAGAAAAGTTAATAAAAAACGTTCTACGGCAAAACTTGTGTCTGCACTAGGTGCAAAGGGAAGCTGGGTAGCTGATGTGTACTGGAGAAGAAACCCAAGGTGTTCTTCCGCACATTTCTTTTGAAACGTAGGTCCAAATTTAGGAACATGCACCCAACCCCGCTACCTTACAGAAAAATTAATAAAAAATATTGTTTGGCAATACTTTTGTCCGCACTAGGTGCAAAGGAAGGTCGGGTAACTGTGGTTTACTTGAGAATAAACACAGGGTGTTCTTCGACTTAGTTTATTTTTTTGAAAGAAAGTGCAAAATTGGTGTCGGACACCCTACCCCATCACCTTACAGAAAAAATAATTAAAAAAATATTGACATCAAATAATTGTCCGCAATAGGCACAAAGGGAAGCTGTGTAGCTGTGGTCTACTTCAGCAAAAACACAGTGTGTCTTACGGCTTAGTTTATTGTTTTTTATGTAGGTTCAAAGATTTAGTCCGTCAGTCTTATTACCTTACAGTCTACCTTACACTTACAGAAAAGTTAATAAAAAATGTTCTACGGCAATAATTGTGTCTGCACTAGGTGCAAAGGGAAGCTAGGTAGCTGAGATATACTGGAGAAACAATCCAAGGTGTTCTTCCTTACAGTTTTTTTGGAACGTAGGTCCAAATTTAGGAACAGACACCCAACCCCGCTACTTTACAGAAAAGTTAATAAAAAATATTGTACGGCAATACTTTTGTCCGCACTAGGTGCAAAGGAAGGTCGGGTAGCTATGGTTCACTTGAGAAAAAACACAGGGTGTTCTTCGGCTTAGTTTATTTTTTTGAAAGAAAGTGCAAAATTGATGTCGGACACCCTGACCCATCACGATACAGCAAAAAATAATAAAACAAATATTGACGTCAAATAATTGTCCGCAATAGGCACAACGGGAAACTGTGTAGCTGTGGTCTACTTTAGATAAAAACACAGTGTGTCTTACGGCTTAGTTTATTGTTTTTTATGTAGGTTCAAAGATTGAGTCCGTCAGTCTTATTACCTTACAGTCTACCTTACACTTACAGAAAAGTTAATAAAAAACGTTCTACGGCAAAACTTGTGTCTGTACTAGGTGCAAAGGGAAGCTGGGTAGCTGAGGTGTACTGGAGAAGAAACCCAAGGTGTTCTTCCGCACATTTCTTTTGGAACGAAGGTCCAAATTTAGGAACAGACACCCAACAACGCTACCTTACAGAAAAGTTAATAAAAAATATTGTTTGGCAATACTTTTGTCCACACTAGGTGCAAAGGAAGGTCGGGTAACTGTGGTTTACTTGAGAATAAACACAGGGTGTTCTTCGGCTTAGTTTATTTTTTTGAAAGAAAGTGCAAAATTGGTGTCGGACACCCCACCCCATCACCTTACAGAAAAATTAATTAAAAAAATATTGACGTCAAAAAATTGTCCGCAATAGGCACGAAGGGAAGCTGTGTAGCTGTGGTCTACTTCAGAAAAAACACAGTGTGTTTTACGGCTTAGTTTATTGTTTTTTATGTAGGTTCAAATATTGAGTCCGTCAGTCTTATTACCTTACAGTCTACCTTACACTTACAGAAAAGTTAATAAAAAATGTTCTACGGCAATAATTGTGTCTGCACTAGGTGCAAAGGGAAGCTGGGTAGCTGAGATATACTGGAGAAACAAACCAAGGTGTTCTTCCTTACAGTTTTTTTGGAACGTAGGTCCAAATTTAGGAACAGACACCCAACCCCGCTACTTTACAGAAAAGTTAATAAAAAATATTGTACGGCAATACTTTTGTCCGCACTAGGTGCAAAGGAAGGTCGGGTAGCTATGGTTCACTTGAGAAAAAACACAGGGTGTTCTTCGGCTTAGTTAATTTTTTTGAAAGAAAGTGCAAAATTGATGTCGGACACCCTGACCCATCACGATACAGAAAAAATAATAAAACAAATATTGACGTCAAATTATTGTCCGCAATAGGCACAACGGAAAACTGTGTAGCTGTGGTCTACTTCAGATAAAAACACAGTGTGTTTTACGGCTTAGTTTATTGTTTTTTATGTAGGTTCAAAGATTGAGTCCGTCAGTCTTATTACCTTACAGTCTACCTTACACTTACAGAAAAGTTAATAAAAAACGTTCTACGGCAAAACTTGTGTCTGTACTAGGTGCAAAGGGAAGCTGGGTAGCTGAGGTGTACTGGAGAAGAAACCCAAGGTGTTCTTCCGCACATTTCTTTTGGAACGTAGGTCCAAATTTAGGAACAGACACCCAACACCGCTACCTTACAGAAAAGTTAATAAAAAATATTGTTTGGCAATACTTTTGTCCACATTAGGTGCAAAGGAAGGTCGGGCAACTGTGGTTTACTTGAGAATAAACACAGGGTGTTCTTCGGCTTAGTTTATTTTTTTTGAAAGAAAGTGCAAAATTGGTGTCGGACACCCCACCCCATCACCTTACAGAAAAATTAATTAAAAAAATATTGACGTCAAAAAATTGTCCGCAATAGGCACGAAGGGAAGCTGTGTAGCTGTGGTCTACTTCAGAAAAAAACACAGTGTATTTTACGGCTTAATAAAAAATGTTCTACGGCAATACTTGTGTCTGCACTAGGTGCAAAGGGAAGCTGGGTAGCTGAGATATACTGGAGAAAAAAATCAAGGTGTTCTTCCGCACAGTTTTTTGGAACGTAGGTCCAAATTTAGGAACAGACAACCAACCCTGCTACTTTTACAGAAAAGTTAATAAAAAATATTGTACGGCAATACTTTTGTCCGCACTTGGTGTCCGTTGTACCAATGTATCGATGTACCCAACCCCGCTACCTTACAGAAAAGTTAATAAAAAATATTGTTTGGCAATACTTTTGTCCACACTAGGTGCAAAGGAAGGTCGGGTAACTGTGGTTTACTTGAGAATAAACACAGGGTGTTCTTCGGCTTAGTTTATTTTTTTTGAAAGAAAGTGCAAAATTGGTGTCGGACACCCTACCCCATCGCCTTACAGAAAAAATAATTAAAAAATATTGACATCAAATAATTGTCCGCAATAGGCACAAAGGGAAGCTGTGTAGCTGTGGTCTGCTTTTTTTTCAAATAGGTCAAAAGATTAAGTCGGACAGTCTACTTCACTACCTTACAGAAAAATTAATAACACATGTTCTACGTCAATACTTTTGTCCGCACTAGCCGCAAAGGATAGTTAAATAGATGTGGTCTACCTGACACAAAACACACGGTGTTCTTCGGCTAAGTTTATTTTATTTAAAGTAGGACCACAGATTGAGACGGACAGTCTACTTCACTACCTTACAGAAAAGTTGATCAAACATGTTCTACGTCAATACTTTTGTCCGCAATAGGCGCAAAGGGAAGCTAGGTAGATTTGGTGTATTTGAGAAAGAACGCACGGAGTTCTTCGGCTTAGTTTATTTTGTTTGAAAGTAGGTCCAAATATTGACTCGGACAGTCTACTTCACTATCTTACAGAAATTTTAATAAAATATGTTCTGTGTCAATAGTCCTGTCCACACTAGGCGCAAAAGAAAGCTAGGTAGCTGTTGTCTACAGGGTGTTCTTTATTTAGTTTATTTTTTAAAGTAGTTCCACAGTTCGGATCGGACACCCTACTCCACAACCTTACAGAAAAATTAATAAAGAATAGTCTACGTCACTACTTTTGTCCGCTGAAGGCGCAAAGGGAAGCTGGTTATCTGTGGTCTACTTAAGAAAAAAACACAGGGTGTTCTTCGGCTTTGTATTTTTTTTAATAGGTCCAAAGATTGAGTCGGACAGTCTAATTCACTACCTTACAGAAAAGTTAGTTATAATTTTCTACGTCATTACAGTTGTCCGCACTAGGTGCAAATGGAAGCTGGGTAGCTGTGGTCTACTTAAGAAAAAACACAGGGTGTTCTTCGGCTTAGTTTATCAATTTTTTTTAATAAATCCAAAGATTAATTCGGATAGTCTACTTCAGTACATTACAGAAAAGTTAATTAAGGTGGTATGGGAGTCTAAAATAAAAATGATAGAATTTGTTCATACTTTGCCAAAACGTTGTATCTATTGATACATGTTGAAAAATATAATAAAAATGATAGGTCACCGCGCATTTTCTCAAGCTACAGGACGGGACAAAATGACACATTTTGTATTGATTATACAGGAAAAAACACCATTTTGTGATTAGAAACTAAACAAAATGATAGAATTGTTAAAAACTTCAGGAAAAGATAGCTTTCAGACACTGCTTTGAGAATATCAAAAGAAAAGATAGGGGCACCGTACGTTTTTTCCGGCTAAAATACAAAATAGGAAAATTCCATACAGAATCTTTCAGAAAATGCACTTTTTTAGAGTTACCTACCCTTAAAATGCCAATTTAAAAAAAAAAAAAAACAACCAAAAATAATTAACATTTGCAAAAATATCAATATTTAGAAGTTATATTCTTATAAATTGGTACTTTTAAATGAAAATGTACATTAAACATCTGCATTCCTGCATCAAATTTTGCTAACTTGATGGAAAATCTGGACCTTTGATTCTCTGTTTTTTACAATCCAAGATGGAGGAAGACACCCATACCACCTTAAAATGTTCTACGTCAATACTTTTGTCCATACTAAGAGCAAAGGAAAGCTAGGTAGCTGTGGTGTACTAGAGAAAGAACACAGGGAGTTTTTCGGCTGAGTTTAATTTTGTTTAAGTAAGTCCAAAGTTGAGGTCGGACACCCTACCCCATTACCTTACAAAAAAGTTAATAGAGAATGTTCTACGTCAATACGTGTTTCCGCAATAGGTACAAAGGGGAGCTGGGTAGCTGTGGTCTTCTTGAGAAGAAACACAGGCTGTTCTTCGGCTTTTTATTTTCTTTCAGTAGGTCCGAAGTTGGGGTCGGACACCCTACCCCATCACCTTACAGGAAAATTAATAGAGATTTTTTTACATAAATAAGGCCGTTAGTTTTCTCGTTTGAATTGTTTTACATTGTCTTATCGGGGCCTTTTATAGCTGACTATGCGATATGGGCTTTGCTCATTGTTGAAGGCCTTACGGTGACCTATAGTTGTTAATGTCTGTGTCATTTTATGTTTTTTGTGGTGGATAGTTGTCTCATTGGCAATCATACCACATCTTCTTTTTTAAATGTTCTACGTCAAGACTTTTGTCCGCACTAGGCGCAAAGAGAAGCTGGTTAACTGTGGTCTACTTGAGAAAAAACATAGCGTGTTCTTCAGCTTTGTTTTTTTCTTTCTTTTTAAATAGGTCCAAAGATTGAGTCGGACAGTCTACTTCACTTCCTTACAGAAAAGTTAATAAAACATGTTCTACGTCAATAGTTTTGTCCGCGCTAAGAGCAACAGAAAGCTAGGTAGCTGTGGTGTACTAGAGAAAGAACACAGGGAGTTTTTCGGCTGAGTTTTTTTTTTGTCCAAAGATTTACATGGACAGTCTTCTTCACTACCTTACAGAAAAGTTAAAAAAAACATGTTCTACGTCAAAACTTGTGTCCGCACTAGGCGCAAAGGATAGCTGAATAGCTGTGGTCTACCTGAGAAAAAACATAGTGTGTTTTTTCGGCTTTGTTAATTTTTTTAAAGTAGGTCCAACGATTGACTCGGACAGTCTACTGTACTACCTTACAGACAAGTTAAGCAACACTGTTCTACGTCAATAATTTTGTCCGCAATAGGCGCAAAGGGAAGCTGGTTAGCTGTGGTCTACTTGAGTTAAAATTCAGGCTTAGTTTTTTATTATTCTTTGAGTAGGTCAAAAGGTATGGTTGGACACCCTACCCTTTTACCTTATAGAAAAGTAATTAGAAAATGTTCTACGGCAATACTGTTGTCTGCACTAGGAGAAAAGAGAAGCTTGGAAGCTGTGGTCAACTGGAAACAAAAACACAGCGTGTTCTTCGGTTAAGTTTATTTTTTTAATTTTTCAAAGAAAAAGTTAATAACAAATGTTCTTTGGCAAAACTTATGTCAGCAGTAGGTGGAAAGGGAAGCTGGGTAGCTTATGATTACTTGAAAAAAACAGGGTGTTTTTGGGCTCATTTGTTTTTGTTTTTAAGTAGGTCCAAAGTTGGGGTCGGACACCCTGCCCCACCATTACAAAAAAGTTAATAAAAATGATCTACGGCAATACTTTTGTCCACATTAAGTGCAAAGGGACGCTCGGTAGCTGTGGTTTACTGGAGAACAAATTTTCTTTTTTTTAAGTAGGTCCAAAGTTGGGTTCGGACCCCTACCAAACTCTCACAGAAAAGTAAATATAAAATGTTATACGGCAAAACTTTTGTCCGCAATAGGTGTAAAGGGAAGCTGGGTAACTGAGGTCAACTTGAGTTAAAATCCATGGTGTGTTACGGTTAATTTTTTTTTGTAAAGTAGGTCCTAAGTTGGGACAGGACATCGCTCCCAACTCTTACAGAAAAGTTACTAACAAATATTCTATGGCAATTGTTTTGTCCCTACTAGGTTGAAAATAAATCTAGGTAGCTAAAGTCTACTTGAATAAAATCAAGGGTGTTTTACGGCTTATTTTGTCTAAAGTTGGGACCGGATATCGTTCCCACATGTTACAAAAAAATGTTCTACGGCAACTCTTTTGTCTGACTATGTGCAGAGAGAAGCTAGGTTGCTGAGGTCTGTCTGAGAAAAAAATCTGGATGTTCTTCGGCTTAGTTTTTTTTCTAAGTTTGTCTAACGTAGGGGTCTGACACCCTCTACAACCCTTACAGAAAAGTTGATCAACAAATGTTCTTCGGCAATGCATCTGTCCGCACGATGCACAAAAGGGAAGCAGGGTAGCTGAGGTCTACTTGAGAAAACAAATCCAGGGTATTGTTCGATATTTTTTTTTATTGTTAAACTAGATCCACAGTTGGGGTCAAACACCCTACCCCACCTTACAGAAAAGTTAATAAAAAAAGTTCTCCGACAAGACTTTTGTCCGTACTAGATGAAAAGGGAAGCTTGGTAGCTGAGATCTACTTGAAAAAAAAACAGTATGTTGTTCGGCTTGAAGTTTTTTTTTTAAGTAGGGTCCAAACCTTGTAAAAGTCGCCGAAAGTTTTTGTTCTTCTGTTTAGATATTATTCCACAAGTTGAGAAATTCTCCTGAAATAAATAATAAAAAATAGTCAATAATTGAATACTAAATAAATGTAGTATTATGTAATCAATGTACAATAGAAGATCGTGTATATTCACGCCAAACAAATGGCATTTTTAACTGAAAAAAAAAGAATAGCAAATTGCTCTTCACACTTTAAACATGATGCAAAACTCTTTTGATGTGACTTTTGAAAAACATTTTCTTAATGTTATTTGAAATTTGGGATTACAATTTTTGATTTCACAAGGATATTAAAAAAAGATAATAATTCAACAGTTTGAATACATCAAATAATTTGCAGATGCTTGTTTTAGAAAGAAAAATAATATAAGTTCATTTCAGACGAAAAATTGAAATTGATTACATTAAGCATTTTTCAATTTGACTTTAAATGTTGAAAAATGAAAAATGCATTTTTCATTTTGAATTGAAATTACTTCGCAATATAAAAATTTGAAAAGATGATCAAAACTGCATCTTTTTTTTTAATTTTTAATGAGTAGATCTAGAATGAAATGAAATTTGTTTTAAATATTCAAATTGTCGACACTATTTTAAAATTATTCACGGTTTCTTTTTTCTTTTTCCTCGTTTTAAGCAAAACATCTTGAAGAACTTGTTAACTATGTATACGTGTGCACTATGTGTGTATCACCTAATTTTGAACATGAGAAATATACTAAAAGGTACAATAATGACCACAAAGATGTGAATTTTTATTAATTAGTTTACCCGCAGAACACACGACTTAATACATACACGTGCATGGAACATGACAAATATCCTTAAATGTTTATGATAACATTGAGAATGGAAATGTGGAACGTGTAACAAAGGCAACAATCCGATCAAAGGGCAAACAAGAGCTCAAGATCACCAATTGGTCTTCAACACAGGGTGAAATTCCAGCGCCTGAAGGTGGGCTTCATGCAGCTGGCCCCTTATCATCTGTGCGTATGCAGTAAAATAGAAGCCACACACAAGTCCAATATATAAGAAAACAATTAATTAAATTGACAAAACATAAACAAGACTTACAAAAGACGGCTGCTCCTGACGAAGACATAAATATGTATTGTTAGACCATCTAATACCTCTAAACAATGTAGAATATACATAGACACGAAATCATGCACATTAAAACTCAGATATCTTCTTGGCCCAAAACCACAATTAATGATCCCCATTTCGTTGTCTACGAATATAGTTCCCTTTAATAATAGTGTATTTTTTTTTCTTTCCCTTCCTCATATATTTCTTAGTTTTTCTGGGGTGGAAATAATAGATGAGAGCTTAAATAAACTTTTGAATTTTTCATTTTAACTGATGTTTATATGGAAAGAGTGATTAGGCCAGGTGCAAAAAGGTTATATTTACACTTTTCGGAACATCTCTTGACTTACCTATAGGGGTATGGATGTGTATTTACCAAATGTGTATGATGTATACTGGATATATTTTTGGACGTACTGTACATTACATACACACACAGAAAATAAAAAATAGATTTGTTTTAAATGCGACAAAACGTTATAAAGAATTGGTAGAGAAATTAATTGTGGTCTCGGGCGTAATAGATACATACATTAACAATGGACTACTATCAATTACTGACATGCCCACTCCAGACATAAATTAATCTGATTGAAAGATAATGTCTTCCTCAACGGAATTTCTAGCACAATCTCTCTCATTAAGGGTTTTGTTTATGATATCATCATAAAACATGTGAAAAGAACATAACCCGTTTGATGCCAACAACTTGTTTTATAATAAATTTGTTTATTTACAATGCAAAAACCTTATGAGTAAATAAATATTTATACTAAAATATGCCATCCTTAGGGACATTATCGTAACTGTATCCCTTTTGAATAAGCCTGTGTGGTTAGCTTTTGAGATGAATGCCGACATATTTGTGTTTTATATAGAATATTACTGTTACAGAATAAGATTTGATGTGTAGATCTGAACATATAAGATGTCCGTGTGTTGATTTGTATTTTTTTTTTTTGGCGAATGGTGTCATTGTACCGTTGATACAATTTAGTGAATGTAATCACTAGTTTGCGATACAGAATACCATGGTGTAATATATTTTAGTAATACAGAGATTGATGTCGTGAAAATCAAATACATATACTACGTTACTTGTTCAGACATCGAACTCCGACTTCTGTTGAAATGATCAGTACTGTGCGTATTGCTATGTGTTTGTTGACTAGAGGTATATTAAAGATTCATTGGTGGCCTTCGGCTGTTTTCTGCACTTTTGTCGAGTTGCTGTCTCTTTTGCGCATTCCCCATTTCTATTCTCAATGTCATCATATATATAATATATTAATACTACTCATGTTCGGAATAAGTTGATACCAAAAGAAAGTGCACACGTATACATCATTAACAAATTCTTCGAGATTGTTTGCTTTAAACAAGGGAACAGACATACTGCAAACTAAAATGACAAATGATGTACGTTAGAGGATTTTTCATTTTTCAATTTATAATGTCAAAAGGAAAAATAAAAAATGCTCCATATTGGAGCATTTTTCAGTTTTCAATATTTGATGTCAAATTGAAAAATGCTCCACGTTGGAGCAGTTTTCATTTTCAATATGTAAAGTCAAATAAAAAAATGCTTAAAATATTTTTTGTTTCTTAAACAAGCATATACAAATGTTTTATTTATTTAAACTGTTGAACAATTAAATCATTTTTAACACAAACTTATTATTATTTTTTTTTAGATATCCTCATGCAATCAAAAGGTGTAATCTCAAATTTCAAATTTCATTCAGGAAAAGATTTTTATGAGTTTATGTCAAAAGATGTTTGTTACTTTTTTCCAAACAATGAACTTAAAAAATGCAGAGTAATTTGCAAACTGTATTTTTTATTTCAAAATAGCAAAGGTTTGACGTCAATGCACACATAAGAATAAAGAACAGTGTACACTTAATTTGTTTAAGTTCATTTAGATTTTTTACAAAAATAATCAGTTATCTCGAATTCAGATATATTTGATTGAATGCGTTTACGACTAATTGTCTGAACTATGAACTTACCACTTTTTGTTTGTTGAAAGCGTCTTTTGATAAAAGTGTTTACTTATTCTTTTTTATTATACTTTGTCACTTGTTTCGACTTTTTAAAGACAGTCCATGCAATAGAAAAAAAACATCATTTTATTTGTAATTGCTTTTGCATAAGACCGTTTTACGTGCATACCTTTTTTATTTGTTTTTCAGCAAAATTAATCCACATTTGATAGTGCCGTTATATTATACAGATTGCATGTGCAGTTGATAATTTTGATCTTGATATATTGCTTTTTTTCTAACAGTCCATCGAATTTACCGGTTTATAAAAGTCGCCAAACTTTGTCTTCTGATGTTGTGAGATTATTTCACAAGTTGGGAAATTCTCCTGAAATTTATAATAGAAAGAGTCAATAATTGAACATTAATGAAGTTTAATTTAATTAGTAATTTATGTACAATAGAAAATAGTGACCATACCAAACCAATAAACACCAACTGTCATATTCCTGACTTGGTACAGGCATTTTCTTTTTATAGAAAAATGGTGGATTAAAATGGTTTTAAAGCTAGCTAAACCTCTCCCTTGTTTGACTGCCGTATTAAAATCCATTATATTGACAACGATTTGTGAACAAAACAAACAGACATAACAGGTAAACATGTCAAAAATAGAGACACAGCAGTCAGCATTGTGTTATTATCTTAATCCCTATAAAACAAACAAATATATTAACAAACATTAATCATGGCACAATAATACAATGATGAGATGTATAAGTACAAAGCTACGTCATATGTAAGAAATAAACACAAAAAGGCTTACTGCTAGTAGTCTGTTGTTATTTATGTATTATTGTCATTTTGTTTATTTTCTTTGGTTACATCTTCTGACATCAGACTCGGACTTCTCTTGAACTGAATTTTAATGTGCGTATTGTTATGCTTTTACTTTTCTACACTGGTTAGAGGTATAGGGGGAGGGTTGAGATCTCACAAACATGTTTAACCCCGCCGCATTTTTGCGCCTGTCCCAAGTCAGGAGCCTCTGGCCTTTGTTAGTCTTGTATTATTTAAATTTTAGTTTCTTGTGTACAATTTGGAAATTAGTATGGCGTTCATTATCACTGAACTAGTATATATTTGTTTAGGGGCCAGCTGAAGGACGCCTCCGGGTGCGGGAATTTCTCGCTACATTGAAGACCTGTTGGTGACCTTCTGCTGTTGTGTTTTTTTATTTTGGTCGGGTTGTTGTCTCTTTGACACATTCCCCATTTCCATTCTCAATTTTATATAGACAAAAAGTTATATAGACATATATGTGTTCGAATGCAGTTAAGACTAATTGTCTGAAAAATGACCCTACCATTGTTATGTTCATTGAAATAATCTTGTTATAACCGTGCTTATTTTTTTTTGTGCATACTTTTCCTCTAGTTTCAACTTTTTAAAGACTCTCCTTGCAAAAGAAAACATCATCATCATCATCATCATCATCATCATCATCATCATCATCATCATCATCATCATCATCATCATCATCATCATCATCATCATCATCATCATCATCATCATCATCATCATCATCATCATCATCATCATCATCATCATCATCATCATCATCATCATCATCATCATCATCATCATCATCATCATCATCATCATCATCATCATCATCATCATCATCATCATTCATCACCACCACCACCTTTGTTGTGTATGATGATGGGAATTTTCTTCTAAAGCCCTTAACGTCCCTGCGAAAACGCAAAACTGCAAAACTCCGAAGAAGTGTACTATTTATATCAACTTCTTATTAGTATCGCATTGATATTAGAATTAATGGCCGAGTTAAATCACTAACAGAATTTAAAATTATGCTAGTCTTTTATTTACAAGTAATTCCAAACTGGGTAAAAACAGGAGAAAGTTTTACAAAATTCAAATATTAGAAAACAGATTATTTTTGGAAACCGATACGTTAAACATTGCAACAATAGTTTGTTCTTTCAAAACTGGGTAGCGAGTGGATTGATTTATATCAACGACTTACTTGATCTTTCGGGAAAGTGATCAGATGTTTTTGTTTTTTTTATTTTAGAAAAATTAAACAATCAGTCTAATTGGATTGTAAAGTTTACAATCGTTAAATCTTCCATCCCAACGGAATTGAAGGAAACTCTCTAAAGAGTAAAATCAGTATCAATAAGGACAATTTGATATGTGGAAATAAACAAATACAATCAAAATATATCTATAATAAAATGTTATATAATAGTCTAGTAGATCAAAAATATTCACAGGCAATTGGTATAAATATTTGGACAAGCAATTTATAGTTAGATAGCAAGCTAAATTTCATTCGTAAACGATTTTATATCTAAATCTTTAAGAGAGAATAAGATGAAAATGTTTAGATGGAAACTACTACATTATAGTATTCCAACAAAGTAATTACTATGTAAATGGAAAATTTCTGATAAAAATGAATGTAATTGTTTGTTAAACAGAAGAGGAAGATTACTTTCATTTCTTTATAACGTGTTATTTTTTAAAATACTTTAGGGATAAAGTAGAACATCTTGCACAAATAAATTTTGTAAAATAAAATATCAGTTAAACATATAGTATTTGGATTCAACATATCAGATAAGGGTTCTTATGGTTTTAACTATTTTGTGACAGTTTCAGATTTTTGCATTTTCAAATTATACTATGTTTCAGAGCAGAAATTGAAATATATAGATGTGTATGAATTGTTTATAAAGAAATTAAGAAGGGTTATGAATGAAAGCAAAATAATTTCTCGAAGTGTATATTTCATTAATTTTAAGAAATTGATTTGATAGAATAATTTGCATATACTATAATAGTTTAGGTAATATTGTTGATTATATTGTGAGTATGTTCCTGGCAACTCAGAGTTTTTTTCACAGGAATACTCCACTGGCGCTTGGACAGTAAAGTATAATTGTAACAAACTATCTTTAGAATAAGGAATGTATTTGTTGTGAAAAAAACATAATATTTATTACGAAGAAATTGCTGAAAACAAAGTAAAGGAGGTAGCGTAAATGTCGTTCAGTATTACTGTTCCGTTTGTTAAACAAGAGGCTCTCAAGAGTCTAAATCGCTCACCTGTTATTGTTTTACTGAAATCTTTCATCAATGATCATTTTTGCTTTTTAATGTATTTTAATATGTGGCTTTCAAATGCAATTCAAATGTGCATAGTATCAGTCATATTTTCTTCAAAAGCAAATAAATGCATTTTAGCCATACTGTCTCTGTTTCTAGACTTACAACAAGTAAATACAATACAACATTTATCCTAGATTCATTTGCGAAGATTTGTTTAAAAACATAGACATGTGTAAAATTGTCCTTAAAGAGCAAATACATCCATAACGGGTCAATTGAAAATTTTGGTAACATAAAACCTTGACCTTACTTTGTTGAAAATTTTTGCTGTTTACAATTTATCTTAATCTTCAATAATATTCAAGATAATAACAAAAAACTGAACATTTTCCTTAAAAACCAATTAAGTAGCAACAACCCAACAATGGGTTCTTCGGTTTATCTGAAAATTTCAGGGCTGATACATTCAGACCTTTTAAACCAGTTTACCCTTCGTCAGATTTGCTCTAAATGCTTTAGTTTCTGAGATATAAGCCAAAACTGGCGGCGGCAGACGACGGACGACGACGGACGCCAAGTATTAGTCAAAGCTCACACGGTGCCCTTCGGACCTCGCTGAACTTAAAATAATATTCATATATATAAAAGATAAGTCAAGTTTTATTAATTCGATTGAAAATATAAAACCCAAACGTGACTGTTACCTATAAGTAGCATTCGATGCCAATTATATGTACACTTTTTTTTACATTTAATGACATACTGGAAGGCACAAACGGGGAACTGACCAATATTGATCCAAGCAAGATTGAAATCAAAGTGCCAACAAAGGACAGTATACAACGTTTAAGGCTTATTTTAGAGAAAAAATGAAAATGAATTTATATTTAACAATAAACATTACCGTGAAACCTTGGGCGGACCTTACAATGTTTGTGTTTCTTCAAAACATTTTACAACGCTTTCAACACAGAAACCCTATGATAATCACTTCCAGATTTAGGGATGACGGCTGGATTATATATTCGGGCCTATAGAGGAAATACACGAGCTAATAATAATAGATAATTCTCCGCTCACTGACCTACTGAATGACGAATGCACGTTTCAATCCCAGGAGCTGCATGCAAACTGCAAAATCACAAACGGTGTTGTACACTTTCTATTAGTCTGCTCAAAATATGATGCGCATCGAAAATAGATGTTTGATACGCTTAAAAAAAATGACATAATATATCTCTCATTGAAACACCTTCTATCCGGATACACGCACACTTTTAGTCCCATACGGGACACTAATATACTTATAAGAAAATAAGAAAAACTCTCCAATATTAGTTTCATTTAGTCTTAGTTTAGATATTATAAAATAAACAATAATATATTTTGAACCAGTGTATATGAAGTAAATCTCAGATGGTCCCTCAAGTTAAACTATTTTATCAAGTTAAACAATAAACAATTTTTAAGAAAAATACAAACTCACCCAAATCTGAAATCATTTCCTTTTTTAATACACATAGAATAATTATAAGCAAGTCAGAAGTGCAATGCACACTTCACCTTTGTGTCAGTCCATTTAGCGAAATAAAATAGACCTTTTCTACCTGTGTTATACATCAGTAAATCAATCACCTTTCAAACACGAGTACCAATTGACCATGAAATGCACGCATTTAATTTTAACAAATATCAACATTCAATTTGAACACTGTGATCTATCGAAGATTAGAACACTATATAATTTAACAGTATATAATAAGGGTAAAATACAACATCACTTTAATATTCTCTACAATGGATAATTACCGTCATATTTTTTTAAAAATTAAAAAATAAAAACAACACAACACAACACGCTTTGTTTGTATACTTAACAATAGAAACATTTGCTACAGCCGTTTTTCATGAAAAGTGCGACTAACATTTGTCTTGCTTATTTAACGTTATATGTTAAAAGCTAAAGGAAAAGTGAGAACACAGAAAAGTGCAATATATGTCTTTTCAGATCATCCCAAACTGACAATTAGAGTCATATTATTAGAAAATAAGAAAAACCAACAAACACAATCAATACGCTCATATATTTTTTTTGGAATAGAAGTGCTAAATGCTTTATATGAGAATAGAATGATAAAATCTTAATTCGGACTAGAGGATGTCAGTTACATAAACACACACAGAGTTTTGTATATATAGTCAAATGCGTTTTGTTAGAAGATACTTTTTCACTTTTTTCGTCTTTTGGAAAATGTTGTTTGCGCTGTATTTAGACCCTTCATCAACGAAAATTGTTTGACATGCTAACATTGGTAGCATTTTTCAAACTAGCATATGTCTTGTTCTATGTTTCTAAATATACTTTGATAAGTATATCACAGACGACAAAAAGGTGAACAAACAGATAAATTTCTAAACAATTATATGATACCTATCAGTTCATAATTTACATTTCATTAGTAACTATCATTTGCTTTTTTTCATTTTCCTATTATATGTTTCTACTGTTATTTGTTTTTTCCTCCATAGATAAACACTCTATGGTAACAAAGTCAACCATGTTCGTCACATATTCATCTAATTAATCGCCAAAATGTAATACATAAAATAAATTAAGGACTAAACATATATATACATAATATTTATGCTGTATGAATTTAAGACGCAATTACTACATAAGTAAGCCGCCAACCAAAAGCAATAACAACAACGTCACACATGTACAAATAAAATAATTGTTTCGTTCAATGTATGATTGGATGCAATAGTACAGAGTCACGTCAAATGAATAACAGACCTGACAGTAAAAGTAATATTAAAAAAGACAAATGAAAGAACACTATAACACGTTATTATTTTTAAAAATACTGCACTTCAATAAAAAATCAAAACGGCAGTCCTTCAGCAAATGGTAAAATCAAAAAGTCATAATGCAAATTGTTGCAAATTGGTAACTAGTATATGATAAACAACAAACTATGAAGATGTCAAAGAATCACCTTTACGTCGTGAAAAGGAAGCAAATGATACCCAAGGGACATTCAAACTCATAAGTCGAAAATAAACTGACAACGCCATGTAGGTTTACTTGTTTAGTACGAAATTACATGAAGTGAGGACGATTTTGCTTTATTACGAGACTCTCGCTATTTGACATATTCGACTTAAAACAAAATATTTCAAATTACTATCTTCAATGTTGACGACAATATGGCTGAACTTTAATTGGAAATAAAAGACAGAAATTATATAGTTCAGGTTCAAATGAATAATATTTCAAATAAGTCAAACAACTGTGAAAATGTCTCGAAAACAACCCTTTCACCCCATTGCAAGTGAAATGAAAATATTTGATCAAAATTGTTTGGAAAATTGATCGTCTTGGCGAGTCATGCTAGTCATGCTATAAGCTCACGAAGGCATGTGTCCATTTTGATTCATAAAAAGAGTGTAACGGAACGCAAATGTACTTTAGAAATGTCTTAAATTACTAGTTGCGGACATCTGTATGATTTGTTAAATGATAGTTGACTTTTCGACATATTACTATTATTATCGTAATCTATGAATTATCTTCAGGTGTGTAATAAAAAAATCTACAAATTAAAGATTTTCTTTATTAGAACGTCTATTTAGCCAAACAGAATAAATGAAACAAACTTACCATCATTCGTTAACTACAAATTATCGTCAAAAGTGTAATGAAAGGTAATTTAAATTTCGCTACACAATAAAGATTTTCTTTACTTAAACGTTAAGTAAGCCAAACATAATGATTAAAGTAAAATTATCATTCACGTTAGCTTTATAAATTTTATCACCGATCACAAACTGTCAAATTTATACACATTAATCCCACTTCGAACATCTGTCTCTTTTTGTATAAAACCTTATATAAATTATGGTATAAAATTTCTAAACTTGTAATAACAAAGTCATGAATGGACATTGGTATAATAAAAATCAACATTGATATCAATAAAAGTGAGACGAAGTGTATCAGTTTAAATTCAATATTTAGGCTATACTAAAATATAGAAAATAAAAGAATGAAATGTATTTGGGTTGATAGTTAAAATAATGTTGACGTCTGTAATATCTGAAAACGAAATGTCTTTTGCATTATTCGAAGGTGGTCTAATATCTAGAACTGCTGTATTGATGGGATATATAAAATGAGTTTAGTTATATTTGGTTAGAGAAAGCTTGTGGTCATTAAAAACGTAAATTAAAAAAGAACAAGATAATGTAATTCTCTTTTCTATGATGCACTTAAACGAAGTTTCGTTCGTTCAAATATCGAAACTATTTCACAGTTATAGCATACATTATCTAGTTGAAATAGGTTCACGGAAAAAGAGTCAAGGGAAAAACGTCATTAATTTGGAAGGTAAAGAGTCACACATTTTGATAAATGTAGGGAGAAACAGCCACAAATCTAAAATGTCAACATTAAATTTTGTATAATTATTTGATATTTCATCGTCCATTTTTGAAATTATACTGAAATATAAATGGCAACTTATGTCCCTCTGGTATCTTTCGTCCCTCTTTTATGATATTGTGTATATGAGAAACCACTATATTTAAGGTTTCAATTTTGTATCTGTCCAGATATTACACAATTGACAGGGAAACAGTTATCTGGAGCCATGTAGTTAGTAAGTATCCGCCTGTTGGATTGTAATCATTTGTTTTAATCTTATAAACGTAATTATTTGCAATAAACACAAATTCGAAACGTCCCGGTATTTTAGAATTAAACACTCAATTCAATTCAATCTTGAGACCAAATATCAATATACTCTTTTTATAGAGCTTTTTTACATTTTGCCAAAAGGTACGAACGAACGTAAAAGAAGCACGTATTACATTTAAACAATAACAATAAAGAGTCTTTGGTTGATCCGGTAAAACAGCATTAATCTGCTTGACCACAATACGTTTTTGTCAAATTGGGAATCAGAATATTTGTTTAGGAAAAGTCATAACCCCCTGAAGTTAAATGCTCGTGCTTTTACACTGATAGCAAAAATGAAAAACTTTTTGGGGGAAAATTAAACGGTCTCTCTCTCTCTCTGTCTGATTAATTGTGTATACTAGATTAAGGCTAAGATCTAGAATTGGAGGCTACGAACGTGTCTGTTGGGTAGAGGTACTCTTGTACGCCACACTCCATAATCTGCTCTTAAAACCAACTAAATATATACAAGTAGATCGTTTAGTTCATCTACATACACATTTTATCACATTAATATATATTAAGAAAATAAATCTGCAGTTTTGCATCCAATATATTGTAGAAATAATAATGACCATTAAACAGTAAACAAACTTGAAAGACAGACCCATATTGGTCACTCGACACCCAGGGCCAAAAACGCAAATATACGCTAAAATAACCGTTCCATTATGACCCTAACTCCGGTGTATGGACACATCACAAGGTGATAATGAATAGTACATAGGAAAAGGCGATGCTTCACAAGTTAATAACATAATAGCTGGATAGCTGAGACTACTTGAGAAAAAATCTAGAATGTTGTTTGGCTTAGTTTTATTCAAAGTAGGTCTAAAGTTGGGGTCGGACACCCTATCCCACCCTTTCAGAAAAGTTAATAAAAAAATGTTCTACAGCAATTCTTTTGTCCGCACTAGGTGCAAAGGGAAGCTTGATAGCTGAGGTCTACTTGATAAACATCCAGGGTCTTGTTCGGCTTAGTTTTATTCAAAGTAGGTTCAAAGTTGGGGTCGGACACCCTTCTCCACCCTTACAGAAACGTTAACAAAAAATGTTCAACGGCAATACTTTTGTCTGCACTAGGCGCAAAGAGAAGCCGGGTAACCTAGGTCTACTTGATAAAACATCCAGGTTCATTTTGGAACATCAGTGATAAAAGCTTTTTAAAAAAGGGAGAAATAACGTTCAATATAATACAGTTCATATTTAAATCAAATGTAACCTTTGGCAAGCATTTGCAAGGACAGAACTGTTCTTCAAATTTCAAAACAAATAAATCAAGAATTTTTTACCATTTAAGAAATCATAATACAAATCAATAAACTTACTGCAAAGGTTTAAATCCAACATGCTATGACTTCATTTAATAGATTTTGTTTTACTTCAATAACGACCAGTATTACCTGTGTAACATGATACATTTGAATGACATAATGACAGACCCCCTTTGCACTTTTTAGTTTTGCACTGTATGACACGATGTCGTTTTTCGTGAAAAGAAAACACTTTTCTACTTTGACATCCTGTTAATCAGCATTCAACATTACAAAACGGACATGATCGTTATCCATGGACAGACTGTAAATGTTAAGAAACTTTATCAATGGATAATATAATTTTTTTTCTCAAATTCAAAGAAAAACAACAACAAAAAAGACTAAATCCCGAATATTCTCTTTAAAATATAATCTATAATAATATTTCATTTATGTAACATATAGTTATGGTTAAAATTAACAAAGTGGTCAGCCGTACGTTTACAACTTAGTAACGTCTTTTCCGAAGCAATAAGAAAAATACACATCTATAAATGAACGCATAACATATTCTATACGAAGAAAATAGCAAAACATAACGACATGAAGCTTAAATGAGACTGTTCAAACTAATCAATGGATTTTTATCAAGTGCATTTTATTTACAATATAAATAAAAATAAGCCCACCGACTTTCCAATGTGTAATTTTTAGATGCGCCATCTAATCTTGTGGAGATATAGCTTGTTCACACTCATAATTCTTCATGTAATATACACGTTTTTGCTTAAAAGGATATACACGAAACAGCGGTAACTATTAATTAATTCGTATTCTTCCATTAACATTCAATGACTTGTTATTGGTAACATAATATGATAGTAATTATACTTCAAGATCATTCGGTTATAGCCCTTATATAGACATATTTTAATCGCGTGTATTGTTTACAGGGAATTTCCGTTATCAACGCACAGAAAAACGTTCGGTATTTTTATATACTTTTGAAAAGACAGACACTTAACATAATTTTCTTCAGTACTCAACGCATCACCCCGACAAAATAGTAAATCGATTGTAATATCGACATTATAAACACTTGTAATTTTATTTGACAATAGATTTCTAGGTGATGAAAAATTAATACAATAAATTAAATAGTGGTCGATATTTTCATTGATTAAACCACAGGAACAATTAATACTTTGTATCAAATTTGATTTGATAAAGTCAGAATGCAGAACGCTTCATCTAGTGTAAAAAACGCAAATGGTCTTCCTCGAAAAAAAATCGCGGAGATTTTTTAGTTTCTATAATATAGTTTATGCAACTTTCGTTTAAACAAAACAATTAAGCAATAGGTCTAACACTTCAGTCCAAAGGATTCCACCACAATGTAATGGATGATGAAAACGACTGGAGTAGTTGATGAATGGTTTACGGGAATTATGGTATTCTGATTGTTACTCAAATTATTATAATTAATATCTGATACAAAATTCGGAACCACATAATCTGGAGCTTGGTTATTTAATCTTATAAAAAAAAGCTAGAGTTTTTACCTCCTATCTTCCGTTAATTTTTTTTCAAATTACGCCTCATTAAAGATACTGTTCACACTATCGTTATTTGTTGATCCCGTAACTATTCCAACAGCCTCGATATGGTTACTCTCCAATCGATCAGAGTTTATCATCATGATTACCCCATTCAAAATCATTACTAAATATGACACCGATATACTAATGCGTATGAAATGTTTCTAATGTAACATCCTCAAAATAAAAAGAAAAATTACTATGTATAGTATCTCATATTGAATATCATAACTATTAATAATTCTGTTATATTTGGATAAAGTTTACCAGCCTTCTTTTTGACCACTTCCTTAAACAATAACAAAATATTAAATTCATTAGGTACAGTAAGATCTATAGGCGTATTATCTGTAAAAAGCCTTTCGCCTCCAGAGTCACCATCAACTCATTGTCAAATCAATCCATATCATTAATATATTTTAAACATCATAACGGCCCTTACACCGAATACTGAGGCACAACTGTGTTTTACTTTTGAAAACATAGTCGTTAATATATTAAATCAAGCCTGTAGTAAGAGGGTAATGATTTGTCATCACTTTTGAAAAAGGGAATAACATATGTAAAGTTCTATTGATCGGGAAATAGTGGTTTGGATATTTTATTTCTAACAACAAGTGACATGTTGTTGCTAACTCTGCGATCTCTTGTCTCACACTCTCATGTACATCTAGCGTGAACACAAACACATTTAAATCGTGGTCACCTGAAATAAGTAGTGAAATAAAACAACATAGCGATCTTTAAATTTAGGTAAATCTTTGCTAGCATGATCAAATTGAACACTTCTTTTAGGCACAATCAAAACTCCCTAGAGACGCCGAAAGGCACTTGTTAATGACTTTAAAAGCACGAACGTTTTATGGAAACATTTAATAGTATTACATTGTAAGTAAACATGACACACTAAATACATTGTTATGTAATTATCATTCCAGTCTACAGGAATAACTGAAAATCAAGGGAAATAACACACTTCATACGAATAAAATTTGATACATCATTACGTGTGCTTTACACCAATAATTTAACCGTTAATTATTAGCTGGTCATTAGAATATGCAAATAACAGACAAACATGTCTTAAGAAAATCATGAATAACTATATTTTAATGCACACTAGCAAATCACAAGATATTGTCTTTTCTCAAAGAAAATGTGGAGGGTCAAACCTTTTGGAAAAATAGCGCTACACCTATTCAGCTATTAAGCTACTTCTGATTGCTCCTCGTATAAAAGGTTTAAATGAAGGTTTGTAAGCCACAAGGGAGAAGAATCTCTCTTTTTTTGTGTTAAACTTTCAAAGATATTTTTTTCTCTCTCAATTATCATGATACTACTTATGCATTTAATTCAAATGATAACAAAACCTGAGTAATCTTTAACTCTTATTTCTGTTTCAGACATATCATTGAAGAATTGAATGCTCTTTTTTGTAAATTTATTGGAGTGTAAAAGCGTTGACCGAAGAACATTTTGTATGAAGCGCGTTAGCGCTTCAAACTAAAAATGTGCGCACGGTCAACGCTTTTACAACCCTATAAAGTTACAAAAAAAAGCATTAAATACTTATAATTACATGTTTACCTATGTGATCATGAAAACACGCCTTTTATCAAGTTTTTATTTCATTTACCTGTGCACTTTATTGTGGGACTTGTGTCATCACGAATGAAAAGTTTTATTGTGTGATACAACTGCTTAAGGAATAACACGTGATGTACAGTTAGCCAATGAGAATAACGTATTATAGTGAAACATACATTTAATGTAATTATTGCTATTTAAACTGAGACGGCCAATTCGGGGTTTATAAAAAAGTTCTGAATAACTGGTAAGCATTTTGTTTTATTAAGCAAGCTCTATATTGTTTATTAGGGGTATTTATGCAAGTGAAATAACAGTCAAAATGTTGAAAATATGCTGATATAAAAACTGTTGCTATGGTCTTGATAGTATATAAAAAATGCTTAGTTAATGATCTTTTCGGCTCGATATTTCGAGTTAAACCTTGAGGCAACTGTTTCTCCATGCAACACTGCCACCTGTTCTTAGCATTATCTTAATCGGTAGTTATTTAATGACATCGTATTACGTGTGATGTCACAATGTTTCCTTAAAATCCTCATGTGCATTTCTCACTGATAAGTGGTTTTCAATGACATGCATTAATAGAAATATGTGAAAGGACAAGTTTGAAAATTTGCACTTCATTTCACTTTATTTATATGACAACAATGACATTCACAGTAGTTTAGAGTGGTTTGACAGGGCTTGTGTATGGTAGTTTGAGGTTATCATCAGATGTTTTGTCCATATTATGACTAGTGAAGGTATACTGAAAGACATTAATTATACGTACACATTGTGTTCAGAATAGATAAGTTTAGCAATAAAAGGGGCATTGCCTTATAGTTCTGAAACAACTTAATTTTTTTCAGAAATGGACAAAAATACACAGATTTGTACACAGATTTGAGACGAAATCCGTCAAGATTTGGTTGTTGAAAATTGTGATACATTTCCAGAAGTGAAAATATATTAAAATTGACGGGGTACAACAATAATTAACTAGAAACTTTTTTTTTTTGTTATACACATTAAGGTTGTTTTGTTGCTCATGCTAAAGCCAATATAATTGATAGGGTCATAATCATAAATTAACTGTTAACAAAACTATGAATTTCTGAAATACTAAGGTTTTACGACCTCAGGAATATATTACCTTAGCTGTGTTTGGCAAAACGTTTAGGAATTCTTGGTCCTAAATGCTGTTCAACTTCGTACTTTATGTGGTCTTTCTGTTTTTTTTTAATCAAGCGTCACTGATCAGTCTCTTGTAGACGAAACGCGCGTCTGGCGCAAATACAAACTTTCAATCATGGTATCTATGATGAGTTTATTGGTGAGTATAAATTCTCAACTACTGAAACAGAAATTGGATGTATACATATCATTAATTATCTAGTTTGAATAGCGGCAAAACAATTATTTTTAATTTTTGTAAACGAATGACCTCACTTTATAATTTATGTTGAAATGTTTTGATTATTGGGTAATGTATTTGACACACAGCTCGGCAGCGAACCCCTACGTTATGGCCGTTGACAGTATAACCACAATCTGCTTTTACAGTCAACGTGGTCAATGTAGCAGAATTCGCTGCATTAAAACACATTTCGTTTTAAAAATGGTATCTGTCACTACATACATATTAACACTATAAGGGGTTTGATACTTCACCTGTATTCCCACATGCATGGATCCACATTGTGTTGATGTTATCTTCAGTTACCACAACATGGGGTAGTCATTTATATGTATTTGATAGTACGGTTGCCATAATCAGAGATATGCCGGTAACCTCATATTTTCAAATATAACAGTCACGGTTACATTGCCAGACATATGTGGCACATACATACATGTATATTGATATTACTTATATACAATATATATCAATTTAAATAATACTACTTATATACAATATGTATGAATTTAAATAATACTACTTATATGCAATATGTATGAATTTAAAATAATATTACCAATATAGACTATGAGTTGTATACCTAAAACGACAAAGTTATTTTTCATTTACCTGTAGATATTATGAAAACCGTTTTTTTTTTTCAAAAGTGATTATTTTCGAAGGGTTATATATTTTGCGGTGGTGTTTGCCATGGCTTTGTTTGGACTTTTTTGTTCACTTTTTGGCTTTGTATGTGTGTCCCTAATATTTTATTAACTGTGCATTTGCATTCAGGTATCGCAGATCAAATTTACTCGTTCATAGTGTGTAAATTTACATTTTTTGATTGAGTTAAACCTTCCAATTGATATTTTATCGTGTGGTTTTCTATGTTGTGATGATATGCTATTGTTTCAGAAAAAGGGAGAAGGTTTGGTACCATTAAAACGTTTAATCTCGCTGCAAATGTTTGCACCTGTCCTAAGTCAGGAATCTGATGTGCAGTAGTTGTCATTTGTTATGTAATTTATACGTGTTTCTCGTTTCTCGTTTTTTCATATAGATAAGACCGTTGGTTTTCCCGTTTGAATGGTTTTACACAAGTAATTGTGTGGCCCTTTATAGCTTTTTGTTCGGTGTGAGCCAATGCTCCGTGTTGAAGGCCTTACATTGACCTGTAATGGTTTACTTTCATAAATTGTTATTTTGATGGAGAGTTGTCTCATTGGCACTCACACCACATCTTCCTATATCTATATATTGTGGCCAAATACTGCCAATTTGATGTTGAGTTTTAACAAGCATCGGGGATAATATCTTGTGTAAATATCCGTAGTAAATAAAAAAAAAATCTTGGCTATCTAAAAAAAAACTATCATCAATTAACGGACGGTAAGCCTGTTTTACCAAAATACATATCTAGTTCTTGATAAAAACTCGGAGAACCAGATAAAAACACGATAAAACGAGTTGTAAAACAGCCAAAGTGAAATAAAATTTGATTGGTCCTTTGTTAGATAAGCAATATATTGCATGGACTTTTACATATTCAAATTAGGCCTTAAGTTGAAATGTGGAAGAGGCATGAGTATTTACTCTCTATTGATCGCACGGCCTTGAATACAAAAAGAATTGCTAATTTCATTCTTAAAATGTCAGTGTTATATTAGACTTGTTATTCTCTGTTCAATGACCTTGCTCTGTTTATTTTTTCTCTTAAATTCTGAATTTAACAAAAAACGTCATACATATGTTTGCATAAAGTAAAGAAGCAAAACTACTGCACTCCAAGCAAAGTTCAAAACGAAAGTTTTTTACCAAATGGTAAAATTATAAGCTCAAATTCATCAAACGAATGAAAAACAACTGTCAAATTGTTGCAGACTGGTAACAAGTATATGACGAACAACTGAATACGAAGCCGTCAAAGAATTTCCCTTTTTACATAGGTATCACCTTTACATCGTATAAAAGAGGCAAACGATACAAAAGGGACATTAAAACTCATGAGTCGAAAATAAACTGACAACGCCATAGATTAAAACGAAAAAGACAAACAGACAAACAACTGTACGCAAATCTCAACATAGAAAACTTCAGACCAAGCAACACGAATTTACGACATCCTTTCCTATTTGTTTTCCACGGGGGATTCCATATGGCAAATATATATTTCAGTATAGTTTAATTTTTCGAAGTTGATATAAATTTTTCTTAGTAATCCATAGATCGAAGTAGACGAATTAGCCTTCCAAAAAATGTATAAATATTTATTATTAGTTCAATATATGATAAAAGTAATCCTGCTGGGGTTTAATTTAAGTTTACCTGTTTAGAACGAAATTACATGAAGTGAGTTCGTTTTGGCTTTCATACGAATCTCTCGCTATTTGACATATTTGACTAGCAATAACATATTTCAATTTCAAATTAGTATCTTATGTTGACGACAATGTGGCTAAACTTTATGTGGAAATAAAAGAAATAAAATATATGTTATGCTCAAAAGAATGATAGTTCAAATAAGTCTAACAACTGTGTAATAGTCTCGAAAATAACCCTTTCACCCCGGTACAAGTGGGATGCAAACATTTAATTAAAGTTGTTTAGTAAATTTATCACCTTGGCGAATCAGGCTGTTAGATCAAGAAGGCAGGTATCCATTTCGATTGATACAAAGGGTGTAAATGTACTGTAGAGATATCTTAAATTACAAGTTGCGGACATGTTATATGAGTTGTTAAATGCTAGTTCTTTTTTCGACAGGTTAATCTTATCATTATTCTTTAGAAGTGTAATACAAAGTTATTTACATTTCGCTTCAAAATAAATAGTATCTTTATTAGTACGTCTATTAAGTCAAACAAAATGAATGAACACAATTATCATTCCTGTTAGCTTTATAAAATATATCACCGCGCAAAAGATCACTAACTGTCAAATTTATACAGATGAATCCCACTTCCAAAATCAGTCTCTTTTTTTGTGAAAACCTTTTATAAATTATGGTATTAATTTTATAAAGTTGTATAAATAACGAAATCTTAAATGGACATTGGTATCAAAACCGACATTGATATCAATAATAGGTGAGGCGATGTGGACCAGTTTAACATGTTTAAATTGTATATTTAGGCCAATCTGAAAAAATAAAATAAAAGACAATGTATTTTGGGGGATTTCATATGGCAAATAGATATTTCAGTAAAGTTTAATTTTTCGAAGTTGATATAAATTTTTCTTAGTAATCCATAGATCGAAGTAGACGAATTAGAAAATTTAGAAAAATGTTCAAACAAAAATTGTACAGTGTGTGTATAGGGATATTATTAAGGTGTTGTATAAGTATGTACATGTGTACCATCTCGTCAATGTATACACACTTATCCATAACGGACATGCAAACAGTTGCTGATAGTAAAAGTTGTTTATCCGTGCTATATTACAAAAGTAGTGGTACTCCAGATAGTAGAGGAAATAATAAAGAAGAAGAAGAATACAAACCATCCCAAAATACTGACTTTAGTGGCTGTTCATTATTTTGGATACAGAGAGGAAATGATGGCACTCTAAATTGATGTGGACAGCATTTTGTAGTCATTGTGTTCAAATATTGCTGTCATCTTTAGTATACAATCCGTCCTGACATAGGAATATTACTTACTTTATTACTGATTTACGATAAAGCCATATATTTCGGGACTGTTTCTAGCAGACAATACGGTATGGTGTTTTTTCACTTTTGAAGGCCGTACGGTTGCCTATAATTGCTTCAATTCACTTCATTTGAACGTTGATGGAAAGTTGTCTCATTGGCAATCACACCATATCTCCGTATTTTATATAGAGAAAATATTTGTTTTATGACCACATATATCGGATATCCAATATATAGGAGTACATCTGAGCCGCTGCTTTGAAGTCTTGTGTCAGAACAAACTTTTAGTTTAACCCCAGTGTAAAGTGCTGTCTGTTATGTTTGATGATCGTGTTAATTTGTAGCAGAACTGTGTTCTAACATTAGTATACATGTACAGTCTCTTATTAAAACCGTATAAATGCATAGTGATTTTATTGTTGTTACGAAGACTGATATCGGAGGAATGCGTTTTATTATACAATCAAAAACTATATTTATCTGTATTATACCATGTATGGGGCAAATGAAATGTTTTATTTTGGCGCAAACGAAATATAGTTCCTGGCGCAAAATCATAGGACCGCGTGATATACGTGTCACGACAGTCAACAAGAAATAATAATAAGCAATAAACAATCTTCTTGTATTTTTTTGATTATACATTATCTGAAAATTTCTTTTATACTTCCAACTAATCTTTTGTTTTAACGTTGACAAATTCTAATCTCCCATTTTGGGTATTCAATTCTTTTTTTTTTCAGTTTGTTTTAAGCATTTAAGCACGATATTAAAGATCCATATTTTTTTTATTTAGATAAAGCACATTTATATATGATATATATTATAGAATTCGTCTAAACAACAGCCCAACAATGTTATATATATCTAGATCTGTAAATTTGCGGAAGCCTTGCACTATGCCCGGGATTCAAACTCATGCTATTGAGATATCGTGGCACCAAACCGCCTTGCACTATGCCCGACGCGCTAGACCACTCAACCACCTAGGCTCTATAAAAGTTTCGGTGGTCGTGTGTTACCTTTCCTTGACAATTTTTATCTAGCGTCGTAACACAGTACATGATGTATTAGGCATGAAGATAGAATTGTTACAGATCAATCAGCTGAATTATCTTTTGTAAAGGATCCTACAAATTAATGTAAGATGCAGTCACAGAAATAATTATATTATAAGAACGTCTGAACCAGTGACGACTCGACACCAATTTTGTTTTCCATCGGATCACCAGCAGTGATGTTGATACAAGGCTGAAAATACATTATGTGTATTATATAATTCGTCTAAACAACAGCCCAACAATGTTAGGTCTGTAAATTTGCGGAAGTATATATATATAATGCATATTCCAAGTGTATAATACATAAAAACATGACAAACAATGTAAATACAGCATAAACCATTTAAAAGTCAATACAACCATCTGCATGCATATATCTAAATACTTTATAGAGGAAATTTATTTTCGAAACAAAAACATTGGCGACGTGTCTTCACAAAGTATGGACAATGTTGTTCTATGACCGTTACATCTTGATGATGAACGATTGAAGTTAATTCATAAAACACATTCAAAGCTAGCAAGTTGTTAGTGTTTGCATTTGTGGTTGTATAGACCATTGAAAGTATGTTCTTATTACTAACGGTATTGAAGACTTGATCACTTTGATAGGCCACTTGTCTTTATATCACATGTTCAGATAGTCGGTAAGATCAATTCGTTACAGAATGTGCTATTGACCTAATATATATGAGTTCAGTACATTCCAAATAGGGATTCGAGCTTCACTGTCACCCAATATGCAATTTACCGAGCTTCGTTTTCACCCCATATGGAATTTACTGACTCCATATATATCGTATTAGGTCACTGCCACACTTCGTAACTAAATGATATCAGACAACGACCAGAGATGCTCTGTAAAATTGCATACGGAAGTTCGTGTTTCATTAATGGCAGTCCAGTTAACCTAAAAAATCGGAAGATATTGGTAAAGTGAAAATTGCGGGAGGCATCATAGTATACATGCTGTTTGCTTTCCTGGTCCGAAATAAATATTAAAAGGAGTCCACAAGGAAAAACTTTAAATTTAAAAAAATATTCGCTATGTGGCAGATTTTAAAACCATTTATCGGTAATTTGTACATTTTTCCTTTGATGTGTACTCGCTGATAATGTCAGTATTAGTGGACTGGTCGTGATATAAACATTATTGGGTTAGTACGCAAATGACATGCGCGAATGCAACGCGTAAGGATCTACATTCCCCTTTCATTCACAAAATTGCGCGTGATTTTTATCCGCAGAAACGCACGAGATTTTTGGCGAATAAAACACCTGAAACTTTCACAAAGTCCATGTAGCCTTTTTTGAACGATTGTTGTGAAAATGTGAACAGAAAATGCATGAAACCCGATAGACTTTTTAAAAAAAAATGCGTTATATGAAGAGCAACTACATGTAACATATCGTCCATGCTGAGTTTTTATCCATTATTACAATACCAATACCAATACATAGCCTTTTGCTGTTCCAAGTAGTTTTCTTTTTCTGTTTCTTGAGAAGTATTTG
Source organism: Mytilus trossulus (assembly GCF_036588685.1). Classification (NCBI taxonomy): domain Eukaryota; kingdom Metazoa; phylum Mollusca; class Bivalvia; order Mytilida; family Mytilidae; genus Mytilus; species Mytilus trossulus. The sequence goes on from NW_026963297.1 coordinate 2,182,932, forward strand.
TGTTACCTGTTCAGTCATTATAAAGTGTCACAATTCATATTTAAACGCAACACATAAATAGTGACCAAAAAGGTACCGCTATCACATGAGAGAAGCTAGAAAGAAAGAAAATTTGAAATTTACGCAATTTTGACATTTTTGTGGGACCATCATATACAATTTTAATAGATGTGGTTTCATTGCCAATATGACTGATATTCATAGATCAAGGAACAAAAAATTAAAGTGAACCGTGATATTTATATGCGAATCTATGAGGGTTTGGATGGGGTTAAATAATTAAAGAATAATGCCCTTAAAAATGAAGAATTTAGAGAAATGCGTGGTCTAATTTTTTGAAGATTAGAGAAAAAAGGGGTGAAAATTACCTGTTTACAGAATAACAGACCCCCCCAATCCAGACCCTCATCTATGGATAGATTTTAAAAAGGGGGAAAACTGGTGGCACCAAACTATCAAAGTTTGCTTTGACCAGAATTGTAGCCTTTATAAGGGGTGACTGTGACCCGGGTCGCCTACCCCTGAATTCGCTTCTGAAATATTAAAGGTATCCGCAGGGCCTTTAAACTCCAAGTTTCATATTTCTGGTCCGTGTTGAAAATAAATTAACATGACTTTGAAAAAGCAAGAATTATAAGCTAAATGTTAAGTGACGCGTCGTCTATTAAATTTTTTTGAAAAATAAAGAAATTTGACCTACCGGTATGCTACCATTATATTTGCCATTGATATAGTGTCATGTCCAAAACAGAATATTAATGAAACGCATGCAATAATTCCTTTTTTACTACTTTGTGCAAGAGAACGCCATGTTTACTGCACTGTGACAAAATTTCGAATGACGTAATGCAGCCTGTGACGTCAAGTGTGATTCGCCGTGATTCGACGCGAAAAAGAAGTTCCTTTGTTGTTTTCTCTATTATTGTAGTGATTTTTCTTTTTTAAATTACCGATAAACAGAATAAAAGACTTTTTGTTTTTGATACTGACTTTATCACAGAAAAAATCAGGCTCGCCCTTCTGGCTCACCTGTTATTTTAATGTGATAAAGTCAGTATCAAAAACAAAAAGTCCTTTATTCTATATATATATTCAAAGTTATGATAACTAGTTTGTATGCATTATTTCTAGCATTTTAGCTGTTGCTTACCTCATGCTTTCATTATTTGTTCAGGTTCAGAAAAACATCATCTACCGTTTTAATGGGTTATATGCCACTGTTAATTATAAATGTTAAAAGCAAACGAGGGCCAAGCTAACTATTGTCTGTAATGTGCAAAAGTGCACTTTCTTTTTAACAAATCAAAGAATGATATGTTATATATACGTGTATTTCAACACCATATAATTGCTAGACACATATTATTGGGTGGTATTAGATCACGGAAACGTCGTTACAATTTTGAAATTAAACTGAAGGTGATATGATTTGTTTGCATTGCATTATTTAAGATCTTGCATCAAAGTAAGCATGACTTAAACGATTGAAAATTTAAATGAAACTCAAATATCATTTAGTTTTGTCATCCATCACTTCACTTGGATTTCAAACCAGTGTAAACATTTCAAATTGTTGACGTTATACGTTCCTTATTAACTAATTCGAATGAACGATGGCTAGACTGCGGGTCCTTTCAACGTGACATATTGATTGTTTTCGTTTAATTTGAAAGTTGGAGTCCTAAGGACGTAATGATTAAAAATGAACAAAGATAAAGCCATAACTAACAACGGACGTATCTAAGTTGTAATGTTTTATTGAGTTTACATGTATATTACGAGAATAACGATATGTCGTTGTAAAAAACATTATGATAGATTCCTTCACTGGACTTAAGCTGGCAGCCTCTTTTAGCAGCCAATCAAGTAAGCAGCCACTTTTTTTCTAGCAGGCAATTTTAATGATATTCCAACAAAAATATAAAAACAAATATATCAAACTCAAACGTTCGTAAAATCTCAAAATCTTACTTGAATATACATGTAATAGCACGTCCTTTGACAGCAGAATTCGACATTTTTACGGCTTGTCGTGATCCTCAAAAGTCGTTTTATATACGAATGATGCTAGCAACCACTTAATTTTTTGAGTACACTCTTTGTTAATTAAAACATGGTACAATTTAAAATCGTTTTTTTCTATTCTTTTTCTCGTTTTTTGATTCCTTATGATTGTGAGCTAAACAAACAATTTACATGTAGTAATAAACTACCATTCTTAATAATATTGGTTTTAAGTAAGATGTGTGGAATCGTGTCATATTTCCAGGAACTGAATAAAAAATTTGCAATGTACGACCAAAAGTTACATACATACTTTCCATACAGTAGGCATCCTTAAATATTAAATTTGTCAGTCGAATTTTGTATCAATGTCTATTCCTGTACATATGAAATGAAAAAAAAATCGATATACACGTATTGTTAATCTCTCTGCAACAGGCGCAAAGGGAAGCTGTGTAGCTGTGGTCTACTTGAGAAAACACACAGTGTGTTCTACGGCTTAGTTTATTGTTTTTTTAAGTAGGTTCAAAGATTGAGTCGGACAGTCTTATTACCTTTCAGTCTACCTTTCAGAAAAGTTAATAAAAAATGGTCTCCACTAGGTGCAAAGGGGAGCTGGGTAGCTGAGGTGTACTGGAGAAGAAGCTCGAGATGTTCTTCTGCACAGTTTGTTTTCAACGTAGGTCTAAATTTAGGGTCAGACACCCAACCCCGCTACCTTACAGAAAAATTAATAAAAAATGGTTGTATGGCAATACTTCTGTCCGCACTAGGTGCAAAGAAAGGCCGGGTAGCTGTGGTTTACTTGAGACAAAACACAGGGTGTTCTTCGGCTAATTTTTTTTTTTTAAAGAAAGTGCAAAATTGGTGTCGGACACCCTACCCCATCACCTTACAGAAAAATAAATAAAAAAATATTGATGTCAAATACTTGTCCGCAATAAGCACAATGGGAAGCTGTGTAGCTGTGGTCTACTTGAAAAAAAAAACAGTGTGTTCCACGGCATAGTTTATTGTTTTTTAAGTAGGTTCAAAGATTGAGTAGGACATTCTTATTACCTTACAGTCTACCTTACACTTACAGAAAAGTTAAAACAAAATGTTCTGCGGCAATACTTGTGTCTGCACTAGTTTCAAAGGGAAGCTAGGTAGCTGATGTGTACTGGAGAAGAAACCCAAGGTGTTCTTCGGCACAGTTTTTTTAACGTAGGTCCAAATTTAGGGTCAGACATCCAACCCCGCTACCTTACAGAAAAGTTAATAAAAAATATTTTACGGCAATACTTTTGTCCGCACTTGGTGCAAAGGAAGGTCCAGTAGCTGTGGTTTACTTGAGAAAAAACACAGGGTGTTCTTCGGCTTAGTTTATTTTTTTGAAAGAAAGTGCAAAATTGGTGTCGGACACCCTACCCCATCACCTTACAGAAAAATTAATAAAAAAAATATTGACGTCAAATAATTGTCCACAATAGGCACAACGGGAAGCTGTGTAGCTGTGGTCTACTTCAGGAAAAATACAGATTGTTCTGCGGCTTAGTTTATTGTTTTTTAAGCAGGTTCAAAGATTGAGTCCGTCAGTCTTATTACCTTATAGTCTACCTTACACTTACAGAAAATTTAATAAAACATGTTCTACAGCAATACTTGTGTCTGCACTAGGTGCAAAGGGAAGTGGATAGCTGAGGTGTACTGGAGAAGAAACCCAAGGTGTTCTTCGGCACAGTTTGTTTTAAAGTAGGTCCAAATTTAGGGTCAGACACCCAACCCCGCTACCTTACAGAAAAGTTAATATAAAAAATATTGTACGGCAATACTTCTGTCTGGACTAGTTGCAAATAAAGGTCGGATTGCTATGGATTACTTGAGAAAACACACAGGGTGTTCTTCGGCTTCGTTTATATTTTTGAAAGAAAGTGCAAAGTTGGGGCCGGACACAGTACCCCATTACTTTACAGAAAATAAAAATAAACAATGTTCTTTGTCAAATCATTGTCCACAATAGGCGCAAAGGGGAGCTGGGTAGCTGTGGTCTACTTGAGAAAAAAAAAACACAGTGTGTTCTTCGGCTAAGTTTATTGTTTTTCATGTAGGTTCAAGGATTGAGTCGGACAGTCTTCTCGGCTTAAAGTCTTCCATGCAGAAAAGTTATTAAAAAATGTTCTACGGCAAAACTGTTGTCTGCACTAGGTGCAAAGGGAAGCTGGGTAGCTGGGGTACATTGGAGAAGAAACCCAAGGTGTTCTTCCGCACAGTGTTTTTGGAACGTAGGTCCACATTTATGAGCAGACACCTAACCCCGCTACCTTACAGAAAAGTTAATAAAAAATATTGTACGGCAATACTTTTGTCAGCACTAGGTGTAAAGAAAGATCGGGTAGCTGTGGTTTACTTGAGAAAAAACACAGGGTGTTCTTCGGTTTACTTTTTTTTTTGTTTGAATGAAAGTGCAAAATTTGTGTCGGACACCCTACCCCATCACCTTACAGAAAAAATATTAAAAAACATATTGATGTCAAATAATTGTCCGCAATAGGCACAAAGGGAAGCTGTATAGCTGTGGTCTACTTCAGAAAAAATACAGTGTGTTCTACGGCTTAGTTTATTGTTTTTTAAGTAGGTTCAAAGATTGAGTCGGACAGTATTATTACCTTACAATCTACCTTACACTTACAGAAAAGTTAATAAAAAATATTGTACGGCAATGCTTCTGTCTGAACTAGGTGCAAAGAAAGGCCGGGTTGCTATGGTTTACTTGAGAAAAAAAACAGGGTCTTCTTCGGCTTAGTTTATTCTTTTTAAAAGAAAGTGCAACGTTGGGGCAGGACACCCTACCCCACTACTTTACAGAAAAAAAGTAATAATAAAAAATGTTCTATGTCAAATCATTGTCCACAATAGGCACAAAGGGGAGCTGGGTAGCTGTGGTCTACTTGAGACAAAACACAGCTTGTTCTTCGGCTTAATTTATTGTTTTTCATGTAGGTTCAAGGATTGAGTCGGACAGTCTTCTCACCTTAAAGTCTTCCATGCAGAAAAAGTTAATAAAAAATGTGCTACGGCAAAACTTTTGTCTGCACCAGGTGCAAAAGGAAGCTGGGTAGTTGGGGTATACTGGAGAAGAAACCCAAGATGTTCTGCCGCACAGTTTTTTTGGAACGTAGGTTCAAATTTAGGAACAGACACCCAACCCCACTACCTTATAGAAAAGTTAATAAAAAATATTGTACGGCAATACTTTTGTCCGCACAAGGTGCAAAGGAAGGTCGGGTAGCTGTGGTTTACTTGAGAAAAACACAGGGTGTTCTTCGGCTTAGTTTATTTTTTTGAAAGAAAGTGCAAAATTGATGTCGGACACCCTACCCCACTACCTTACAGAAAAATTAATAAAAAAAATATTGACGTCACAAAATTGTCCACAATAGACACAAATGGAAGCTGTGTAGCTGTGGTCTACTTTAGAATAAACAAAGTTTGTTTTACGGCTTAGTTTATTATTTTTTAAGTAGGTTCAAAGATTGAGTCGGACAATCGTATTACCTTACAGTCGACCTTACAGAAAAGTTTCAATGTTTTACGGCAATACTTGTGTCTCCACTAGGTGCAAAGGGACGCTGAATAGCTGGGTATGCCGGAGAAGATACTCACCCAACTCCGCTACCTTACAGAAAAGTTAATAAAAATATTGTACCGCTATTTCTGTCCGCACTAGGTGCAAAGAAAGGCCAGGTTGCTATGGTTTACTTGAGAAAAAACACAATGTGTTCTTCGGCTTAGTTTATTCTTTTTAAAAGAAAGTGCAAAGTTGGGGCCGGACACCCTACCCCACTACTTTAAAGAAAAAAATTTACTGAAAAATGTTCTATGTCAAATCATTGTCCACAATAGGCGCAAAGGAGAGCTGGGTAACTGTGGTCTACTTCAGAAAAAAACACAGTGGGCTCTACGGCTTAGTTTAATGTTTTTTAAGTAGTTTCAAAGATTGAGTCGGTAGGGTTCTTACCTTACAATATACCATACAGAAAAATTAATAAAAAAAGATTCTACGGCAAATCTTGTGTCTGCACTAGGTGCAAAGGGAAGCTGGGTATCTGAGGTATACTGGAGAAGAAACCCAAAGTGTTCTTCCGCACAGTTGTTTTGTAACGTAGGTTCAAATTTAAGATCAGACACCCACTACTTTACAGAGAAGTTAATAATAAATGTTGTGCGGCAATGCGTTTGTCCGCACTAGGTGCAAAGGGAAGGTCGGTTAGCTGTGGTTTACTTTTTAAAAAAAACCAGAGTGTTCTTCGGCTTAGTTTATTTTTTTGAAAGAAAGTGCAAAGTTGGTGTCGGACACCCTGCCCCATCACCTTACAGAAATATTAATAAAAAAAACTATTGACGTCAAATAATTGTCCACAATAGGCACAACGGGAAGCTGTGTAGCTGTGGTCTACTTGAGAAAACACACGGTGTGGTCTACGGCTTAGTTTATTGTTTTTTTGTGTAGGTTCAAAGATTGAGTCGGACAGTCTTATTACCTTACAGTTTACCTTACAGAAAATTAATAAAAAATGTTCTACGGCAATACTTGTGTCTGCACTAGGTGCAAAGGGAAGCTGGGTAGCTGAGGTGTACTGGAGAAGAAACTCAAGGTGTTTTTCGGCACAGTTTGTTTTTAAAGTAGGTACAAATTTAGGGTCAGACACCTTACCCCGCTGCTTTACAGAAAAGTTAATACAAATTGTTGTACGACAATACATCTGTCCGCACTAGGTGCAAAGGAAGGTCGGGTAGCTGCGGTTTACTTGAGAAAAAACACAGGGTGTTCTTCGGCTTAGTTTTTTTTTGAAAGAAAATGCAAAATTGGTGTCGGACACCCTACCCCAACACCTTACAGAAAAATTAATAAAAAAAATATTTACGTCAAATAATTGTCTGCAATAGGCACACAGGGAAGCTGTGTAGCTCTGGTCTACTTCAGAAAAAACACAGTGTGTTCTACGGCTTAGTTTATTGTTTTTTAAGTAGGTTCAAAGATTGAGACGGACAGTTTTATTACCTTACAGTCTACCTTACAGAAAAGTTAATAAAAAATGTTCTACGGCAATACATGTGTCTGCAAAATGAAGCTGGGTAGCTGAGGTGTACTGGAGAAAAAACTTAAGGTGTTCTTCTGCACAGTTTGTTTTTAACGTACGTTCAAATTTAGGGTCAGACACCCAACACCGCTACCATACAGAAAAGTTAATAAAAAATGTACTACGGCAATACTTGTGTCTGCACTAGGTGCAACAGGAAGCTGGGTAGCTGAAGTGTACTCTTTTCATCATCCATTACATTGTGGAATTCTTTGGACAGAAGAGTTAGACCTATTGATTAATTGTTTTGTTTAAACGAAAGTTGCATAAACTATATTATAGAAACAAAAAAATCTCGGAAGACCATTTGTGTTTTTACAACAGATGAAGCGTTCTGCATTCTGACTTTATCAAATCAAATTTGATACAAAATATTAATTGTTCCTGTGTTTTAATCAATGAAAATGTCGACCACTATTTAATTTATTGTATGAATTTTTCGTCACCTAGAAATCTATTGTCAAATAAAATTACAAGTGTTTTAATGTCGATATTACAATCGATTCACTATATTGTCGGGGTGATGCGTTGAGTACTGAAGAAAATTATGTTAAGTGTCTGTCTTTTCAAAAGTATATAAAAATACCGAACGTTTTTCTGTGCGTTGATGACGGAAATTCCCTGTAAACAATACATGCGATTAAAATATTTCTATATAAGGGCTATAACCGAATGATCTTGAAGTATAATTACTATCATATTATGTTACCAATAACAAGTCATTGAATGTTAATGGAAGAATACGAATTAATTAATAGTTACCGTTGTTTCGTGTATATCCTTTCCAAAAAACGTGTATATTACATTTTTTTGTTTTTCTTTCAAATTGAGAAAAAAAAATATAATCCATTAATAAGGTTTCTTGATAACATTTATAGTCTGTACATGGATAACGATCATGTCCGTTTTGTAATGTTAAATGCTGATTAACCGGATGACAAAGTAGAAAAATGTTTTCTTTCCTCGACAACGACATCTTGTCAAACAGTGCAAAACTAAAAAGTGCAAAGGGGGTTTGTCTTCATACTGTCATTATGTCATTTAAATGTATCATGTTACACAGGTAATACTGGTCGTTATTGAAGTAAAACAAAATCTATTAAATGAAGTCCTAGCATGTTGGATTTAAACCTTTGCAGTAAGTTTATTGATTTGTATTATGATTTCTTAAATGGTTAATTGTATAAATTCTTGATTTATTTGTTTTGAAATTTGAAGAACAGTTCTGTCCTTGCCAATGCTTGCCAAAGGTTACATTTGATTCAAATATGAAATGTATTATATTGAATGTTATTTCTCCCTTTTTTAAAAAGCTTTTATCATTGATGTTCCAAAATGAACCTAGATTTGTTTATCAAGTAGACCTAGGTACCCGGCTTCCCTTTGCATCTAGTACGGACAACAGTATTGCCGTAGAATTTTTTTTATTACCTTTTATGCAAGGGTGGGGTAGGGTGTCTGACCCCAACTTTGGACCTACTTAAAAAAAATATTAAGCCGAACAACACCCTGGATTTTTTCCCAAGAAGACCTCAGCTACCCAGCTTCCCTATGCACCTAGTGCATGCAAAAGTTTCCGTAACACATTTTTTATTAACTTTTTAGTAAGGGTTGGGTAGGGTGTCCGTCCTCAACTTTGGACCTATTTAAAAAAAAACTGATCCGAACAACACCCTGGATTTTTTATCAAGAAAACATCAGCTACCAAGCTTCCCTTTGCACCTAGTGCGGACACAAGAATTGCCGTTGTATATTTTTTATATTTCATCTGCCCTTATTCATGTTTTTCTACAAATCAATTCTATCTGCTTTTGAATAAATGCCTTCTAAATATATATCCCAAGATGTTAAGCAACATTTTCCCATTGTTTTCCATAAACACATTCCGCATTACAAAGTCATTCATGTATAACGCACTAAACCATCATAGGTCAATGTATGGCCTCAGGCGCGGATCCAGGAGCGCGGGGGGGGGGGGGGGGGTTGAACCCCCCTTTTTGGAACGATCAAGGCATTTGAATGGGTACATGTAATTGGAAACCCCCTTTGTCCTGGGTTAGTAACAACCCCTTTTTAAAATGGCTGGATCCGCTCCTTGGCCTTTAACATG